>NC_141328.1:20817625-21300125 GCF_037954235.1 Aulostomus chinensis | reverse complement strand
AGCTGCTGACAATCAGCCCTCACCTGTGGGCACTCAGCCTGGCTGAGGCCATGAAGAGAGCCTGGATTTCCCTGCTCAGTTTTGAGTGATAGGATAGGAAAGGATAAACTTTATTGTCCCATACGGGAAATTTGTTGTCGACAGTAGTGCATGATATGCTACGACATAACACTTAACAGTTGCACAAGCATACACAATGGCACAATTAGACAGACACATACGGTGTCAAATAATAATAAAATAAGATAAGATGGAAGGCCAACAGCCCCAAGTTACAATATTACACAAATTACACAATTCCCCAAAATTGCACTGGTATAATGCAATAGCATCAAAAAGATCGTAGTACATACTGTTAAGTAGTCTACAAGTAAGTGCTGGAGTACACTGAGCACCAATATAAATACATACTTAGTCGTCTAGAAGAAAATGCTAGAGTGCTAAAGTGCTATTGTACTATTGCAGATCCCAGCAGCAAATAAATAAAAACTGCTCAAAACAAGTTTACAATGATGACGACGCAGGGCAGCACCATAAGAGAAACTGAATAGAACCTGAATAAGATAAAGACAGATACAAAAGGAGAACTAGCAGGTTAAAAGCCAGGTAAAACCAAGACAATTAAAAAAAAAAAAATTAAGCCGCAGCTTTGTTTAGAAGCGTGATGGACATAGGAAGGAAGGAGAGCTTGTAACGATTAGTTTTATGTTTACTTGCTCTGTAACGTCTTCCTGAAGGTAAGGTAACAACTCATATTCAGAGTGAAGGATGTGAGTAAAGTCATTAAGGATTTTCTGAGCCTGATTTACAGCGACTCTCTCAAAGACAGACTGAAGAGATGGGTAGGTTATGTGTTGGTTTCGCTTTCATAGCAGATTTGATCAGTTTCTCTATCTTGGATTTGCTCTGAACAGAAAGAGTGCCGAACCAGGCGACAAGACCATATCTGATGAGACTATCAAAAATGGCATCATCAACATAATTTTGGGGCTGACGCCAAACAATCTAAGCCTGCGGAGAATCAATCTCTGAGACAGTTTAGAACATAAGAAATCAACATGTGCGCTCCATTTCAGTGCGTTATCTATCATTACACCCAGATATTTGTATGAATCAACCTGCTCAATATCGCAGTCACCGATAACGGCACAGCTGTGACTTTCACATTCCCTCGGATCCAGGATCATCTCTTTGGTTTTATTCGTGTTTAAGATGAGATGGTGCCTCTCACACCAGACCTTAAAGGAAGCCATCTCATTAAAATAAACAGAAGCACAGTCACCGGCATTCAAAAGACTTAAAATAATTGTGTCATCAGAAAATTTGATGATAAAGTTGTTGGGCTAACTGCTTCGGCATTCGTTTGTGTACAGGGTAAATAACAGAGAACTAACAGCTCCTTGGGGGATCCCTGAACTGCAACTTTTTGCTTCAGAGAGTGTTCCATTTACATTAACTTGTTGCGTTCTGTCAATTAACAGAGAATAGAACCATTTAGCAATCAAGGGATTAACTTGAAGGTTGAACAACTTCTGGATGAGAAGATTTGGACAGACAGTGACAAAAGCAGAACTAAAATCAGCAAATAAACTACGTGCATAGGCCTTGGGCTTTTCAAGATGCTTACTGACTAGATGGGTAACGCTTACAATCGCATCCTCAGTGCTACGGCCCTGTCTGTAAGCGAACCGAAGAGGATCAAGGAATGGAGATAGCCCAAGTTTAATTAGATTCACTATGAATTTTTCAAAACATTTAATAGCCACAGATGTTAGAGTTATCGGTCAATAATCCTTATTTTCTAAGGGACAGGATATTTCAGGCACAGGAATGACTGTGGACTTTTTTCCAAAGAGAGGAAACTGTGTGATTATTTAAGGACATTTGAAAAACAGGGCACCAGCCTTTAGTTAATTCAGAAGAGCAGTGTTTATATAAAAGGGCAGGCAGGCCGTCCGGTCCTACAGATTTCTCATTGCACACTTTACTAAATATTGACAGAATCTCAGAAGGGTCGATTATCACACAGTTAGAGGAGGAGCAGAGGGTCAACACCTTCAGTTGACTTTCTGTGGTGTGCATGTGTGTGAGTGGAAATATACAAATGTACAAGTGAATGTGTTCAAGTTTTGTCTTTTTTTGCAGCTACATTTTATTCCTGTGCCTCCTTCTAAACACCCAAGCAGCCCACTTGCTCTTTCACACTCCTGGATGCAGTTTTTTTTTTTTTTTTTTAACTAGTATCTTCCTGACCCTGTCTGTAAATTTGTGTTTTCTGGGGAAGTGTAAGACTATCAAAAAAGAAGGAATCATGTAATGTTTTTGCTATGGCACCTGTCATGATGATGCCCTCTTTAAATGTTTTGACCGCTGGATTTAAAAAATGAAGCAGGACTCGTAGAATGTGTTGAACAATTAGGTCGGTTGACCCAAACCACATTATCTAGTGCCATGATTCCATTTACGTCGAGGACCAAAAAAATCAGTTGCATTCTCACAAATCCCCTATTTCAGGTCAACTTCTTCATGGCTGTCTTCTTTATGTCATTCTCACCTTCATGTGCAGAGACTTGTGGATGAAATGCAAACATCAGGGATGAAGGAATCGGTTCTACCCTGCAGCAAAGGAACTCTGCTCTGGGGAGACTTGCGAGATAAACTTTTGCCTAGTAGAATTCCAAATAGGTCAGCAAGGTTTAGCTTGTTTGCCCTGTATTGCAGCTACAAGTGTTTGCATATGGACTTGTTTTACTTGAAACTCTCTGGACAGCAGCACTGCTTATAGCGGGTCTGAATCAAACAGATGAGCTATAACAAAGTCTTGAGTCCTGTAAGATCCAGCAGTGATTCTGCTGAGTTGACTTTTGTCTTAAGTTTTTCTCATTCTCATCCATACGGACCATATAATGATGATGTGCTTTGAGTTATTTAGTACAAGCAGTGGAGGACGTGCTATAAAATGCAGATGCCAAACCCACAGAGGTTGACAGATTGAGAGTGAGGTGGAAAATTGCACACAGGAGAAATGCACAACTGTGGGCAGCACACAAGAAATGCTGCAATGCGCCCCCTGTACTTAACTGGACTCTTAAGTGTCCACATAAGTCACACAATCCACCACACACTAGCTAAACACACACCACTAAAAGGTTGGCACTTTCCCACCACAATGTTTCATTTCCCTCTTGAAGCTTGTTGCCAACTTCCAGTTTTCCGCTCTCCCCATGCCCAGTTTGACTCCCTCCTGCTGGGCTGAGCTCAGCGGCACATTGG
Source organism: Aulostomus chinensis (assembly GCF_037954235.1). Lineage (NCBI taxonomy): Eukaryota > Metazoa > Chordata > Actinopteri > Syngnathiformes > Aulostomidae > Aulostomus > Aulostomus chinensis. Next base: position 21,296,852 of record NC_141328.1, on the reverse strand, counting down.
GTAAGCTATGAGTTGGCCTTAATGGCTCCATTCATTGATTCTTGTCTTTCAATTGGTGTGAGACTCAGCAGAGGGTCCCACTGAGCTGAAATGCTGCTTGGAGAGCCAGCATGTGCAGTTAAAAAGCTGTGTAGAGGGCCTGGTGTGGCTGCCTGCTGAGGCCTGACCTTGAACCCCAGGGTTCCGGTCAATTTTTGTAGTAAAATACTGTGTGCAGAGCCCCTACCCCGGGCCTGGCTCCAGGGCGGGGCCCCGGTGCCCCTCCAGGCTGGGTACACAGACTCCTAGGTGTTGCTTCCATGAGGGGTCTATTGAACCATTCTTTGTTTAGCCCTTCGCCTAGGACCAGTCTGAATTGGGTGACCCTACCAGGGGCAAAATGCCCCCAACAGCATAACTCCTAGGGTCACTAGGGCAATCAAACTCCTCCACCACAATAAGGTGACGGTTCCAGGAGGAGTGATGCGGGTGCTAAACCAGTCCGTTGCGGTAAAGAGGGAGCTTAGCCAAAAGGCGAGGCTCTCAATTTACCAGTCAATCTACGCTCCAACCCTCACCTATGGTCATGAGCTTTGGGTAATGACCGAAAGAACGAGATCACGAATACAAGCGGCCGACACGAGTTTCCTCCACAGGGTGGCTGGGCTCTCCCTTAGAGAGAGGGTGAGAAGCTCAGTCATTCGGGAGGGGCTCAGAGTAGAGCCACTGCTCCTCCATGTTGAGAGGAGTCAGTTGAGGTGGTTCGGGCATCTGGTGAGGATGCCTCCTGGATGACAACGACAAGAAGTCGTCCTAGTGGACTGTAATAAATATCGCATTGCAAAACCTTGACACAAACAGATCACAACAGTCGTGACTTTTCTATGCCTAGGCCACATCCTAAAACAGTCCATGTTTCATCTGTTTTTATTTTACGAGGGTAAAGATTAACATCTGCGTAGAATAAGACTTGAGAATGGCAACAATGAAAGCAGTAAATGACCTCATAGTTTAAGTGCAAAGATCTGGTGGTGCAACAGGAGTTTCCCCCTGCTGGCCATTAGAAAGTATGTAGGTATGTGGTGATTTCTCCGACCTGGACTGGTCTACTTCTATATTATAAAGTGTCTACGTTTTCCAAACGGCAGTAATTCAGCAAGCGCACAGTGAAATGGATTTTCTACCACTGAAAGCTACATATTAACCAAGTTTTCCTCAAACACAGGCTGTTAATTTTTTTGCATACGTGCCAACACAAGGACGGGTTTTGTTTTTGTTGTTTGTTTTGTGGGTAAGTGACTGGTCTCTATTCAACACACTTCATATTGTTGCCCCAGCTTACCTCTCCTCTGTGCCCTACATAGACGAAGGTGCACATTGGCTGGAAGGCACCGGTGCCACAGGCCAGGAGGTGTGTGCGGTTGTAGGGTTGAAGAAGGCGAACAAAGTTGGCACACTCCGTCTGCAACACACAGATTCACACACTTTAAAAAACATTGTAATATAGAGAAATATATTGACTACCACAAGATTAAACTAAGTTACAAGTTGTCAATTTGGGTTCTGATGGTACTGTTAAAGACGTAAGTTACATGTGTACTGTACTACACACACAGGAGGGAAGGATGGTTGAATACAGGAAAATATTAATGTGACAGGTTACATGAAAATTTTTCAAGTTTATGACACTTGAATTATCTGATATGTTGCTGATGAACGCATGGCAGAAGTGGCTTAACAGATGAAATGGGATTGCCTCATACCTCTGATTTTTTTAGCCAAGGGGACACAGTAAAACATGATTTAACACATCTGGGTCAGAACTAAAGGGATTCTGATTGTTTCTGGATCTCTACAACTGAAAATGTCAAAATTATTAAACTGTTATTTGTAATTCTTTAGAGCAGCCGACCACCCTTTAACATAGAAACGGTATCTGGCCACCGACCACCTGAGTATAATCCGCAATCATTACATGTAGAGGGAAGAGGAGTTACTCCCTAGTCATCTTAAAGTTGATGCCACCCCAGCAATAGGACAACAAATTAGGAAAATGACATGTGGGCTCCTAAACATTAAATCCCTGTCCTCTAAAGCTGTACTAATCAGTGATATCAGATTATCACATGTTTCTGTCTCTCAGAAACATGGCTGGGTCAGGAAGATTATGTTCGTTCAAATGGAGCCACTCCTCCCAGTCATATTCATACTCCTATTCCTGGAGGCACTGGCCGAGGAGGTGGGGTTGCAGCTATTTTCAACTAAGACCCTATAACCAACCCTAGGCCTAAACTTGGCAATAAATCATTTGAAAGCCTTGTTTTTAATCTCTCACCCAAATTGGAAATTCCTATAACCAGTTTCATTTGTTATAGTCTTCCGCCGTCCTGGCCCACACTCAGAATTTTTAGCTGACTTCTCAGTGTTTCTTTTTTCTTTACCTATTCTAGTCATCAAAACAGATAAAATAATTATATTGGGTGACTTCAATATTCATGTAGATGCTGAAAATGATAGCCTTCTCTCTGCATTTATTTCATTACTCGACTCAATTGGCTTCTCTCAGTGTAAATCCCACTCTTAACCACACCCTCGACCTCGTACTGACATATCGGATTGAAATTGAGAATTTTATTTTTTTCCCCTCCCCAATCCTCTTCTATTAGACCATTATCTAATAACTTCTGTATTTCTGTTACTGGACTATATGCCACCAGACTTTTTTTTTTTAAACTAGGTGTCTGTCTGTCTCTAAATTTAAGGAAGTAATTCACTTATATTAAATTCAATACCATGTCTCACGACAACAGAGATCCCTTATTCTGAATTTAGTCATTTTGAGATTGATCACATAGTAGATAATACAGCAGGTTCACTACGAACAACTTTCGACTCCATTGCTGGTTTAAAAAAGAATATAATTAAACAGAACAGCTCTGTGGTATAATTCCAACACTAAGCCACTAAAGCGAGAGGTATGAAAACTGGAAAGAATATGGCGCTCCACCAAGCACGATGAATCACGTTTAGCTTGGCGGAATAGTCTTACTAGTCTTACTATGTATAAGAAGGCCCTCAGTAATGCCAGAGCTGCCTATTATTCAACACTAATAGAGGAAAATAAAAACGGTCCCAAGTTTCTTTTTCAGCATCCTGCCTAAACTGTCATAACTCTGTAGACACCTGTATTCCTTCAGCTCTCATTAGTGATGACTTTGAGTTTCTTTAATGAGAAAATATTAACTACGAGGGGTCAAATTCATCAGCTCCTGCCCTTGCCCTTGATAGTTTCTAGTTTACCTGTAAACTTTGCAACAAACTGCTGTTAAACCGGGTTTATTTGGACCACTTTTATCAAATTAACAATACAGAGCTTAATTCACTGATTACCTCATTAAAACCTAACCTTTCTCTTGGATTCGATTCCTACTAGGCTGCTTAAGGTAGTTTGTCCCTCAGGTAGCTGTCATTTAACCACTGCTTAAGAACCCAACTGTAGACCCTGAGGTTCTACTCAACTACAGACCGATATCGAACTTCCCCTTCCTCTCTAAAATCCTGGAGAAAGCAGTGCTAATCAGCTGTGTGACTTCCTACATAACAATAGTTTACTTGAGGATTTTCATTCCAGTATTAGAGCCCATCACAGCACTGGTAAAAAAAAAAAAAAAAAATGCTAATGACCTCTTCATTTCATCAGATGATGGCTTTGTGTCTGCGCTCGTCGTGTTAGACCTGAGTGCTGCCTTTGACACAATTGACCATCAAATCCTGCTACAGAGACCTGAACTCAACTGGCATTGCCGATACTCTTCACTTTATATATGCATATATGCTTCCTTTAGGTCACATTATTCAGAAACGCTCCATAAAATTTCCATTGTTACGCAGATGATACTCAGTTATATTTATCAAAGCCTGATGAAGGCCAGCAGTTATCTGAACTACAAGCATGCAATACAGACAAAGGCCTGACTTTTAACTTTTGACTGTTAAGTGTACCAGTATATAAACAAAATTCATGGACTGCCTTTATTCATCTATGAAATATCTCAAAAATTAGAAACATTCTGTCTCAAGGTGATGCTGAAAAACTAGTCCATGTATTTGTTACTTCTAGGCTGGACGACTGTAACTCTTTATTATCAGGCTGCACGAACAAGTCGTTAAAACTCTGCACTGCAGCTGTACATGAATTGACAGGAACCAGGGAGAGAGACCTTGTCTCAGCTTTTCTGCAATGGCTTCCAGTAAAATTCAGAATTGTTTAAAATCCTGCTTCTCACTTTTAAAGCTTTTAATGGTCAGGCTTCATCATATCTGAAAGGGCTCAAAGTTCCTTCCGACCAGAGCCCTACGTTCCCAGCGTGCAGGTACTTGTGGTTCCTAGTGTCTCCCAGCGTGCAGGTACTTGTGGTTCCTAGTGTCTCCCAGCGTGCAGGTACTTGTGGTTCCTAGTGTCTCCCAGCGTGCAGGTACGTGTGGTTCCTAGTGTCTCCCAGCGTGCAGGTACTTGTGGTTCCTTGTGTCTCCCAGCGTGCAGGTACTTGTGGTTCTTAGTGTCTCCCAGCGTGCAGGTACTTGTGGTTCCTAGTGTCTCCCAGCGTGCAGGTACTTGTGGTTCCTAGTGTCTCCCAGCGTGCAGGTACTTGTGGTTCCTTGTGTCTCCCAGCGTGCAGGTACTTGTGGTTCTTAGTGTCTCCCAGCGTGCAGGTACTTGTGGTTCCTAGTGTCTCCCAGCGTGCAGGTACTTGTGGTTCCTAGTGTCTCCCAGCGTGCAGGTACTTTGTCGTTCCTAGTGTCTCTATATTGAGTGGGAGGCAGAGCCTTCAGTTATCAGGCTCCACTCCCGTGGAACCATCTTTCAGTTTCGGTCTGGGGGGCAGACACCCTATTTACATTTCAGAGTAGGCTTAAAACCTTCCTTTTTGATATACAGTAGCTTATAGTTAAGGCCGGTCAGGCTTATCCTTGACCAGCTCCTAGTTTATGCTGCTATAGACTTAAGACTACCAGGGGGACTCCCATGATGCATTGAGCTTCTACTCCTCTTTTTCTATCCATCTTTATCCATAAACATCCACACGTATCAATGCATCATTAACCTAAACTTCTTCCCCGGAGTTGTCTGTGCTCTCTTGCTCTGCAGGTCACCTGGGGCTGTAGACGTTGGGTCGATCGCTTCCTGTCCTGGACCAACCACTCGCTCGCCCTGTGTTCCTCTCTCGTCTCCGTCCCTCCCTCTCTCTCTCCTTCTCCTTCTCAACCCCAACTGGTCGAGGAAGCTGGCCGCCCACACCGAGCCCAGTCCTGCCTGAGGTTTCTTCCTGTTAAAAGGGTGGTTTGTTTTTTTGTTTTTTTTTTCTTGCCAATGTCACTGAGCGGTTGCTCATGTGGGAATGTTGGGTCTCTTTCATTCGAATTAAAGAGTGAGGCTCTAGACCTGCTCTGTGTAAAGTGCCTTGAGATGACACTTGTTGTGATTTGGCGCCATATAAATGAAGTGAATGAGATTGATAAAAGGAAGGTCTTCATTGCCGCTGTTGCAGGATCTGTTTGCTGATGGAGAATTGTTGGGTGTCAAATCCTTGAAGGATTACGGTGCTGGACCTGCTTTACTTACGTGTCAGAACTTTTTGTTGTTGTTTGGCGCTATACAAATAAAAATGACTTACCAGGCAACATAAGGTGGCAAACCGTCAAATGCAATAAAAATTTAAAAAGCCTTTCAGGATGACAACTGTAAAAACCCCAGTGTCACTCGAGCATATTTTAAGAGAGAAAACCAGGGATGAGGTCAGTATTGTATGCTGTCTGCAGGAAGCTGAGGCCACAACAACTTCCTTCCTGTCTGTGACATCAGCGGCGGACTGTCAGTTTAGAGAAAGCAGATCAGCTGTGTGTCATTAACAAGACGTGTATTCACCCCATAGTAAATCGGATTAGTTGAATGAGGTGCACATGTTTCTTATGTCTGCACAATTTGTATACAAGTGCAATGTGTGGTTGTCTTTTTTTCTGTGCAAATGTTGTACATGACTGTCTTGTAAATCTGACAGTTGGGGTGTGTGTGTGTGTGTGTGTGTGTGTGTGTGTGTGTGTGTGTGTGTGTGTGTGTGTGTGTGTGTGACTGCAATGTAGAGATGCAGACCACACACAAACGCAAACACTGATCATTTCTTCAAGTGCTTTGTTGCAATGGAGACCTGATGTAAACCATGTCACTGCAGTGCAAGAAATGGTTTATTACATGTCAAGCCCCCCCCCCCCCACACACACACACACACACACTGTGGTTTTAACAAGAAAAGGGATTTTCCTCCATGAAACTTCTAATTTTTATTTTTTTTTATTTTTTTTTACCATCAATTACTTCACCAACACTGGCTTCTGATTAAAAACCTTCACTAAGTCATGCAAAAAGCATTCTGATAGAGGTTTATTATGTATGTTATTCAAAGACTTTCCAGAGATCTCTGTGGCTTACAAGAGTCAAGAAGAGCGGAACGAAATGCTGACAAAGAAATACGGCTGAGTTCTCTCACCCTGGGATTCAGGGTTTGTGTGGTCTTACTGAGATGAAGTGGCAATAAAAGGGAGTGGTGTTAAAACAGAAAATATTTGGTATCTCAGGGAGATCTCGGACCAGTTGTAACATCTTGCCAGGATTGCAAATGGAGACTTTGAATCAGTGCGTGGAAAGCATATCCACGATCAGGGCTGGCAAGTGCGAACAAAAGCCCCCAATGTTCTTTTATGAACCTTCTGACTTTGAAGGGAAGCTTAGCTGACCCCATATAATCTTTCCCAGAATTACCCTCCTGCCATTCCCCTTCAAGCTTTGAATCTTCCCACAAAAGACAGTTTAAGGGTTTGAAAAAGAAGTATAAATAGCATTTTAACATCAGATTATCCCCATATTCCCAGAATAGTCGTAGAGGTCATTAACATAAACAAATACGAACACTGCCAAGACCTCTGTCTTCCATGAACAGTGTGCGGAATGTTTGGTTTCCCTTCTTTTAATCTGCTGCATCAACTCAAATACTCTTGATGGGTGCTTAAGATGCCCAACTAAGGACAAATGGATGAAGGTGTGGAATCCAAAAGAATAATCAACTTATTACTATGAATTATTACTTATTATGAATTTATGAAACACCTTTTTATTCTTAGAGACCCAAGGAAGCTTTGGCGTACGCAGCAGGTGAGGCTGTGGTAACGGTCAAAGACACACATGCAGAGAAAGGGAGAGCTGACTTTGAAGTTTGTGGTCCGAGATGTCAGACAATGAGGTCCTGGATCAGGATTCTAGGTTTATGGTGTCACTCTTTAAAAACCAAACTTCAAGGCAAATAATTAATCTTTTTTTGATTGGATGAAAGGGTTGATGGACTACATGACTTGGACGCCCTACAGTTTCATCCCGCTGAAGATCATCTGGACAATGATGTCCCCATCGTTGCCAAAGATGATGCTGATAAGTCTGTCAGGACACTGAAGGCCAACACTGCTGTGGCTGCCCACGTGAACGCTGAATCAGGATGTTCTTAGAGGACCCCCTGTCTGAAGGATCCAGCCTGTGGCAGAGGAACTGCTCTCTGGTGGATTCAGAAAAAGGACACGTAAGCAGCAGCGAACGACTCTGATTCTGCAAATTAGTCTTGTTTATTTCGGGTAAGTAATCTGAGTCTTTAGGTTTTATCTGAGTTTAAGTTTCTCTTATCGCATTGATATTTAAACTTTCTACAAAGTATCACGTGGGTGTGAGGTTTTGTAACTTGCGATTGTGATCGTATATGCACCAGTGTTGTGGTTAGGTTCTCTTTTAACTAAATCTGTCTGGGATGGGTTCCAAGACTGAGTTTGCAAAGAGGACACGTTCCTTGAGGTGTGACCAGAGCCAGGGAGAAGCAAATTTGGACTCAGACAGCAGTGTCCAATATAAACAATCAATGTTCAGTGGAGAACACTAACAGGATATGGACACAAACACCACAAAATATACTCGACAGGACAACACGTAGTCAGTTGAACCTTCGGCACAAACCCAATCAAAGACAGATTCACAGATCAAAGCTCCACAGCTGGATGAACTGCTCTGTCCAAGTCTCTGCTCTCAGCAGCGGTTCAAGTTTTTATTTGGAGTACTCTTGTTTGATCTTCAGACATTGAAAACATTTATTCATGGAGAGAAAAACTTACCTAAGTGAGATGAGTTGTTTCTCTACTTTTTTTTAAAATGCCACCATGTTACAGTCAGTCGTTTTGGATAATAAAACCTAAACCCCTGACTTGGCTTGTCTATGATGCCTGCACCACAAGTAAAGTGACAATTTCAAAGCAACACTTAGCAAAGTTAATTTTTTTTCTGATCTTGGTTGAGGCCTATTGTCACTGTTTACAATAGACGGAAAAGTCCAACAGTTTTAACATGCAGAAATGAGACTGCAGGAAAACGAAATAAAACCACTGGGAGTTGAGTGTCTGTCCCAGCCACATTCCATTCATATGACATTCACTTGTCCTGAAATGTGAATCAATCACATTGATCATTCCTTTTTCCTTCGTGAATTTGTCCCACATTCCCCATGGTCAGCTGGTTTTAAACTGTTCGTAACAGTGCGTTGGGCTCTTAAGCGCTTCCCAAATGGGGTTGATCTTTGACAATGTACGTGAATACCTGAAGCCCCCAGGACTTTTTTTTTTTTTTTTTAACAGACTTGTATCAGAAAACTAGCATGTAGTGCCTGTGGCAAGGGGGGTAATTACTGAGATCTCCTCCTGATTGGTTCAAGACAGCAGAACAGGTAGACATGTTTCAGAAGTAGAGGCACCATGGTTGGTCTGGGTTTTTTCACACTATCTTAGCAAATCAAGGAAAATCTTTATTATTAGCAATAATCCAGAAATCCTGTAGTGGTAGTTGTGAGGTTCTTTTTTTAAAGTGCAAACCAGTGAAGGAAAACTGAATTTTTTTTGGCTGCCTGTGCACCTTTTTAATTGCAGAGTATAACACGTACTGGTCTACTTGCAGAGGTCAAATAAGCTTTTCTGCTCAAAAAGTTCATGCTCGACTTTGTATTGGACTGTTGTTTCAGCCCATTAGTGATATTGGCTGGATAGTTTCATCTGACTGCACATAGAAGAAACAAGGAGACAGAGAAGTGTGTTGACAGCTACAGCAGGACAGAACACGCCTGGCTGTGGCGGAACGCTGCCTCCCCTTCCACTGGTATTTATTTGTCTGAGCTGTAATTAATGACGGTGAAGGTCACGAGGTTGTGACTCCGAGAGGCAGCGCTATCATTAAAACTGTTGACAGTGCTGGACGCTTGTCAATAAAGGGCTGTGGTGACAGAAACTTTCATTGCAGAGATAAAAAGGACGTCAACCGATGTTTAACACTGATGCTGTCATGCAGCTGCAGTGCTTCAGTAGCATATATTTCTCCAGGTTTTTAATATCATTTTTCCGACATTTGCCTTGAATTAAAAACATTTTTTTTTGCTTTTCTTTTGAACACGCAGGTCCAAAAAAACAACGAAGCCCTTTCACCTCTCCACCAAGTCAAACTTGTGTTGTTTGGCCACCACAGACAGCAAGTGGAATGTGTGCGTGTCTTTAGCTCTGCAGATGCCACGAAATACGACGGCAATCCATCTGATTTGACACCTAAAATTTCAGAAACACAAAGCCAGAGATGTGAAGGAATGCCGGAAGAAGTCTGTGTAGTTTAACATAAGACAAACAATTCTATGGCACACACGACTTGTTTGGGAGTAAGTCAGGTAGAGTTGCACTGTGAGATATTTCTGTTCATACATTGTGACAGTTTCCAAAGTTCAGAAGCTTAGGTGCACACAGAGGAAACGGCAATTAAAACTGATAAGGCACCAAGGACACACCTGCTGCTTCAAACTGAATATATGCACACACACACTAACCTGATCCAGATGGAGAGTGTCTGGTCACAAGAGGATACAAAGACTTACTAAACACTCTCCAACTCTGTATGTGGAGGCACATAACAGTCAGTGCCAGACAATAAATTCTGTGCAGCACTAACTTAAGAGCTTCAACAAATGAGGTCCAATTGAATGACGCCACAGAAGATCCTCACTAAGTACTCCTTCCTTCATGTCTCCCTTTTACACGTCTGTTCATTCAACAATCAACTGTTGCCTTCGGTAAGAGTGACTGGATGTTTCGTCCCAAGAGACAACATACTTAATTACCCCTCCTCCTCCTCCTCCAGCAGACCAAGCTGAATCGGCTTGTGAGGAGGTGGATGCCTCAAAATGCTGACACGGCCTTTTCACAGTTGGGTTGTCTTTTTTTTTCTGAACCTGAAACCTCATTAAAAACATGTTTGTTTCTGGACATTATTTGAGCTTCATCTGTCTTAAAACAAATTCAGGAACCTCCTTGTAAATCCTTTTCATCTCTTAAACCCCCCCCCCCCCCCCGTTCAGAGCATTCATTAAGAGGTGCACTCCCATCCCTCCTTCACAAAACCAGTAAAAGTCTTCATTTACAGCAGCTCTGTTCCATGCGTTCTCATCAAGTTTGGATGTCTTTTACTGTATACTAGGTACTGCCAGAGGCACATTCTGCATTCCTCATGTGCCCTTTGGGCGGAGTTTTATTACTAAAAGGAACTTGCAGTTCTTCAAATGCATTCCTATTTTGTATTCTGTATTCTCTGAAATCTTTTAAAATGTCTCTCTAAACAGAAATTAAATCTCGAAATAATCCGGGCATGAACTTCAAGATACAGGAAACAGGAGCAGAGGGTGAGATGGCCAGCCTCCGGAAAACCTCTTGAAGCCTGTAGGGACCCTCTTAACAAGCCCAGATTTGGAGAGCAGAAGTGGCATGGAGAGTTGCTTGTCTGCTCTTCACGAGAGCGACGCTCAGCACTTAACGATATTCTGTGTATGCTTGAGTTAAAATTACCCAAATTCTGGCAGTCTGTTCTGTTTCTAAGGACTAAGCAGTAATTATTCATTAACCAATTAAACCGAATTAGGCACTAGCTTGGTTGTTTTATCATATAATATTAAATCACACTGTATGGTGGTTACTGGCAACGGGAATGGAAATCTGAATGTACACGCCAAGACTGGTACGGTTAAGAGTTAAAACCAGCTGGTGATTACATCAGGAAAAATCTAACAGAGCACTCAAAGGCACGACATTGGCTCCAGCACGCATGCAGGAGTGACTGCAAGATTCTCCTCATGTCTGTCAAAGTTTGTTTGATGCCAGTAATGAATGCTGATTTACTGAGCTAACATCAAAACAAGCACAGTGAGAGAATGAGGGCTCAGACAGAATGCCAAGCAAATATTGGAGGAATGTATACAGGGGCGATGAAATGTTGTTGGACACGAACAGACGCAGTGATAAGTTGATAACACGAGCCAGTGAGTTGAAAGTGTCCTCGTAATGGGGGGGAAAAAAGAAGATGCCCAGTTCATGGTTCTTCACACACGGACAGGTTCACAATCGCAGGCCAACAGCTACAGATATTTATAACTAGAAGGTAGACTACTTGGAGAGCACCATATGACATCACCAGATCTTGATCCGGTTTCAGACATCTAATCAAATGAGAGACTTCAGGTTGAGGAACATTCTACCGCCTGTCATCAAAATCCATCCCCAGCTTTTTGGGATGGCATGCAAACAGACACCCATGACACTGATCCCATCCCCTCATAGGTAGTCACCCATCACTTACTTGAGGCTCCTTCCCCCTCTGAATGCAGTCCTCCCTGTTGCCAGGTAACGGGGGCCAATAGATCTATTGGGTGAGAGAGAAACAGTCATCAGATCTTTGAACTAATGCAAACTTCGTCAGTCACATTTGCAAGTGTCATTCACGGAATTTTATATTACATGAAAATATGTCACCACAGTTAGAGGCAAGAAGTGGAAAAGACCTGGAATGATGAGTTCTGGGATTTTTTTGAGTTTCATTTTGGCCAATAATGCTGAAACCTTGATTTGAGACATTTGAGACTCATGAATCATTCAGGACAATTATGACACCCATATGCACATTTGTTTTCACCTAAGTTACATTTTAGATAATCACAATGGGGATGACAACTTTATAATCAGAAACCATGAGGAACCTTTGCGTGACTAAAAACGCGTGGACACGGTTGAGTGGAGGGAAGGTTGACTGTCCAGAAGATACTCTGCTCTCTGTGTGTGCAGATGCAACAAAAGCAGCAGACGAAGACAAACTACGTTAACAGAGAGTTTCTGAATGGATCTGCCCAAAGGCCTTCCTTGGCTTATGCTACTCACCTCCACCAAGTTTAATGGTAGATTTACTGCTAGGATACTGCAACAACAACACCAGGAACTGGGTATCACTGAAACACTGTACGCCAACCTTGTTCTGGCTAAGGTTGTGTGTTGGCATCCATCTTCGGACTAAGATGTCACATGTTGTATTGAAGCTAATTTTTCAACTTTGCTCGCAGCCGACATTTATATTGTGGCTGTTGTCTTGAGGTCTTTCCCTGAGATAAGCACTTCACCAAAGCTAATATTAATCCTGGATAAATCAGGTTTTGTTAACTCGTCACACGTCTGAAGCCAAACCAATATCTGACTGAAGGTCCTGCCCTTGCTCATTGCTCAGTCCCCTCAACACCATCTACATCTTGAGCCTACAAAGCAAATAAGACCTTTGGCAGTGGACAGGCAAAAGATTGTTCAATCGGATCTTTAATATCCTTATAAGACCATCTGGAACTTTCCAAAACTGAAATAGACTAAACTTTTCTATTTCCAGCTCAAGCTCTCACAGAGCAGATCCAAGATTTCCCGATTACGAAAACCTCTTTCCTCTGATTCTGTCAATTAAATTCAACCCAAGTGGAAGAGGCGCATCTTAGATAAGCAAGAAATCTGGAATTTGTGAAACAATGAGACTGCCTTTCACAAAGCATTCTGCAAATGAAACATGAAATCAAACTGCCACCGTAGAGGATAGTGCTGGAGTCTCCTGGAGACCAGAGAGTTACAGATCAGACAATGAGTCTTTGTCTGGTTCAGGAGGAAACTGGCTTTGTTTTGGCTAACGGAGAGAATAGAAACCAGGGAGGAAAACAGACCCCCTCCCCATTATTTCAAACACAGTGAACACAATGAGACAGTAATGCATGTGTGCATGTTATAAATGTACAGCTGGATCAATCTGAGCTGACACACATGCTCATGAGAGTGATTTTCACTTTCAGAGAGCAGTTCAAGACTTGGCTGTGAGGTTAAAGTTCAGCTGGTGTCTCGGGGTCATTGAAATCATAAATTGATGGGTAAGAAAACAGAGACAAACACACATTGAATGTTCTTGGCTCAAAACTGAGGCGCATTCTCTCCCATTTTGTCCGTCACACCCTAAATTATGATGGCGATTTTAGACCCTCTGTGATAAAACCCCAAGTCATGGCAGCCAGCACAGCTGACTCATCCTACAATAAATCTGTAACCTGACACACTCGCCATTTATGCCCAGTTAAATGTTCCGTACAAATGTTCGATTGAAAAACCACCCAGATCTATTTTATTACTGTAGCTTCTTGTGTCAGAGGAAACAGAAGAGGGAAACACTGAGGGAGTCTTTGTGGGAATAAAAAAACGGCCTTTTAGCTCAGGGTATTTCATCTTACTGCTTATGAGATGTCAGACAGGAAAGCTGTGATATCTGTCACAGCGGGTGTTGCTAGCACTATCTGAGGGTAACTAAGAGCCAAAGACATGAAAGGTGTGCACTCTGGGCCATTGTAGATGCGACTACAGACAGAAGCTGCAAGGTCTTGATTTTAAAAGTGCGTTCAGTTCAAGACCATTTAAAGTCTGCTGTTAGAATTACTAAAAGCTCACGTTGCGTTAATCATTGCTGAAAATATTATGGTTCATATTCAGTGTCAGAGGTTGTGTCTCTTTTCCATGCAAGAGTTCGTGAAATGTCTGGAAAGGCTAAGCCCAAACTTTTGCTTGTAATTTAGTGTCAAAAGATGAGAAAAGCAAATTCTCTGAAACGGCATCAAATCTCATTGGTATCAGGCGTTCTAACGGTACGTTGCAAAGACTGGGTCTGACTTTAATTTTACCTTATGCTTAGCGCTCTTGACAGTTTGAATGTCTTCAAAGCACATGAACCTTAATCACTAGAGCAACGATAGAACTCTCTCCACTATTTTAGAACATCAGCACTCTGGTCATGGCAGTTTTTAGCTTTATTACCTGATTAGAAATAATTAAGATCACATTTGTCACAAATGTTTGTGAGATTGAGTGATTGTTTTCATAGAATTTGCTTTTTTTTTTTTTTTTTTAACTGGAGATTTTGCCTCAAAAGCTGACTTTCAGTTGTTGGATTCCTCTAGAATTAATCACTTCTTTCATGCATGACTGCAATTAATGTAGTGTATGTTTGGGCAGGTCTAAAACCTGGCTTGGATCTGTGGAACAACTCCCTTGTCATGATGCTGGCCGTGGGCCCGTTGAGAGGCTGGCTCACACACACACACAACGTGACCTTCAACAGCCTGACTGAATGCCTCACTGATACTGATCTACTGTCTAGAACCTGGCAGGAGATGGTCTGAGTCACTGTTCTGCAATATTACATCCATCTTTCCACTCTGCACACTTTAGGAACTACGGCCAACCTCCTCCTGCCAACTCTGTTCCTTCCTCTGCGTAACTGTTTCTTGGCTCTTCATCACTGTGTCACCCTGTCTCTCTTGACCTTTTTAATCCACCCTAAAACATGAATCATATTTGCTATGGCTTTGATCTTTGAACTTGTTTATGTTAACTGCAAAGAAATCTGGAAACAAGTGAGCCGGGCAGGGTGGTCACGAACGTGCCGTGTCCTTGAAGTTCAAACTTGAAATGATCATGATTTTTGACAGCGAATCCGCCCCTGCTCATAAACCTCAAGAGCCAGTAGTCCGGTTTAAACAATACTTACGAAGTGAGCCAAAATAACAGACAGAAACTCTGTTCTTGTGCCAGGTACTGGCACTAGAGAGCACACGGAGAACTAATACATCCGCCAAGACATTATGACATCATTAGATCCTAATCTTAAAAAGTCGGACGCACTTTTGATTGAACATGGAAGAACAATGATTTCAGATCTCCTGCTAACACACAGACGCACCAACAGCAGTGATTTTATTACCTCCTCGGCAGAGATGATGCAGTTACATAATGGAACTATCAGACTAGGACTTGTGGCATTGCCCTGTAAGAGCTGTCGCGAATATCTTTATCCTCTGCTCCTGTGTGGGAGTTATGAGGCCAACAGCTCTTAGGGTGAGGACTATGAATATCCAGTACACCCCCCTCAGTGATTCCCAGACCTTAAGTCCTGTACCCCCCAAAACATTTACCCTCCTGCTGTTTACCCCTCAAAGGCTGTCACATTTTGCTGTAGCTGTATTTTGTATTGAGCCTCTCAATATGAGAATGAAAAAAAACAGTCGCAATGTGAGAGACTTCTTGCTAATATGGATTCTTTTTTACTGTCGATGAAT
Source organism: Aulostomus chinensis (assembly GCF_037954235.1). Classification (NCBI taxonomy): domain Eukaryota; kingdom Metazoa; phylum Chordata; class Actinopteri; order Syngnathiformes; family Aulostomidae; genus Aulostomus; species Aulostomus chinensis. Next base: position 21,281,304 of record NC_141328.1, on the reverse strand, counting down.
CGCCACCAGTGGCTAGGCTAACACGGCACACATTTCTAATCACACACATGTCTGCTGAGTTTCTGGAGGATTTAGAAGTAACTACAGATTGTTTTTATTTATTTATTTTTTTATTTTATTTTTTGGGTGAACCCCCACTTTGGGAATTCTGGGTATTGTGTCATGATATATTCTCTGCAGATAGATGTTATGATATTTTGATTCGTCATGTAAATGACTTGAGTAGTTTTGGATCATCTTTGTGCACTCATAACCTAAAACACTAGAGAACTACTTGGACTTGAACTCCTCTGAGTTGCAACATCAAGCTGCTGTTCAGGCTCATTTTAGCGGTTGCTTTTCCATTGCCCATAACTGGAGTAATGTAATAAACTTATTTATGATGCAACGAGACTAAAATTGCCTGAACCATAATATTTAAAAACCATTGCACTTCTCAATTCAACAGCCCCTCAGGAGAAACATGGCCACTTGCATGTCTTCTGGTGCGATGTGTATTCTTTGAGGCCAAATAGATTATTATAGAAATAAACAGCACTAATCTGGGACAGAAGCCATCGTTAAAACCTCCAAGGAACCGCTGCAACACACAACACACTGACAGTAACCAAACACTGAGCTGAATTAACCAGTTTTCACATCGTACAACGTGCCAACCACATCTCCAGGTTAGAACTGCATGACATTAAAACTGAACAATATCACATTTACATGAAACCAATTAGACGTATGTTTTTTGTAAAGAGAAACCGGGGTATTTCATCCTGAAACATTTACATGAAATGAATTAGAATTTTTTTTCTGAGCAATTGGGAAAGGGAACAGTTCATTTAATTCCAGTTTTGATGAAAAAGAACCTGAATCCAGTTTAAAGCTGGACAGAAACACACTGGGTGATGGATTCAATGCCATCAACTTGTGTTTAATCAAAGCCTTGGGGGCGGAGTGACACTCAGTCCCGCCAGCTCTCACTTTTCACTGGTCTGGCAGTGGGAAGACTTGCCATGAGACTCTTCACACTGAGAAGGTTCTGTTGGGTTATGATCTCACGACAGATTTCACACGTTTTCAACTCATTGTAATTTAGATTCTTAAGCATCGGAAGTCTTTTCCCAAAAAATGGAGCCGTTTCATTGGATGCATTGCAAGAATGTGTGTGTGTGTGTGTGTGGTGGGGGGGGGGGCGAAATTATGACTTACTTTCATGTTTCTACCGTCACACATTAGAAAAGACCAAAACACAGTGAAAAATTAACAATATGACGTTACGATCGCCAGCCCAGACGGAGAACAATGAAAAGGATAAGGTGGGTAACCTGTCTTTTTGTGTGTCATCACACTCTTTGACCCATGTATGAGCGAAGCAACACACACAAATATGTACGTGCACACACACACACACACACACACACACACACTGCTACTCTTGAAGTGGTGACGCACACAAAGGATTTCTCTAATAGAGGCAGATATTTTTATTCTAGAGAACGAGTTTACTGGAACACAAAGTGCACTGTTGCCTCAATGAAAGGAAACATCAGCATTTTTTCCCCCAAAGCTTTTTCTTCTATAGCTACACATGGAGATGAAATTAAATCCTGTTTTAATTTAAACTCGTTCACCCCCCCCCCCCCCCCCCCATAATTGAAGCTTTCCAAAAGAAACTCAAAGGCCAGTAAGATATTTCAAACCTGATATTTCATATTCATGTTTCACAATTGATAACACACTTTCTGAAATCCAAACAAAGATGTCATACACGTCGTGGTAATCTTGCTCAACAGCTTCATTACAGTGAAAAGCCTTCTTTGTTTTCGCCCGATACAAAAAAGTTATATTGTACCGTTATCAGCTCAAAATCAAACATCCAACGATCTTTATCTTTCCCTCTCATTGTTAGCAGGCTCCAAGTGTGTGTGACTAAACATTCTGGCATGACGGTACGTGTGATGCAACACTTCAGTCCTCCCTCTGTGTCAACGCTGCACTCACTGTGATTTATGTACAAAATAGAAGAAAAGAGTGGAAGTGTGAACAATTGTCATATCACCCAGGCCCCCATGCAGACGGTTAGAAGTGTCTCTCGTCAAATCTTGTGCCGTTAAAACTTTATGATACATTTACACATCTGTCAAATAAATTGAGTAAAACACATTGGCGACACATGTTCTTCATGAATCCTTTCAAGCATGGATGAGATTCCACTAAATATCTAGTAAGGTCTTCATAATTAATTTTCATTATTTATATGAAGAGGATGTGTATTCGTGCTCCATCAAAAAAAGTCAGTGGCACAAATGTATATTTTTGGTTCCTTTTCTAAAGAGATGAAAGCATTTGGGATAAGCATTTATGTACAAGTGCAAACAAAGTGAAGTACGTCTGGGTAATTTGACTGAGCTGTCCCCTGAACAGGTCTGTTTATGTTAGGAATATTTAGATATCGGCTTAACAGTTGTACAGCGAGTCAGACATGTTGTAATGGATGTGTTTAACTGTGCAAGATTTCCTCTGATTACATATTAACGCAAATGTGTCAAAGTAATGGCGTGTGGTGCATATACAGTCTGTAGTGACAGGGGGTTTCATCTTAAGACTGATTCAAGATTTGTAATTTTGGGGGGGGGGGGGGGGGTCCATCCTCGCTGGTGCTCTTTTGCTGTTGTGATACCACTCATGATGAAAGGTTTGTTTTACCATATTCATGGTTGATTTATGACAAATCCTACGCTATGGCTGTAATTCTTCAGCCATAGAATTATTGAAAGATTCACCTCTTTGGACTCGGTGCTGGCAGCAGGTCCCAGCAGGACGGAGTACATGACATCCTTCCCTCCAAGGAAGAGGCGATCACGGTACTCATCCAGCAAGACGGCGGAGAGGGAGAACTGACCGTGATGACCGCTGAAGATGGACGACCTGTTGGTGGACAGCAGGTCTGCAGACATGAGACAACAGAGCGGGCAAAGTTAAACGCACAGGAAAGAAATGGTTAGATACACATCAATTTGGAATTTCTGGTCAAGCAATGAATTCCATGGATGAAAACATCATTTTACTAAACAGAGATTAAATGAGTGACATTTGAATATAGCAAACAAAAATGTTTGGGTTCAAAAAACCTGCAGGTGCAGGTTATCTCGCAAAGCTAAATTGTGTGGTTCATGGGTTTACAGAGTGTATGAATTTACAAGTGCACATGCGCTCATTATACGCACTCCCATGTACCCGTCAGTGGGAGAGCAGCAGTCTGCACCTGGCTTCTCGCCTCTGATCTGGCAGCAGCTTCAAAGTCAAAAGGTCGATGCAACAACTCGGCAGGAGCGGTAGAAACCAGGTTGAATTGGAGTTCAGATCAACGCGGGGTACCTCCTCTAAATACTCTTCTCCGTACACACGCGCCATTTATCAAGTTTCTGCTGAAATCCAAGCAGCAGCTCCAACGCGTTCTCATCAAAAACAATAACGTTCCTCTTGACGAGCGTTGGTATCGCACGCTGAGGGCGTGAACATTAAAGCATCACTATTTGAAGTTTACACAACCAAAAACTGAGTGAAAGCACGCACGCTCAGGATTACAAGCAAGTCTTTTCTTCTTCTCAAACAAGAGAGAACCAGAGAGAACCCACGCAGGCACAGGGAGAACATGGAGGCTCAACACAGAAAGCTGATGACACAGAAACCTTCTTGCTGTGTGAGGACAGTGCTAACCACTGCACCCCCGCCCAAGATTCTCAGATTGTGAAACTAATTTCTTCTTAATTAAGTTCAGATTCTCATTTTGTCCATAGTCTGTGTTACTGGTTCAAATCCCCAGATGAGGGAAGGAGTTCTGGACGCTGCTCTTGGAGGACAAGTGTGAATCTCACATCATGATGAGGCCTCATCCCCACATCAGCAGAGAGGGTGGGGCGACTGCTACAAATTGGGCATCGTGACTGACTTTTTTTTTTGCTCCTCCATTTTAAGCTGACATCCTCAAACCAACCTGAGGAACGAAGGGGCATCAAGCGGGTTCTCGGTTTGCGACTCGAAATTCAACATTATCCCACACACGAGAACACGCCTGGGATGTTTCTTCCCCTTATTCCAGCTCGAATTGTTTGCCTGCAGGCACACACAGATGAGCACATTCGAACATCCTCACCCTACATTACCCTCATTACCAGAAACTTTTAGTGCGAGGGTAGGACGCTTTTAACACGACAATGTCTTTTCTGTATCCAGGCTCACTAATGGGGAATTTACAGAAGCCAAACAAAAAGCCTGTGATGAAAAGACGACTGGTGAAACACAATCCTCCACCGAGACCAAGCAACACTGACGCCTTTTTAAATGATGTATATGAAAAATAAAACCTTCTGAAGACGGTGTGTGTGTGTCGGGGGTGGTTTTATATTTTATAAAAAACTGGATATAAGACTTCAAAGCTGCTGGCAAGAGAATATAGGAGATACACAAGCATGAGGGAGACATCATGGGATATAGTGTACGGAGAGAAAGATAAAGTCGGAGTGGTGAGGGAGGCTTTGTGGCTTTCAGCAGTTGGCAGGAGAGCAGGAATAATGAGCAGAAAGAGAGGCAGAGGAAGCCACACGAGAGGCAGAAGTGTAGTTATTTATGATGGACGTATTGGGACTGGCAGGGCAAGTAGAACACTTTCTAATGAGGAGTCATGGACAAAACGTTTTTACTTTCAAGTGTCTCGATCCGTGCCACCCTTTTAATATTCACTTTTATGCTAAATGTTCTACTTTTCTCCGTATACAGTAGTTGCTCATTAACTGCAGCTTTTTAGCAGTTTTTGATTAACATATTAAACTTTAACTCCTACCATATTCCATATTCCGAGAGGTACGTTTAAATCTGTTTTCATGACGAGGTTTATCAGCGTTGGCAGACAGCTCGACATGTGATGACCAGCTCTAATCCAACTCTGAGATGACCTCAGTCCCCTTGTCATTCTTGTCCATGTCGAGCCTGAGTGTGTGTGGTGGGATGACAGTGTGTGTGGACAAAGTGTGGAGAGCTAATGTTTGCAGCACACCTCCTTTGTTTAGACAGGGAAGATGGTGGAAGATGGCTCGTGTGTGGTTACCAGCACAGCTTTCAAATGTTTGTGTATCCGAATATGAATTGAACATGATGCTTTTTTTTAAACCCCACTTTCATGTTTGCACGCTGAAGCTGAGCTGATCTCACCCATCAAATAGATGGTAGCCCGCAGGTGGTGTGGTTGTGGTCATGCGAATGGACCAAAACACAGAGAATAAAAACACCAGAGAATGAAGAAGACAGTCGGCGTCTCCATTTGGAAGTGAAGGACTGAGAGAATAGCTCAGGGCGCGAAGCCGAGCTCTGGTCAAATCCCTGCTATATCAGCTGACCTGAGCCTGGCCTCTTCAGCTGGCGGCCAACTTATCTCCTTCCATGCATTCAGTTGTCAGTCAAGGAACCTTATTTAAGCTTCTGCCTATATTTCCTGCTTCCTCTGTACTCCGCCTTGCAATCCAACTCCACCCCAACTCCTCTTTTACATTCTGTATCTGACTTAATCAATGTCACTTCTGTTGCTATGGTTGCAGACTCTAGGGTCTTTGCTACTGCTGCTGCTCTCCCTGCCTTAGGCTTCCCATGTAAGCTCACAGAAGGACATGGAGGTCCCACAACAAGGCCACGCTGCCAAATTCAACCTACTGCAGTTTTCTTTCTGACTAGACTGGCTAAACCAGATTTATAAATGAGTGCATTATCACTTTAAGTAATGTCCTCACTCCATGTGTCCCTGCGATGGCAGAGACGGAGACTCTCAGGAGCAAATATATACAATACATTATCCTTGCAAACAGAAATCCTTGAAAAACAACAAAGTACAAAAACAGAACCAAGAGCTTCTGTCTAGCTGCATGATCTCACCTCTCACCATTCTCTTCCCTGCTGCCTATCCATCCTTAACTCTTTCCCACCTATCCATTTAAACCCTCTCTCCATCACGCTCTGGCTCTTCATCTTCAACTTCCTGGTTTTGCTTTCAAGCTCTTTGAAATGCGTCTTCAGTTTCATCCCCGGTGTCTGTCCATCTGTCTTCCTGTCTCCCTCGCCTGTGCTACTAGATTTTTCCTGCCTTGTCTCTCTTTTATCCACATTTAAGAGCCTCTACATCTACACTGTTCCTCGGAGCATCTGTAGGGGAACCTCTACATCTGTCTTGAATGAGTCTTATTTCCCTAAAGGCAGCCAGCCAACGCTGCATTGACAAACAGCAGCCGTGCCAAACCAAAGCGACACACTGGAGGGCATCTGGTTTCCCTGTACGTGTCAAACCTCAGCTATCGCATCACGCAGCCTCACTCTCCATAAAGATGTTTGCGCTGTAAGTTATTCTGAGATTTATTTGCGCTGTCAATGTTCCGCTTATTCCAGCTAAAGCATGCCCTGCTGTCTGTCAAACATAGCAGAACAGACGTGAGGACTCACTGCTGCCTTCAAAGACTCGGCTTATTTTTCATTATTTGTGATTGACAGCATTTAAGCAACATGTTCTCAGCAACACTTCAACACTTTTCCCATTATGTTTTAAGGTTTGGGTTTTTTTGTACCGAGTTTGAACACTCTCTCTTTGTCTCCATGGGTTTCCCCCTGGAGCTCTGGTTTCCTCCAATAGTCCAAAGAAATGTAGTTTAGGTCTTCCGCACACTAGAGGATAATGGGGCCAATTGGCCCATCGTGACGATCGGGGGGCCTTCCCAATTGGAGGCTATTCAGAAGTGATCATCTGCTCGAACAATCCTGGAGAGTGAGGGTTTTACGGACATACGTTTCATGCTCCACAATTTGAAATCACGCCTGAAATCCTTTACCGTGAAAGGAACGTTTTTATGCAGAGGAGGCAGCAGCAGCCTCTGAGAGATGGGACGCGCCACCGACTGAATGTTGCTTGCTACAGTAATTAGCTCGCGTACCGTTTGAGCCAATTAAACTTTATTTTTAATTCACTTCCAGGAGGATAATTCTTATTGCATCCTCTCAGATGTGACTTCATCCACAGTTTTTGCTTGATTAAAAAGTTAATTAGCAAATTTGATCAGTTTCTCTGAGATCAAGACTCAGGAACAGGATAAAGGTCATATTTTAATTCTGTAAATGCACATTTGAAGTTATTTCTGTTAAATCTGTTGTTTGACAGTACTCTCTCACATTTGTAAGAACTTGAAAATCCTCTAGTGTCCACTTGGCATTAAGGTACCTAGTGACTCTAAATTATTTGTGAAAATAGCAGTCTTATCTCCTGCCTTGTCCAGGTCATGGTGGGACCAACCCAACTCCCTTCATCTGCTGCCAGAACAGCCGTGAACGCTGCCAGCATGGTGATGTCCTTTTAAATACCACGGCAACCAGCAAAGAACCCAGGAAGTCAACACAATCATTGGCAAATGCAAAGGGCAAGGCAGGGAATATTAGTCGGACTCTTTCCTTGATGGAGGGCTGCTGCACATCACTTGTACTGCAAGTCGAGGGAAAAACTGACAGAACTAACATTAACACATAGTCAAAATTCAGTCGGTTCATCTACTTTCTACCTCAAACTTCTTGCAGCAGTGGACAATTCGGTTCGCAAAATGCTAACAGCACACCTTCTTTTTACAATTAGAGATACTTTTAGCTATGCAGCCCAGCACGAGGTCACAAACCCCTAAGTGTTTTGTCTTTCCCACACTGCCACATTGGACACAAAGGGTAATCTTTTTTGACTGCTGAGGTGTATTTCTTTAATAGTGGTGATAAAAAAAAAAAAAACTTGTCTGCATGCAGTGATGACCTGCAGCTGTTGAGCTGTAGAAATATCCCACCAACAGGTTTAGAATGTGTGTGTAAGAGGAGAACGAGAAGTAAAGGATTTCGAGAGTGAGATGGTTCACTCCTTAATCTCATGCTGACATCTTCAATGTACAAATTGGGTAAAAGCAGGGTAAACTATGCACACACACACACACACGATGGTATCAGTGTGATTGTTGGGTCACTTCGGTAGGGGCACATCTGAAGTCTATTAGACCCGCCTATGCTGAAAAATACATACCAGAAGTACACACGCGCACACACACACACACACACACACACACGCACACACACACACACACACACACACACACACATCCTATCAAGGATCAATAAGTTGCTGCTTAAATTGCGTATTCCCATCTCAGCTGAACACAGTCGGTGTGTTTCTTTGTTCAACGTTTGACTGACGCGCGCGCGCACACACACACACACACTAACACACACACACACACACACAACCGCAGACATCAACAAATAAAGAATCATTACACTGCTGACAGTCTTCCCAGGCTATCATTAGATCTCTGCTGTATTGTTGCAGTGTGCCAAGTATTTTTGGAATCTGCCTCATTTTAAGCATGCTGGGTTCCCCTCCTCCTCCTCCTATAGATACTCCTAAAGAAGAATTACTAATGTGGTTAGAGTTTTGCTTTAAAAGTATTGAGTTTCTCATATCCAGGGAAATATCTCATTAAAAACATTATCTACTGCATCTACTCGATAGACCGCACCAATACTTTCCGCACACATTCACGGTTTTAAAGGGATTCTCTGACTTTTCCTCTCGCTTGTAACTTTACTAGTTCACTCTGATCCCATGAAACAGAGCATATTCATTTGGGACGTTATCAAAGCCGACTGTCAAAGAGAAGCTGAAGCCTCAGAGAGCACAATGACAGAATGATCAGACTCCATCAAACTGTGTTATGAACTGTCAAGTAAACTTTAAGTAAACTTTGGAAATGACGCAAAAACAAATGCAAATTAGACCTGATTTAGCTGATAACAGAAACAACAACGGACGACAATACTTTATCTTCTTCAAAACCCAAAGGGATTTGATCACATGGATTACATTTTTAGGAGATGATTCTCTCAATCAGCGGTGTATTCTTTCATGGATTCTTATTCAGATTGCCGATGAGTTGAAAGTATGACATTTCAAAGTCAAATCCCACTGTGTACATTGTCTTCATTTACAACTACTGTCAAGAACGGCCGATAGAAAAAGTTGGTCCTTTTTTTTTGTGGTCAACTCAGAATCTTTACAAAGTCATTTTAAGATCAGGATCAGGTTTCACAATATACCAGTGCTGCTGGACAACTTTTTTGAAATTCTTTTCCCAAAGGGGAGTGTTGTAAAAAGGAACTTCCACCCTTTTTAATGTGGATCAGATCATCTCTTGTTGGGTCATTCACTTTGGCTGACATTTTTAAATCTGTCGACAGCTCTTCGGATCCAAGATGTCTCAGGAAAAAGAAAAGTGATGACATGGTGAAAAGTTTCAATCGCTGCTACAACTGTGACCAATTTCTAAGAAATTGGCTAATTGGAAGACTCTTGAGTACAGTCAAAAACAAAATTGCTACATTGAGCACACTGAAGTAAGTTTTCCATTTCCCATTTTGTGCAACAAAAAAAAGGAAAAACCACCAGAAGCATTTGTACTAACTTATTTTCTGTAATGTGATATCAAAATATGTTGTAAAAACCCACCATGATCTTAATAGTTGTGTTTCCGAGTAAATTATTGAGGGATTTTGTCTACAAAATGCAGGGGAGGAGGAAGTAATGGAGCCCCCAGTTGAAGAGAGCCCTCAAATCCTGCAATGAAAATGTGTTTCGCAATAACATGACCCCCCCCCCCAGGCCAAGGCACGGACCCAGGTTTTGGGGCTTCACTCCTGGCTGGCAGAACCTTTATCTGCTGCAGTTCAATGGTTCTTTGTCAGCTTTTAAGACTCTGTTATTGAACGCTGAGATCCATCACAGGCTAAATAACTCATGACAGAGTAAATCCTGGGATTTCCTGACTTGTAATCTGTGACTGCTTCTGGATATGTCACTTTACTCCCGCAGCAGTTTAAAACCGCCAGACAACCGCGATCATCTGACTTCTGGTGGTTTCATCGTGTAAACGCCAGCGAGGTATCCCACAGAGGATTGCTATGATCTCGGAGTGATTTTAATGTCTTTCTATATTATATATCCACATTTTTCTTCTTACATTTTCTTTTGCTTCTGTCGTTCTCTCTCTCTCGCTCACACACACATACATACACACACATTCACAGCTTCTTCTCTCACGCTTGTCTGGTGATGCTTATCAAGAGTTCCTGTTAACAGATCTTCCCTGCTGAGCCAATCAAAACACGGCGCAGGCTCTTACCTCATCAAACCCCCTTTACCTCATTGCATTATCTCTCCATCCTCTCTCTCTCTCCATCATGTGGCTTTCTCTCTATTCATCTTTCTCTTTTGGCAACTTTCATTTTTTCCCCCTGTTTTAATCCACTTTGGCTCACCCCCCCCCCCCACCACCACCACATACCTCTCACTTTATCTGTCACCCAAAACAATCCTTTTCTTTCTTAATCGCTTCCTCTCTTTCCCACAGAAAATCAGTCACGCTCTCTCCAAACTTCTTCATGGTTACCCTCTTCAACGCCATCAGTGGTACCCCACATTTCTCCCATAAGGAAAAACCAGACCTCCTCTCACTCTCCTTTTCACTCATCCCTCCAATCACTCATTCTTTCTGCACCACATCAGAGGGCTCTGTTTCAAGACAAACCCTAGAGACAAATCTGAAAACCACTGGTTATAAAATCAAAGGGCGTGCATGCATGGACGGTTTCTGTATCATAGTCTGTATGTCAGGTTCATTTTAATTATGGATTGTCTTCATTATTTTACAGGTTTTCCATTAGTCCATTTTATGCATCCTAATTTCATATCTCAGAAATTTGCTTTAGCACAAGAAATCTAAACTCAAGCAGTATTGTCAACCAATCTTGATGGGAACTCTTTAATTCCTATTATTATTATTATTATTATTATTATTATTATTATTATTATTATTAAAACACAATTCCACACATGTCAAGTGACATGTGGCATGACATTTGTAAAGAGATTGTTCAACCCAAAGTGTATTTTAGAGTAAATTTAGGACATTGAGTGTCCCTCAAGTATTAGTTTTAACGATTACAGAATAAATCAATTAGCTCATCGGCAGAAGGATTATTAGCAACTCTTATGATATCCCCCTATGAGGTGTCTTTTGCTTGTGAAGCGCTCACAAATGGATGTCTTGAGCTCACGAAGATGATCTTTTTAACCTCCCGCATCACTTTGTCACTCTGGAATACAGAAGGAGCCAGCCGTGTTTATTTAGCTTGAAGCTAATTGCGATTGATGGCAAACAAAAGCAAACAGCAGCAAGTATTTTCTTTAAGTGATGGCATTTTTAATTCCAAAGTCAAAGATCAACTTCAGTGTTCAAAAAAAAGAAAAAAAAAAAAAAACTTTTCTGGCCATATTCTACATCACTCCAATCCAAACTGACTTAGAAAAACAATAACACTGAAGTGCACAGGCAGATATATACAGTTCATTGTGAGTCCTGGAAAACGTGTGTTCAACCATGAGATTAGAAGTGTGTATTTTTACAAAAACAAAGAAAATGCCAGTGTAGTAAATGTTATTGACCTAATAAACAATTATTGACCTCATAAAACTATATCATATAACCCAGAAGTTCTGTTCTGCAGCAGCTAATATTAAAGTGCACACATTCAAGACCAGGAGAACAGCTGCTGGCAATTAATACACATTAGTAGGCAACATTCATCACATCTCACACACACACACACACACACACACACACACACACACACACACACACACACACACACACAGGCTGGAAGTGTTTCCTCTAATATCAGTCAAGTGAGTTTGTGTGTTTGTCAGCTGCTCTCTAATAGATACATCAGTCAACAGTGGGTTCCCTTGTACCCGGCTCCTCTCGTTTGCGAGAAGTGGAACTAATTGATTGCTAGAAGAGGATGTGTGTGTTTGGTGCAGAGGCAGCATAGAGCATAGTGTGACGGGGTGTGTGTGACACGTAATGTCTCCCATCCCTGCATTGAAGAGGGGTTCCCATCACCTCTGGCCTGTTTCTCCATCACTTTGCATTGATTTTAAGCCAAAGTGCCAAATAGCAGGACACTGCAATGACACGAGAACACAAGACCCCTCTTCATCTGTTTGTGTGTGTGTGTGTGTGTGTGTGTGTGTGTGTGTGTGTGTGTGTGTGTGCGTTTTGCTTCCCACTGGCACATCTAGAGCTGTGTATAGTATTGCAACATTTTGGAATTCTTGTTTCCAGAAAAAAAAACTACATGAGTTGAAGTGAAAATGTTTATCTACCAGAGGGTAGAAGAGAAAGCAAAACTTAGCATGAAACATTGGCAAGGGTGTGTGTCATTTCAACACCACGACGCAGCATGCATTTGGCTGACAGCCATGTACATGAGGAGGCCAACTTAAACACTGGTCCAGGTGAGAAAAATGTCTTCACAAGGTGTTATTATGGGATTTGTTGTTTTGACCAGCACTTACATGAATTGAAGTACTAAATCAACAAAGGTTGTCAACAAAAACATCTGACACTGACGCAAACATGATCATATTATTACAATCTCCTACAAATCTGACCACCGATGGCTCACGCTCACATTGAATATAGGATAATATACATGAGGTACCCTGGGTCCTGAGGTATGATGTTGTTGGTAAATGATAATTAATAGATTATTTGTGTTGCAATACATTCTTGTAGCTATTAATCATTCTTTGCAGCAGGACTCGGACCTCTCTTTGAATCGGGAGTGTTGGTTTTCTATCTGGCCATTTTCGAAACCCGAAAATACACTTGTTAACTCATCAATGAACTTTCGCACTCCATTCCATGCAGGAGGGTGAAGTGGTAGAACCGTCTTCCTTTCAATACTGAAATAAACTGCATCCCTCAGTTTCTCCTCGCTGCTCTCTACGAGTGTGTATGAGCACATTGTACTGCGCGTGTGTTTTTTCTCATTTTTATTATTCATCGTCAAACTAATCAGAACACGTAAACTACGAGCTTTAGCAAATCAGTCGAATGAAAACAAGGGAGCTACCTGTCAAATCACTCACTGCCTCAGGGCGAAAGGCTATGGTCTATATAGATAATAGTATCTTGTATTTAGCAGTATATGATTTTTCAGCACTCAGTCTGGTACAGCGTACTGTAAATATATATATCTTCCCCTCAATGGCATGGTACTTCTATTTTGGATTGTTTTGAACTCTTCTACGTGTGGTCAGTATGGTTTTTTTTAGGGGAGAATTTCCTGTTGTTTATTGTTGTGTACTTCCCTCATGTGTCTTATCTTGTTTACTTCCTGTCTTGTTATTGTGTTCAGCTGTGTCTGGTCCGTTAATCAGCCCCCATCGGCCCTGCCCTCTTCCCCCAGTTTCCTCTCCTACTCAGCTCCTCAGTTCTCATGGTGCTCACCTGTCTCTTTGCAGCTAATTGGTTCAATTGTTCGGTTTATCTCTACTACACAGTTAAAAACAACAAACACTTGAAAAAAAAAAAGTGTTTTGCTTAAGAGAGAACAAAACGAAACCCCTTTAAATTTAATTATTAAAACAAAGGCCAAACCTGACAGTCTTGATTCAGACGACTGCCAGAGGTCTAGATTTAAAACATTCCATGGTAGGAGATGAAAGGTGGGGTGGAAAGACTCGACTCATCAGAAAACCTGAAAGGTCACTGAGGGATGCAGGGGTTACCCCACTTGATGCTTTAGAAACAAATGTTGAACTCTTAAGTTTACTCGTACCCAATGTGGTGACCAGCTTTAAAAAAAACATAGGGGGGGGGGGGTACAACTCCTTGCTAGTTGCTGGTTGGGCTTCATCCAGGATTCGCTAGTTTTTGGTGTTAATAACTGTGTTTCTATAAAATGTCAGGTAAAACATCAGCAAATTCTAGAAATACCACAAAAGAGGAAGTGCAAATAAGAGCTATTTCCACCAAGTGATCGCATCACCATCACGAATCACGATGGTGGCGGAAACGGTTAAATGAAGCAAAGATTCACTTTGTCAGATTTTATTAAAATTGAGCATTATTTATCTCCCGTGTTGAGCGTTTGCTCTTTTTGAAAAAGGAAAAAACCACCTCAAATGAAAGTAAGACACTTTCTTTCTTTCTTTTTGCAAAATTTGAGGCAGTTTTTCTCTACTAACATCTTCAAATATAAATAAATCCAAAATGCATTAAAAAAGGAAAACTACAAATCAAACACTCTTTGTGGAAACGCAGCAAGCGACAGGAGTGACAAGCCACACATGGGTGTGGAAGACCAGTAGTGGTGTAAAGACATGGAGTGACACAATTCAGCCAATCAAGGCCAGAGGAGAGGGTGGGTCAGACCTCTTGAAGCCAGCAGCGAGCGGAGCTGCTGTGTGTCTTCAGTCCTCGGAGGGGTGGAGGAATGTAGAGGGTTTGGATAAATAGTTCTCAGGACGTGAACCCCCAGTGGTGAGGGAGCACTGCTGCTATTTGTAACAAGCGTGTTAAAACAGCCCAGCTGGGTGGATTTTGGCTGGCCACATTTATACGCATGCCATCAAACAAAGCTGGACAGATGTAAAATAAATCACAGGAGGAAAGATATACAGGTTACTCCCACTTTCTGCATAAAACACGCGCTCATATAAATAAAATACACACACAGGGATTCACACAGCTCCCATAACTCTTAGTGAAGTAATCTTCATGACAGATGTCCAAAGCCACATTGTTCCAACTTGAACCCTCAAACGTTGCTTCTAAAAGGGACCAGTGTTTCTCATCCTGCAGGTTCGCCTCCTTTTATCCATCTAGTCACTCTTGAGTCTCTTATCTCGCTCTGGCTCATGTTCACCTGCCATTTCCTCCTCATTTTCTCATGTCCCCTCTTGCTCCACTAAACTACTCTGACCTTCAGTCTGCCCTCCTGCGGTATTCCCATCATCTTTCCTCGCTCACTCTTTCATTTAAATTCCTTCTTTCATGGATCAATCATTTGTTTTCTGTCCACATTCACAGACCCCTCATTCATGAAGTCCCCCCCTTTTCTCTTGCACCATCGTCTATAGCTGTTCTTTGATGTTCCCTCTCTTTCATGGATGTTCCCCTCTTCCATCCATCTTTCAGCCAGTTGACTCAACATTACTGCAGGTTTTGCAGCTGAGCCTCACTCAGGACATCAATGTTTTCTGGACACGTTTTGCCGTCTTTTAATCCTGAAGGGGTTTAATAAGCTAATGCTGACTCAAGGGGATCTGGCGGGGTTGTAGGCAAGTTTACATGTTCGACACTGGGCTTTTAAGGGTTTAGCTACATCTTAACATACGTAAGTGCACAACTTCTGCCGACCTGATATATACTAAAGCTGAGGCCTTGCCTGAGAGATGAATCCTGTTTATTGCGCTGGAAAGTTTTACTGAACTTGGAGCAAAGATGGAGTGGAACAGGGATTTATTAAGTGTTTATATTCCAACCTGTGCTGGCAGGTTGGTGCATTGATCCATCTCGCCGCTGAAACTTGAGAATGGCGTGAGACAAATGGATGCTGGGTGCAATTTGTTGAGCCTGCAGCCAGAGTCGGTTCTCCTTCCACCTGCGTAGATCGCCATGGTAACATATGCAATCTAACCTGCTCTGGACCAGTTTATGATCTGCGATTGGATTTAAAATTCTACGTCTTGAAAGAAATTTGGAAGATTTACAGGTTGAGATGATCCGATGACTCTCCTGACGATATTCTGAGTGGTATAGACTCTCAGCAGAGGAAGACACGCAAGCTTTTTTGAGCTGCATGTGAACGATGCCGTGCAATTACAGCGCCTCAAAATTTTAATTTTTTTTTTTTTTTGCATTATCATTTAAGTGCGTGCTGCTTCCTTCCAGTCCTTTTTCAATCTTAAATTTCACACTTCATCTCATAAACTACAAGAATGATGCAGGCATAGCCATACTTCTTTAGATGACGTTTTTATTGGCCCTGACTTGCTGTCAAATCTGTTTAACACAGAACATTTTCAGTAACCTTGCTGTGTTGGAACTGTAATGACTGGTGAATTAATCAACTAGCTGATGCACTGGCAACTCTTCTAATATTCAACAATTTTCAAAGCAAATACAAAGTATGTGATTCGAACGTCTGGAATGTGAGGAACGTCCCGTCACTGTAAACTGAGTCTTCCTGCTGATGTTGCTGGGACCAAACAGCTCACTGAGACCACGTCCCTCACATGGATACGCTCCAGCACTGACAACTGCAATGTAGCACAAAGCAGAAGAGGTGCTGCTCTTCCTCTAAACTGCTTTAGTCTACGGCTGGAAATAAGTTTAAGGTCTCCAATAACTCATCGTACACTTCAGTGTATTTTCTAACACAGAGCAACCTATATTTCTGGGAAATGTTCTTTCTAATAAATAATAGGTGAGGTGGGGCATCTCTACTATCTCTGATAGTCAAACAGTGTTAACTGGCCTAGTAAATTCCCCCGCTTCTACTTTATGTTGAAATAAAACAGTTCTACTCGCCTGTTCCAGGTTCATTTCCAATCTGCTCTGCCAAGAAATGAGCCCCAGCATACCTATAATCAAATTTCCTTAAAAAGCAGAGGAAACAATGAGAGCAGTCAGTTACGGGAGGTGACTCTTTATCGGCGTGATTGTCACGGTGCAATCCTTGCAAATAGAAACAAATCAGCAACAGCTCCAGGTTTATTATATCAAATGTCCTTTGACCTTAATTTTTTCTTTGTTTCTGTCTTTGTTCATCTCAAACATCCCTCCTCTCTCTCGTCACCCATTCGAGCTTCCCCTCCAATATGTGATCTCTTCTCCGGCCTCGTCTTTATCTCCCTCCTTTTTTTTTTCCAGCTCCACATCACTCACACATTTACTGAAGATTCTCTCTCCCTAATTCCTCCATCTGCGTGCGGCGCGAGCCAAGGCGCCATCTGAAAGTTATCACGTAAAAGATGCTTATGACACCACGCATAACTGACACCTTGGAACTCACAGATGTCTCCATCAGACACACTCGCAAGCACACTCACATACAGTTAACTTCAAACACACGGCTAGTACACACGTCAGAAACAATGAGTATCTCTCTTCTTTCACACTCAGTAACACACACACACACACACACACACACACACACACAAGCTTTAATCAAGATACCTACACACTATCCTCATCAACACACACATCTCACACACACTGTCCCTCTTTTGTCACCCTTCACATCACGTCGATGATGTCAGACACATGAAGTGCGTTTCCTCTGTCGGCACTTCAACACCCCAGACGACCACTTACAGCGGCTCTCTGGCCTCGAAATGGAATATGATGACTTGTAGGGGTGATAAAGCACCAGCTAAACAATTTTTCATCACTAGCACAGCATGTGTTTATCATTTATTTCACACTCTGAAGGCTACTCATGTACATAACATGCCTGAGACAGAGGCAGAGCCAGAAAACACTGCTCCACCTGTTGTGATGCACATCTATTAGGTGTTTTACAGCTTTTATCAGCGGTCCCTCTCCTCCTCCTCCAAGTCATTATTACAAAGGATGTTAGTGCAAACGTGAAGGATGTTACCCTGATTATTTAAGGCCGGTTGACCTCCAATAATCAGGATAACACCCTTCACGTTTGCACTGTCTGTTCCATTATTATAATATCACAAACCTTTAAGTTACATTACACACGAGGTGCAACATGTCAAGCATTATCCTCAACATGATTTACAGCGATATATAATACCGAATCAATCCCATCTCACATTCACCTAAAAATACATCTTTTTGTCATTAAAACGGATTTTACAGCTGAAATCTATCAAGAATTGAACCTTTCACGTGAAACGGCATAGTTTCTTACCACGTGTTTTTTTTTCCTTTTCTTTTTATTAAACCATTTAGATTTTTGTTCATGTACAGTAAAATTTAAACATCGGCTATTTCGCCTTGAGGCTAAAGACCTCCTTCACTCACTGTTGAGAGCTTCGATGAACTTTAAACATGTCAAATATTACTAAGACTCTACAACCCTCACTTCTTTCCAATATTTCTTCAAGCGTTTACATAAAAGGACATGTGTCAGCCTGGTGAGTACAACCGCAAATGTCTCCTGCTTCCCTCCTTTACTGCTGAGAGTGTTTAAAGTGAATTTATGGAACCTATTGTTCATTGCTTTAAGCCGCAATCTGGAGCAGGGAGGGAGGGAGCAGGTCCATCTAAAGATGAAGACAAAAGAATCGAGAAAGTAGAAAAAATGGAGCTCAAATATAAAAGCATGGGAGACGCCCTGCATTCCAGCACCTCCAACAGACTCCCGGCGACAGATGATCCCGCGCCGCCAAGGAACACCCGTCTCTACATCTCTATCTGGACAATGCCGGCTGACAAAACAAACAAACTCATCCATTCACAGGCCGCTAGCGAAAACTAACAGAACTCTTAACTCGGGAGAACTAATCAAAAGATGACGCTGGTGTGCATTTCTGTTTTCAAGTGCCCCCCTGTCTTTGGCCAAACAAAGTGAATATTGTATCTGATGTGTGTGTGTGTGTGTGTGTGTGTGTGTGTGTGTGTGTGTGTGTGTGTGTGTGTGTGTGTGCGTGTGTGTGTGTGTGTGTGTGCGTGTGTGTGTGTGTTTGTTTGTGTTCCTAAAGTCAGGGCTTGTTTGTGTGTATGTGAGCTCACAAATGGACACAAGAGATTTGAATGAATAAAAGAAGAGTGCAGATTGAAGGGAGAGGAAAACAAATAAAAGACAGGGAGAGATGCATGATGGGAGGTTGTTATGGATGCTTGGCAGAAGGCTGGGAGCCTTGCCAAACACACGCGTGCACACACGCACACGCACACAGTCTACTTGTGAAGAGCTTGAGCAGCAGCTTCAGTATTTTTTTTTTAAATTAGAATTTCTACAGATATTTTATCAGAGACACTGATTTATATTTCTTTAAAAGATAATCCATTAAATGTCAGCGAGCGCTGATTTGGTGAACGGACACCCTCAGTGGCAAATGATACAAATTTTGCAATTATTTTAGACAATGGATGGAGCAGAGAGAAATGAGTCAGTTATTTTTCAAGCGAGGACAGGCTCCTTCGACTATAAGGCATGTATTGTGTTTAGGGAGAGGAAAACATTTTGGAGGTAAAAATTGCCGCTTTCCTGTTTGGACCTCTAGCCACTAATTGATTAAAATGAGATAATGACAGCTGTTCCTGTCACTAAATTGCTTCTGCGTCCTCTTGAGAATACAAATACCCCCCTGGGCTTCTCCGGGTTGTAATGGGGAGGGGGGGGGGTCGATGGAGGGGAAACCCAAACAGAGGAGAGAAGACAAAACACTGAGGTGAGAGAGACAGAGAGAGAAGTGAGAATTTCAACTGAAAGAGTGAGAAGATACAAGCAGAGGTAAAGAGAGATGGAAGAGGGAGATGTTGAAACTGGAACGAAGGGGGAGATTATTTAAAAGTGGATAAAAAGTGGGGTCATATTTGAGGTCATCCACACAGGAAGCAGGGCTGAGCACTAATGAGAATCGTAGCGGCAGAGTTCCTTCCCACACTCCTGGTGATGCTCGCACCGTAAGAGTGAACCAACGGTTTCATACGGAGATGTTCACTGCAACAGAGAACTTTGGCAAGAGACTTTTGAGATGAGTCAAACGGTCACAATCTTGAGCGCTGTTTTCCTATGTCTTGGTGCATGACTCTGTTAGTTCAGTAACAGAAGTTTCCTTTGCTCCACATCTGCTCCTCACTTGTGTTTCCTAATGATTAGATATGTAATTCAGACCAGGCTTCTGCATCAAGGCTCATCTAAAATCAACTTGGCAAATTTACTCTTATGAATCCATCTGATGGCTTTCTTTTAGAGAGAAAGAGAGAGAGAGAGTTGTTTATTGAGATGATCAAATAAATTCATCTTAAAAAGTCTTTATGAGCCCTAGAGTCTATGGCCAGAGCCAGAGATCCTCCTGTCCTCCACAGAACCACCACAGATGAAATGATCTGACTGCCACTGTAGATTTTGAAATGTGATGCTCCTGACAGAAATAGCACTGGCGGACTGTCAAACGCGTCAACATTTCACAACATTTGCATTCTTACGCCCTGCTGCCGACGAGGACGCCAGAGTATTAAACTCTAGCACTTAGAAACAATCGGACAAGTATGCACAAGTTCAGAGTTCCGCCGTTTCGTCATGGTTCTGCATTTCTAACCTCAGTGTGTATTCAAACATCTATTTCCACTCGTTCCCTCTCTCGTTTCTAGCCAGCATCTCCTTACTGCCCCCCCCCGCCCCCCAGTATTTCCCAGTACTTCCCAGTACCTTTGACAGGAAGACCAGTACACTCAGACGGTGACTTTTTCTCCTCAACAAAAGGAAATCCTGCGTGATATAAATCACTGATGATGATTGCAGACCTGCTCTGTCCTGAGTGAATCGAAACAATAAGCACACTTTGGTAACAACAGTCACTGGCACTTGAACACACACACACACACACACACACACACACACACACACACACACAGACTTTTTTTTGCAGCCTTATCATCAAGTGAGTCATGGCCAACAACAGGGCTGAGATTAGGGAGATGGAGAGGAGGAGAGGGGGGCATGTGAACTGGATAGAAACATACTATATATGGAAGCCTTTTAATCTTGATATCTGGCTTCGGTTTTTAAGAGTACATAATAAAACCAGAAAAAGCCTCAAATCAAGATAGCTCTCATGAGGGGGATGTTTTTAAGGTGAAAGGTCACTTTGTTTGCTGTTCTTGCGTAGTAATTACCTCCTCTGATAGTAACCCGCCACGAATACTTGTACCGTCTTCTCTTAATAGTTCGGTTGCAGTTGCTAATAAACTTTTATAATGAGACTTTCGCCCGCCGGTGTATCCCACCGCAGAACGATGAACCTCCGCCAAATCTCCTCCAGGCTGGACACCCCGCCTGCTCCGGAGCTGCTTCAACCTGGAAACTAGCGAATGCTTTCAGAACAACATCAACCTCCCAAAACAGTAGCTGAGGAGCGCGTAAACGCTTCCAGGGAAGACCACCGCGAAGAGTTAGGAAAGAAGAACAGACCGAAACAGACAGGGAAAGAGAGAGAGAAAGAAATGCCATGTTGCAGAAGTGAGAAAATACTGATAACCCGTAAAAGAAAGGACAGAAGCTAATCACTGAAAATTAGTAACACCTGCAGCGCACGCGCGCACCACGGTATACAGCGCGATATACAGAGAGAGGGAGAGAGGTGGGTATAGATGGAGAGAGAGAGAGAGAGAGAGAGAGCGACAGTAACAGAGAAATAAATAGACTTTATTACCTTTGTGCGACAGCTTCAGGCGCGGCACATTTAACTTGCTGGCTGAGACAGAAGCGACAAGAAGCGCAACAAGAATCATGTTGAAGAAACGCGTAAATCCGTTCATTCTGCTAAAGAAACGTCTTTCTTAATTGATTCCGAATGCCAACGCGCAGGATATTCCAGGTGAATTTCAACTGAAAGCGTCCCCTCACGATGCCAACATCCCTAGCGAGTTTCCCCACCGGTGCGTCACATGGGTGTTTGACCTAGCAGCTGGTTGCCTCCTACGCCGAGTGACTGTCGCTCCGGCCGGGCTGATGAGGTGATTTGGTGGGTCTGTTGTAGCCGCTCCTTCACCTCTCTGCTTCCAGCAGTTGCGCACCAGAAGTCTGTTTCAGCCAGGAGGGAGAAGCACACACCACGCCTTCGCAGCAGTGTGTGTGTGTGTGTGTGTGTGTGTGTGTCCACAACTCTGGGCGCACTTACTAACTGGCTCATACAGATGTTCAGAAAATAATAATATTAATGATTTTTTTTTTAAATCCCCTGCATGAACATGATATAATATAACGATATAATAATTATATTTCACTTCCTGTCATCACCTACGAAAGCTCCGGTAGCAGAGGCTTCCAGAGAAAAATTACAAACTAGGAACAGATACAGAAAAGTCAGCAAGTGTTTGAACCTGAGTCAAGATGGGTTCATGGTAATAAAGTTTTTGTTTGTTTTGTTTTTTTTGGTTTGTTGTTTTAAAAAGTAGCTTGGGTCTCATAAAAGAAAGTAGCCTAAATGTTTCAAGTCTCATGCTGTGGCGGAGTGATCAGAACAACTAAATCACAAAAACATACCAGCTTTTTAACGAAGTTGGGGCCTGTCGTGACAAACCGCCATCTACATTTTTATGAAAGAATACAAATATGTGGGGAAAAAAATAAAGTTGTGCCTCCATCTGTCCACTCTCCCCAGTGATCCCAGTGTGCACATGAACTTAACCCTTACAGCGCCAATGTGTTCTGTAGTTTAATGAAGTGGGGGGGGGGGGGGCATTCTCAGCGCCTCCTTTTCCCATGTGCATCTATTCACGGGTGAGCCTACAAGCGAACACAAAGGTCAGGGTAAGGGTGAGAGGGAGCCATTCAAGGTGTCAGTGTTACGGCAACCCCAGGGTCCTCAGGAACACTTGTTTGGACCAGGACGGAGGCGCCCATGAGAGGAGGGAGCTTGAGTGCCTCAGAGTTTTACTTTTTCAATCAGAATCTTGTGATGTCCTGGCAAATCACGATGGCGTGACTCAAAGGCATTCATCAGACTGCCAGCCCCTATCACATATTTGGCATATCCACATTATGATTGATTTTAGACAGTCTAGACGGGGGAAACCACACACAGACACAAACACACACACACACACACACACACACACACACACACACACACACACGAAATGCAGCTTTTTAAAATCAAGTCCAAACCACATTTGGAGGTTTGAAATGTGAGCAGCAAACATAAAACCATGTAGCTAAGCTAAGCTAGGTAAATATAGTAGTATAATATATAATATAGTGAGGTGCTGGGACAGACAGAGGAAGAGAGAGGGGGTTCCCTTGGTTGCAGTGGCGGTGTGAAAGAATTAAACTTGAGATGTTTCTGTGACGTGTCCCTTTGACCACCATGATCTTTGAGTCCCAGGCTACGTTCAGACTATATTTGAAGATTTGTCCTCAAGGTGTTCCTGAAATACTGCGATCATGTGAGGTAACGGCGATCTTGACCTCTGACTATCAAAATCCTCTCACTTCTGTCTTGAGTCCCGCTGGGTGTTTGTGCCAAATTTGAAAGCATCCTTCAGGTGTTCCGGTGCGGGTAATGACACTGACCTTTCACCATCAAAATGTTTCTTATCAATCTTTGAGTTCTATTTGCCAAATTTGTAGGGGAAAGAGTGATGTTGACCTTTGACCAACAAAAGGATTTCACGTCAACTTCAAGTCCCTGAGAAAATTTGTGAAACATTTGGAGAAATAAATCCCTCGAGACGTTCTTGAGGTACAAACTGAAAACGATGTCTTTGCCGGTGCAGTGACATAAAACCAATGTGCGTACTCGCTGATACCTACGTTTGTGGACATCACCACCCTACCTGCAGGAGGTAGTACACCATATCTGATCTCATCACTTGCAAATATCACTGTGGACAGAAAAACAGCTGTTTCATGTCTTCAGTCTGGACAAAGCCAGAGAGTCTTTCGCATGCTCTTGGTTCGATTGTCCCCTCATTGCATTCGTCACACAACGAGATCTCAGACGATGCGGTTACGATGAAAAATCTCTGCTCGTATTTACTATGATAGATTCCTAACCAATAAGGCGTGACCCAAATCTAAACATGGTTATTTCTGACCACATTTAAGACAAGTCTGATTTCAACAAAGGCGGGAATAATTGGAAATACATGTTTTGTTCAGGAAAATAGCAAAACAGAAATCTGATCATACTATTCCTGAAAATTGTTCGTGCCATTTTCTCTTCCAACTCCCTACAACATATCATAGTGACGACAAAAATGCAGAGTTAGTAACTGTTACATGAAGTATTTTAAACATGGTATAATTTGTGTAATTACTGTACACAGATGTGATCCCAGTGCTGACAATTTGAAGCCTCCATCTCATTCCAGCGGTATTTGTGCTTCCTGAAATCAAGCTTGTGGTTCAAGTAAACACCGATACTCACTCATGGAATAAAGATGCTGCTACTTGTTTTTGTCTTCAGGCACATGGTTTTGCTCTCATTTGGTGGACAAAGATGTTTAAGAGTATTTTTCCATCTGTTGTGCTTTAGTTTCATGATGTATCATTGCCAAAGAACTCTGTAATAGTATCTGTATGCAATGTGTTTGCTCTTGTTTTTGTCTCCTTACAGCAAAAATCGAAGATTCATAAAATCAGATGCAGGCTTGTAACGTGAAAATCCAGAGCGGGCGCCAATAGAGGCGGCCAGTGGCGGTTTTGTGATGGCTTGTAGTTTGTCAAATATAATGCTACTCATTAACTATAGTAGAGGATTGTTGGGTTAGATCAACACAGCTTCTACTAAACACTGTATTTCATAAAATACTGTAAGTTTATTCATGTCAAAGTAAATATTCTTCATTCATATGTTCATCATTGCAGGGAGAAAAAGTTTTCCAACTTGAATTTATTCTGTTTATTTCTTGATTATCATTCATAAACAAAACCATGTGCAGTTTTGTTTTTTGGGGGTTTTGTTGCTGGTTCTGCGTGAGTAAAAATAAATATAAATCCCTGATATATATTCGAACATTTAAACTGAACCAAACAATTATTTGGAAAAAGTTCCATGTTGCATGAATTAAATCAATGCATCATCAATGAAGTGTGATGAGTCCTTCTTGTTCCTGCCATCAGGTCGATGCCACGTCTACAAAAAGTCATTTATTTCCTCTGTTGCTCTGATTAAGTCAAGGTTTTGGCATCTTAAGATTGTTTGTTGCAGTTTTTAACTGTGTACTGTGTTTTAAATGTGTCTTGAATGTGTCTTTGTCTTTTTTAAACTGTGTATTGTATTTTTAAATGTTTCGAAATGTGTGGTTTTTTTTTTTAAATGTGCCCTGCTGAGCCTGTCGGAGAGAAATCTCAGTTACTTGTGACAGACAATGAATCTTTCTTAAATCTTGAACAAAGACTTTAAAGTGTCTCTTAAAATGTAAGCAACCCACCAGCCTCTGATCGAGGTTTTGTTCGTGTGAAGCGCTCCCAGGCCTCAGCGGATGACCCTCGTCTCAGCGCAAGGACAAACTAACATGGGAATACAGCCAATGAGGCCTGGTGCGTCAGGAGTGTTTAACAGCTGAATGAATTAATCAGTTTGCACAAACAGCTGCTGTTTTACCATCCCCGGTTGGCTTTTTGCTGCATTCATCCAAGGAACTTTTCTTCTTCTTCTTCTTCTTCTTCTTCTTCTTCTTCTTCCTCTTCTTCCTCCTCCTAATGGAGTTGACCTGAGAGAAGAACATGAGGATCTCAGCTGATCAAACTCAGGGATTTTCCTCTGCGTGGTCTTACTAACTCTGTAAATTCCTCCGTGTCATTCCTAATCAAAGGCATGAGTCGTGTCAAATTCCAACAGCACTCTTAAAATTTCCATGAAGGATATTCTCGTGCCTCAGTGTGGCCAAACTCTAAAACAATGTCATTCACCCTGAGAGGATGCCACGCATCTCTGATTCCTCAATTGCGGTCAGTTGTCTGATGTGAGTTGTCCTGCCTGACCGAAGGACTTTATCTGCTTCCTCAACAACATCCTCAAGGGATTGAATTTTGCTCTTCAAGCTGTAAGTGGAGATGAAATCCAATACCTCTTACCAGCATCTTGACTTTGCGTCACTTTGACAAGTCAGAGTGGTGCCGCTTCAGTGTTGATTGGGAATGGCAGGGCAGAAGGTCATGAATTCACAATGTGGGAGGCAGAGCCGAGATTGTGCATGCAGAACAATTTAGAGGCTCAAGGCTGGAAGACAGCTGGTGGTTTTTTTTTTCCTGCGTGTATGTGCCTGAGGATTCATAAATCTTTCATCTTTCCTGGCAATAAGAATAGAAACTGAGATAATAGAGTTGACATTGAGGAGACTTACTGTAAAAGAACAAAAGTGATTCAGGAAAGTTCCAATCACTGGAGCGAGAGCAAGTGAGGTCATAGGCGGAGAGGGTGAGGGTGAGAGAGAGAGGGTGTTTGTTACAGCTGCTGTCACATTTTATTATGTTGCATATTATGTTTCACCACACCGGCATGTAAGGTGGAAACAAAAATCTTCCAGTTCTGCCCGTCTTGGTTCCAAGTTCTCTATGGCTCCCTCTGTGGTTCCAGCTTTTGCTTTCCTTCTGGGGTCCAGTGGAGGCCAATATGGGAGATGGCGCCATGTACAAGCTTAACGGAATGTCCAACCATCTCCACCCTTTCCTGAACAGTATTGTCTTCTTGATGAGACAGGGTGCACGATACTGGATTCTTTGCAGAGACACTTTATATCTCTTTATTCTTCCTTGTTTTTTTTCCCCCCTAATGTCACAGGTGTAATTCCTGATTTATTTTGAAATGTACTTCCTGTCTTTGTCTGTTTCCTACCCCATCTGTGCCTTGTAAGTTAAGCAGCCCTCATTAGCTGCCACCTTCTTCTCACCTGTTCTTCACTTTATTTTTGGATATCGGGTCCCATTTTAAGCTGGCACAAGTGCAAGCATCATTGCTAGTTTCAATCCGGCTCATATGTCATCAGAGTAAGCGTCCAAGTCCTTTTAACTAGAAAATTAACCTGCGCATCACCCACACTGACAGGTGCTTAAGTATGTTACTGTGGCGTAGCCTGCAGCCGTGGAGCACTGCTATTTTAGAACACCAGAAACACCTGTTTGTGCCATAGACCAAGGAGAGGTTGTTCTTTGGTCAATGGCGTTATGTGGGAAGTTCTATTTCAAGGGTGAATGAATCAGCTGAGCAGATGAGCTGCATTGAAATGTGGTTCTATTGATGCCTGAAAATGCAGAAACCTCAGCTGCCACCTCCTCCTAGGCCTGCTTCACCTCTGATGACTTCAGTGGAAGCTGTGTGCCTCCACATACTAGCAGAAGACGTGCTCATGCACCGTCACCTGGCACGCAAGGAGCTCCGTTTCTCTGGATGAGAATTAATTTAATTAATTTCTCCTGAGTTTGAAATATGTGCACCATTGAAATAGAAACACGCCATGTCCTGATGCACCCTCAGCTTAAAGGACACTAGGCTTTTTGATTGGTTTGAGTGATGTCATGCTCGAAGCACACCCATGAATAATTAGGTGTCTAATGACTGCCTCTTTGTGCCGTGGTTTGTGCTCTGATTACTTGCCCTCTAAGTAACAAAGTCAAGCTGAACACAACCCAAACACACGGCCCACACAGAGCGCAATCCGCTAACCGTCTGGCGCCATAGATCACTTCAATAGGGCCCTCAGTTGTTGTCGTACATGTTCAGTTTTTGTGCTGATTCATAAATCCTTGAGTTCATCATCTGCATTTGTGTCCTGCCTTCATATCACCAAAAACTTGATGAAAACAAACATGTTTTCCAGTTAAATGGCGAATGAACCTCCCACTGCGGCATCTTAACATGTTAGATGTGGGAGCTTTGCGACCCGTCTTCTTCGGCTTCATCTTCACACACGCCCTCACAAGATGATGGTCGCTGTTAAACATCTGCTTCTCCTCGCACTCTGATGTAGACTATAGAGTGTCTCCATTTGGCAAAAATCATAAAGAGATCAATCTGGTTCTTATCTTTTGCATTAGCACCAATAAATTCTGTGTATGTCCTGCAGTAGGAAGGGAGACCTGCACCTCGACGCAGCGCTCTCTTCATCTGTCTCCCTCATCATTCATTGTGCCACATCTTCACTTTACCTTCTACTCTTTACTCTTTACTTCATGGTTCTTTCCGTGGTATCATTACTACACACTACTACTGCTAATAATATAATCATCTGCATTCTACTGAGAAAAAAAATCATTCTGATATTCATTTGCTGAATGTTAAAATGCAGCATGAATACGGGGCAGATTCCTAAAGTTGGCAGCTTGTTTTCCATCTATCAAGCTGTTAGCAAACATTTATAAAACTATGATGCTACCGCAGGGGATATGTCGGTTTGGTGATGTCTGCCTCAAAAAGTATTATGTCACAAACCGACCTATGAGGAAAAAAGTAAAAGACCCATATAATGAGGAGGCCATGTGTTGTTGGCTTCTTTTCTGCTTGCAGTAAAGCATTTTTCAAAAAAAAAAAAAAAACAGCTCGTCCAGGACATGTTTCTTGCATGTTTTCACGCACACTTCACTAAAAAGACAAAAACATAAGCACAAAGCACTTTTCATTATTTAAAGTAAAAAGATCAATTAATGAAAATACCACTGCAGAAGCTGCCTCTGCGAGCAGGGGAACACGCTGACCCAGTTTCCGCACACCCAACGTGTTCAGCCACATATCTGCAGACACGGTCCATTGTGGTTTGCGATTATTATTGTCAAGTTTTTTGCTTGTTTGTGTGAAAATTGTCATGATAGTTTTAAAAACTTATAAGATTGTGTTTTTACTTGAATATCCAGCGCACAAAAAAAAAACAGAAGACCATTTTTTGTGGCAAGTTTATGTAAATGTATTTGGTTGTGTTCTCAATTTCTGGCCCAGATCTTCAGATGGAAATGTTTTAGGTAAATGAACAAGTCATCTGTCTGGAAAACTATTTGGATGTGATGAAATGAGAAGGCTTAGGAGCCAACATTGTTTTTCAAACAGACCCAAAGCTTATGTTGCCAATAAATACGTGTGTGTGTGTGTGTGTGTGTGTGTGTGTGTGTGTGTGTGTGTGTGTGTGTGTGTGTGTGTGTGTGTGTTGGTGGAGGTAGGTAGTACACAAAAAACCCCAAGCAACACCCATCACTTTCCTCCAAGGACTACTTTACTGTTTAAAACTTTATATTTTGTTGGGGATTGGTCTTAAAATGTGAGAAATCCTAACACAAACACAGTAATTCCCTCCTCCATCTCTCAAGTCTGCAAACAATATTCCACGATAAAATGGAGCACCTGCATCAGTACAACTCGAGGAAGTTCCATGTCCCAGCTGTACTCTCATAGCTGGAAACTGTTCACTGCACAAATTTGAACAGCATATCTGGCCCTCTCTCTCTCTCTCTCTCTCTCTCTCTGTCTCTCTCGTAAACTGAGATCACGGTAATCAAACACTTTTCTTGCAGCCCATCCATTATTTTGCTACATCACAAAAAGCAGAAAAAAAACAAAATGTAGTGAATTCTTTAAATTTCTGGTATAGCATCCACAGAAATTTAACTAAAATCTAGGAATATGTGAGAAAATATTGAGAATATACAATTTGAACACACACACACACACACACACACAAACACACACACACACACACTTAGAGTCATGAGAGCAGTCCTGTCTGTCCTGATTTAGCTGTGACCCTTCTGCTGACCACTGGACACTAAACACTACCAGACCACAATGAAACGTGGCTGACACGGTGGGCGGACCACCTGGGGACCCACATCATTATTCAAAAACCCCTGGGGAGAAGATCTGTGTGAGAAAATAATATAAAGCTCTCTTGTACTCAAACTGAAAAAAACAACAACTTCCATTTCAACTTAACAGGAAAAAAAAAATCCCAATTTTCCTCAGATATTTGATTGATTGTACTGTGCCCAATTGGCCGTCAACTCATACAGGAACATTTATTAGTTAAGGTTGTAAAAGAAAGTGTAAAGTTACAAGTGGAGGCCAAAACTAAGGAAATGGGCTGGTGGGTACTGTTCAAATCAAAGAAAGTCATACAATAAAAAGAGAGTCCTTATAAGGAGAACTTATCACTACTTAGAGATCTAAAGGTGAAACTAAAAAAGAAACAAAGTCCTCACTAACTGAAAACCTGCTGGGAAAACACAAACACACCCGAGTCAGCACCCCTCTGTCCTCTCTAGACATGGAGTTAACCTACGTGAAACGATAGCGGGTGTCAGTTATTGAATCTGTCCTTGCCAAAATCCTATCAACACACAACTTGTAAGGCCTTAGTAACCACACAGTTGAACACACAGTTCGATACCGGCGTGCTGCACGTCAGCCGCTTTGTTGAATCACTGTGCCAGGCTTTAAAGAAGGCTTTAATAGAATAGTAAACTAAATGTTTGGTGTGGTTTCTAAAACCTTTAACCTTTTCTTCTGTTCGTTTCAAAGTCCAACATTAGCATCTCAACCGGGTGCGAGGGCTAAGCTAGTGAACACATAACCAGACACAACATATTCCTGATTAAGAACTGAGTATTTTTGCAACCGGAGGTTTTTATGGCTTGTAAATTGTCTTGTCATCGAACAATGGAAGGGGTTCAGTCATTCTTATAATCCATGCGATGATTTTAATGCATTTAAATTATTAGCTTGCTACAGTGGCTTTACTAAAAATGCTAACTTCAAATGTCAGGTAGGATAGGATTTAGGTAGCTAAAATGTGATGGTGTAAAGCTGGGTTAGGAGAGAGAGAGAGAGCGAGAGAGAGAAAGAGAGAGAGAGAGATACCCTGACTTGAATCAGCATACTTTATTTGGTCTTATAGTATTTAAACTATATATTTTGTCAATAACCTGAAGCAAACAGATGCAGAGGTTATACGATTCATCCATCCATCCATTTTCAATACTGCTTATCCTATCCCAGTTGACACTGGGCGAGAGGCAGGGTTCACCCTGGATGGGTCGCCAGTCCATCAAAGGGCCATCAGGAGCAATTATCTGCTCAAGGATACTTGGACATGGTCACCGGGGGAAGTGACCCTTGGGTTGCTAGACGGCCACTCTACCTTGGCGATGGTACAAAATAATGCTAATTTTCAAAGTTGCACCTATTAAGGTTTTGAGTTGGTAGTAAAAGGTTGTCTTGGTCAAAAAGTGCTTCCCAGGAAAACAAAAGGGAAACACTGCGGTTGTGGACTCCATGCACATAATTCATCACAACCCGTGATCTGTATTATGTGTCTTTACACTCAGGTTCGTGAGCTGTTGGTGGTTGTATGTTTTGAGGAACTAGCTAGCTATGTGGCTACAAATTACAGGCTTGTTTATGTTTCTATGTATATGGATCGTCTGTTTCCTCCATCCTGAAATGCCTACAGTGACCCCAACATTCGTCTTTGCCATGTTTCTATTTCTTCATAAACACGACAAGTTCAGATTTGCTCCAGTTGTCATTATGTGTAAAATCCATTGCTTGTGTATTTTTAAATCTGGACCGTTACCTCCCACACTCTCCTCCCAGTGGTCTTGGTCTTTCCTGTCACCCATCACTGTTTACCATCTACTAACAATAATCACTTGGTGAAAACAACCAGGTCGTGTGTGTGTGTGTGCGTGTGTGTGTGTGTGTGTGACGAGGTTGTGACACCGCCCTAAAGGTCACGACCCTGTAACGTGTCTGATCACAATGATGTCGTAAATACCATCGAGACATTGGCCATCAACTCCTGACCCACAGATCACAGACGCCAGATGTTTATTTGTTGATTCCCTCCATCCTTAAAGACATCCATCATCGCTGTCAGAGTGCAGGAGAAGTGTGTGTGCGTGCGTGTGTGTATGAACGTAGCATTACTGGCGCTGAGTGATATGGTGTGTGTCAATATTTAACTAATAAAATCTACAAAATGACATGGGTGGCCGAGGTGTGAGCGTATGTGTTCTTGTGCTCAGACGATTTGAGCAATTTAAAGCAACTTGGTGTGGACAGTTCTAGAGGGTGAGGACAAGTTGTCTGATCGTCACTTGTTTATGGAATTCTGAAAGGTTCCAGGTTTAACACGAGAGGGTCGGACTTGTCATTGTAGCGGTCGAGGTTGGGAGGAGGTCTTCTATGATACCCTTGACACATTATCTCACGTAGCACTTTTACCATCGCCCGCTAACAAAAATACTCAAGCAACACTCGTACAGGTTTCACAATATTACTGCTTTGCGTTTATATTCTGCAACAGATATGACATTTCATTACATACTGAACATTATTCATGTCAAATCAAATATTCTTCACGTTCGTATGTACATCGTTGCAGGGAAAATCTTCTCCATCTTGAATTTACTCTGTTTATTTCTCGATCAGTCATAAACAAAACCATGTGCAGCTCTTTTTTTAAACAAAAATTTACCGGTTCTATTTGAGAAAAAGAATTTAAATCGCAAATATATATATTAACATTTAAACTGAACCAGAGAATCCTTTGGAAAAAGTGACGTGTTGCATCAATTAAATCAATGCATCATCAGTGAGGTGCGGTGAGTCCTTGTAGTTCCTGCCATCAGGTCGACGCCACGTCTGCAAAGTCATTTATTTTCTCTGTTGCTCTGATTAAGTCAAGGTTTTGGCATCTTAACATTGCCAGTTGCAGGTTTAACTCTGTGCTGTTGCGTTTCAAATGTGTCTTGAATGTGTCTTCGTCTTTTTTTTTAATGTTTCAAATGTGCTTTGAGTTCTGGCTGTCCTTTTCACTCTGTGTTTCCGTGTACAGTAGCTTTGTAGACGTAAGCGTGTTCTTTCATTCCTGTATATCTGAAACTCTACGAAACTCCCTCTTCTGTTCTGTTTTTTTAAAACAAAACTCAGATTCCAGAGATTGGAAAGAACATGGATGCTAACAGGCTAAATAGAGCTAAAAAGCTGAATAACAGGCTTCTGCTCTCTCTGCAGTTTATCTTTGCGGTGGTGCATGAGGATAGTCCAAAATAAGCCTCATCTGGGATTCAAATATGTACATGATACAGTCAGTGTCAGGGTGTAATATCCTCATCTTGAAGAGGATGCATTAATTGAAAACACACAAATCCAACAAGCATCAGCACAGGTGCTTTTCAGACATTTTGAAATGTTTATATGTCTGCTAGGGGGCGCTTGGAAGTAGAATGGCCCTCAAGCAACTGTCAGGTTGCTGGTTCGATCCTCACTTCCCCGGTGACCATGTCCAAGTATCCTTGAGCAAGATACTAAGCCCCTAATTGCTCCTGATGGCCCTGCAACGGACTGGCAACCCGCCCAGGGTGAACCCTGCCTCTCACCCAATGTCAGCTGGGATAGGATCCAACCCCCCCCCCCCCCGACTCTTAACAGATAAGCAGTATAGAAAATGGATGGACGGATGGGTGTATATCTGCTAGGGCAATGATGATGATAATAATAATAATAATAATAATTTCAATTGATATAGCACCTTTCACGACACCCAAGGACGCTTAACAATAACACAGAAAATGATGTCACCCTCTATTGTCCCTGCTGTCTGGACATCACATTTTCAACACCGTGGTACTGTTAGATCAACTGGAATAATATTTTTCTGTTTATAGATCACATTTTTCAAAACTTAACTTAACTTCGCACACTCCTCACAAAACACACTCCCTGGGGTTGCTGGCTAAGAAAATCAAATCAATCATATTTACATGGATAAAAACATTCCATCACCAGAAAACTTTCTTACAGTTCTTTTCAAATATTATATTTTGACTGGAGATAATAAACCCCAACCCTGCTCATGCTGTGCCCCCCCCCCCCCCCCCCCCCGTGGCTTTTAAGGTGGGCTGTTAAACGTCCCATAATCCTCCACGGCATTACAGTTACCCAAGCTGTGATGCATGGGGAAAACAAGGTGCCACCTTAAAATTCATGAGACAGTAAATGTCTTTCCATTTAGTCTCAGTCAATCTATCACCATTACTACTTATCACAATAATCACAAGCTTGTAAAACCACTTATCTGCTGTTTCTTCTAAGGAGTGATGACGATGGTGGAGTGAGGGGATGGGTGGGAGTGGAGTGGCTGGGTGGGGTGATATGACAGCTTAAATGTCCCTAATTGTAACATTCACCCACATGTTTAAATACCACATAATACGCTACTACACAACAGCATCATAATGACAGTTCGGTTTCCCTCGAATGTGCAACCTGCTTGTTCAGTCACTGGCGCATTATAAAAGTTAATTACAGAAGCAAGAGGAGGAATGTATCCGTGGCAAGGTAAGCAGATCACCACGGTGATCCAAATGAAGAAATGACACCTCTTCATATTTCACATTCTATCCCTTCCCTTTTCTCAGTTCTAAAGCACTTAAATGAAAGTCTGACACTCACTCGTGCGCCTCCGCCTGTCCTCTCCCCTTAAAAGCCACCGCCTCCTTTCCTTGTTGACAGACAGAGTCAGCGGATGCTACGGAGCGTGCCCAGTGGAGCCAGATTACAGCCTCCAATGGTTTCTGCATGGAAGATCACAGATTGACTAAAAAGAAAGAAAGAAAAGGAAAAAACATTCTGTAAAGCCCAGCTCAGCATGGCAGTTATCGCCAGTGTTTCATGCAAAATTCACATTTAATATATATTTTAGCTTTTGACACATTTTATGATTTATACTGACAGCGGAATCAGCTCCTCGACAAGTCTGGTGACAGCAACCTGATCCGACTGAACAGCCGAGAATATTTGGAAGGTCCTTTTTTTTGTTTTTGTTTTTGTTTTAATAGCCTAGCATTGCATTTCCACCCCTGAAGCTGGAAGCATAATGAACCACAGAGTGTGAGTGAGAAAATGCAGCAGCACACACAGCAAGGTGGGAGGGCGCTGAAGCAAAGGAAACACACACACACACACACACACACACACACTGACAACAAACAAAAACAGATCCACACACACTCATGGGAGCACTTCTGTCATCCTTAACATGATGTGTGTTTACTGAGCACTTAACCCTCGCGGTTTCTATAAAAAAGTGTTGTGAACAAGTTTTCACTGCTGCTTAACAGCGGGAGAAATCATTACAGGCGGGGTGGGACGCTTTGACCCGAATCCGGCTCGATTTTCTTGAAATTTTGTGAAAAAGTGCAGCTAAAGGATGTCAAGTTTCTTTTATTTCTCTAAGAATAAAGGTCCTTTTTGAAGGAAGTGTGCCGTTTGTTCTCCTTGCATTGTTTGATTAGAATGTAAAATTGAAAATTTAATTCTATAAAATTTCTGATCACCCATCCATCCATTTTCTATACCACTTATCCATTAAGGGTTGGGGGGGGGGCTGGATCCCAGCTGACATTGGGTGAGAGGTGGGGTTCACCCTGGATGGGTCACCAGTCTGTCGCAGAGCCATCAGGAGCAATTAGGGGTTCAGTATCTTGCTCAAGGACACTTGGACATGGTCACTGGGGAAAGTGAGGATCGAACCAGCAACCCTTCTCTTGCTAGCCGGCAACTCTACCTCTGAGCCACGCCGCCCCCCTACTTCTGGTCATGTTTTAGTGTTTCCTTTTTTTAAAAAATGAATTTGGAAAAAAGTAAGTTGATGAAAAAACACATTGAGCATGACTACTCTGATTTTATTTCATACTCCTGAACACCTTAGCCACATGGTGCCGACCACCTCAAATGTTAGATATATAACACCAGTGCGTGTGTGTGTGATTTATTTCAAACATGCATAGTCTGACACTGAGATGGTTTAAAAAAAAGAAATATATTCCCCTTGTAAGAACTTAAACCCAAAGTAATTTACAGCTGATGTCCAGTCCAATTATATTTTTCAAACCCCCTGCTTAGCTCACACTCTCTCACGGTCACACACACGCACACACACGCACACACACACACACACATACACACACACCCCACCACTACCCAAACTTTACTGCGCTTCCTAACACCTGAGAACAGGTCACAAGGTTTACAACTTGAGTTAAAAAATCAGGGAGGGACGTAGAACCTGACAGAGGAGAAAGGAGAAGTGAAGCAGAGGCAGAAAAGACAGAAATTAGATGAAAAAAAACAAGATGATGGAAGGGATGACAAATTGGAAGACAGAGGTGTATTTTGGACAAGAAGAGTGATTTTTCTTTTATTTTTTCCAAGGAAGACATTCCGGATGACACCGCTTAACAAGCTTTTTAAAACAAAGTTTCTGGATTGAAGAATAACTTGAAACCAGATGGTTGAAAAGCATGTGACACAATGCACTAGAAACCAAAACTGTCTGAAGAAAGTTTGGCGCTCAGCATCAGACATCTTTTCACGCTTCTGCTCCTTAAAGGCATTTCACACCCCGCATGAAATTTCATTTGAAAAATTGTCAAAGAAGTATGTAAAAGAGTGACTTTTTAATGCATTCACCACTGGAGAAATAATTTTCGACATGAACATCGATCAACCAGCAGCTGGAATACAGCGAACTTAATATCATCTAAGCCTGCATTGTATATTTTGAATGTTGGGGGGGGTTTGCTACTTGCCAGCCATTGTAAGTGCCAAAAATTGACACCCACTTGCTAACATTCACTGAATAGTCTTCGCATAAAATCTGTGGTTCGTTACCATGAGTCACTCTCTGATTTTTGTTGTGTGTTTTGTTGTGATAAGTAGACACAGACTTTATCCTGGGTAACATGATGGAATCACATTCTTCTTCAATTTGGACATTAAAACACACACACACACACGCAAAACATGGCAACACATCGCATGCAGATCAAAATGACCAACACATTTTTGAGTGCACTTCTGAGGTGTCATCTAACTACAAATGACGAAATACAAAAAAAAAAAAGTTGGAAAAATACCGAGCACTTTTTATTTTATAGGAGAGTCTCTGATGGTTGAGTGGCACCTTAATTGGCGGTTTTAAACTCCCATAAACACAATTTATTGTGTTATAATGTCTATTTTTTTCAAAAATAAAACACCACTGTTATATTTAATGACAAAGGTTTACCCATCTAAATAAAAAAAAGTGTGATTTAATGAGCAGCTTTACCCACATAAACCCAAATGTGTTTTTAATGGGACGTTTTAACCAGGCCTATGAATATGAGTTTGTTTTTTTCTGTGGTTTGTCTGACACTCCTGATGAAGCCCAGGCCACCGCTTTAATGCCTCACAGCCCCTAACTCACCTTTAAGACCGGAGCTCTTACAGTACAGCAAATATAACTCAGCAGGCTTCTTAAGGTCTTCCTCCTGTCACTGAAGCTGAGTTAATCGCCGTCGGGATCAAGTTACCAGGCAAATGTTTTGTAGCTCATGTCGACTAACACATGCGTATGAAAAGTCAGCAACACAAAAATGGTCTGAGAACACGGCTGCACGGAGAAGAGTTGAGTCTCAAGGGTTTGTGGGTTCTTGGAGATGTTACCCTCAGTTCCTCAGGTGTAAATGGGTGAAAGGCTCGGACGAATAGAACCACCAGTTCGGCTCTCATTCACTGAGTTGCTGCTGTTCTTGAACAGAGTCGGCTTGACTGGCTTCTTCGCATTAATGCAATCCAAAATACTGTTCTGATCCCTGAGGGGAAATTCAATAAGCCCTCACACTGAAGTAGGGAGCAATCTCAAGGGACCTTATCCTCACCTGTCAGAGATGTGTGATAGGTAGCATCACTCGGGAGGCACAAAGAGGCTGTCTCGTCTCTCAAGGGTCGTTGGTTTGACCCTCTCTTCCCTCAAAGAGCAGAAAAAAGTGTCCTTGAGCAAGAGGCTGAACCCTGTGAGTAGGCTGGCATGTTTCCTGGGACCATCCACCATTTGTGAGTGTGAGCGAGTTAACGAGGCAACACCGAATGTGTAAGTATTGTAATATTCTTAATAATAGGGCATATTGGAAAGAGCACATATATTCACAACTACATTACAGTGTCAATGATGATGATCCCAAGTCTGTGGAGTTGAAGATCTACATTATCATCACACGGAAAACACGCACAATCACATCAAGGAAAGATCAAGCTCCTGTGGTCACTGATGAGAGAAACTCCATGTTGGACACTGGAGTTGTAAAACTGATTTCAGGTCAGTTTTTAATTGAGCAGGAAGAAGAAAAAAAGACCTCCGAAGCCCCTCCATGAACCTGTCAGGTGACAGACATCTCTTACAGTTTTTACGAGTGTTGATGAGGTATAAGACAAACATGTTTTTGTTGTTTTTGAGCTGCAGAACAAATTATGTTCCCACTCTCACACACTCACACACACACTTGGACTCTTGCACAGACAAAATTATTTCAGCCCACATGTCAGCATTCCATGAACACACAGATACAATCTCCTCTTCTAGCCCTCGGGCTAATTTCCTATTTCCATGCGGCGCCTCATCTTAATCCTTGGTTTGACTTCTGAAAACCATACACACAAACACACCCCTACACACACAAACACTTACACACACAGCGAGACACTCCCATACCACCACCAGCCCTCAGTCAGCCACTGAGACAACAGATACCCTGAAGAAAATCGACATTTATTTGAAAGAAAGAACTAGCATGAGCAACGATAGCCTCGAATGACATCAGCCTCTGTTTATTAAACAAAAAGACTTCTGTGTCATCATTTTAAATTGATTTTAATTTATTACCAAACTCCAAAGAGCAAAAACACTTTTAACTGCTACTCGCACTGTCAAAAGGCGAAAAGAAAGACACACAGACTTTAAAAAAAAAAAAAGGCACATACAAACACACAGTTGGTGTCTGGCTTCAAAGTGTGAGAAGTCTTAATCACAACTCAATGGAGCAGTCAGAGAGGCAGCTGGATCTGTGCAGGACTAGGTCAAACACACACATACACACACACACACACACACATACACACACCACATTATTCATACAATTCATTCCACAAACTCAGTGCAATGGTGGGCTCGGCAGACTCCCCTGGGACTCACAGATTAGCCTTGGCAAAAGCCTCTAATCCCCTCACGTACCTACACACACACACACACACACACACACACCTCTGCCCTGTGTTGACCACATGTAGGCTCCTTCAGATGAGTCAGTGAACAGCGATGGGGATTGACTTCCCACACACACACACACACACACACACACACACACACACACATAGAAAGAGAATAAATGAGGGATGGATGGGCGCAGTGAAGTGTGTGTGTGTGTGTGTGTGTGTGTGTGTGTGTGTGTGTGTGTGTGTGTGTGTGTGTTTGTGTGTGTGTGTCTCTGGAGAGTTTACTGAAACCACTCAGCTTTACCTTTAACCTTTGTCTTCCTCCGGCCTGTCTGAAGGATTAAG
Organism: Aulostomus chinensis; assembly: GCF_037954235.1. Lineage (NCBI taxonomy): Eukaryota > Metazoa > Chordata > Actinopteri > Syngnathiformes > Aulostomidae > Aulostomus > Aulostomus chinensis. The sequence goes on along the minus strand of NC_141328.1, from coordinate 21,242,330 downwards.
GAAAAAATGAAACTTAACTGCTTTGTGAATTTTGTCAGCTTCTGATACGGAAAAAAAAAGAACCATATGTAATGTCCACAAAAGATAAACATTAGAGGGAAAGATTAGGGTTTTGATCTGAAGGTGTGTGCACAGAGGATGAGGAGGGGGAAGAGGAGTACATGAACAGAGTAGGCGTATGATACTTGTTTGCAAGCGCACATGGTTGAAAAAAACAACAACTGTTATTGTAATTTATTTCTGTAGTTATGTCCTTACGTAGTCAGTCTTTGTTCAGGAACATCTACAAACCAATATCAATGATCTGGTGTAGGGCTACACCTGCAACATATTTACTCAGCAAACTGACCGACAGCTTTGGCACAGTATGCACTGCTGTGTGCATTTATGATTTTGTACTTCTTCGCTATGTTTCAGAGGCAAATGTCTAACATCCTGTGTTTCTTTCACATTTCTAATTCCCTGCTACTTTCCACATCAATATTTCACATTTAAAACAGCGTTTTATTGTCGTAAGCGTCTCAGCAACCTGCTATCAATCACTCCCAGCTACAACTTTACCAAGAATCTGACGGTTTCACAGCGGTGAAGCGGACCCCATTGTAACTAAGACGAGGTCACATGGTCAAAGGTTAAAATGACACTGGCTCCTACTGGGAGATTTGGTTACTTGAGGTGTGTGTGTGTGTGCGTGTGTGTGTGTCCATATGTTGGTTCAGAGATGTTTGCTGTATTTGTGTTTTCCCACACATTCATCTATATCCACAAGCTTTTCCTTGTTACTTAGTTTTCATCATCTTATATTCCCCTCAATATTTCTTTTCTTAGTTTTTGGGGTTTGTTTGTTTTTTTGGAAGCTTTTAAATCTTCCAGTGCCTCTTACTTTGCATTGTTTGTTTTATTCTTTCTCTCTCCCTTTGTTTTATGTACAATGAGCTTTCAGTTCTACCTCTCCATCATCTAGACTGGCTCTCGGCTCTTTGGATGCCCGTTGGTCAAAATATCCAGCACCAAACTAAAAGCAGATTATACGTACCTCTTAAAACGTGAAGATGAAGAGAGGAGAGAGCCAGAGTTGGTCCACTTTTAAAGGATTATCAGTTTGAGCCCCTTAAGAAAGAAAAGGATACTCTTCCAGTTTTAAAGGATTACCTTTCTGCTTTGAAAAGATGGACAATAGCCAAAAAGGAAAGGGGAGAAAAAACCTGCCTTGTGGGTTTAGAGACAGGAATCTGTTCATTCTGCTTCAGGATTATCATCCCATTGCACCTCCGTCAGTGGCCTGTTGGTGGTCCGCTAAGACCCAGCACAACAAAGCTGCTCGCTCCAAATGTTTCATGACCCTGTCGAAGGACTTTGTGCAGGAATTCTATTTAAAAACATTAAAGTCCCCTCTAGTCAAAAAACACGTTCTTCTTTTTGCACTGTTTGGGCCTTATTAGGTTGAATGATGCGAGCGTATGAGTTTGAGTTCTTGGTTCTCACTGGAAATTGACAGGCGTAATTTGTGAGATCACAAAAAGTTAAGTCAACTCTTCACTCGACTGTATAACTGCATGTAACCTTTCAAGTACTCACAAGTTGTGAGTACTTGAGCCCACGCAGACCTTTTCCTCCCTCCTGCATCGCTTCTTTGTGACGGCAGAATGCAGAAAGAGCCAGCCATGTATATTCAGTGTACTCAGGTGGACTTGATATCAGTTCCAGCCCTAAGAGTAACTGAAAATCCATGTTGACACACTGAATTAATCGAACGTCTCATGTCAAACATGCAGAAAGAAGAAAGATGGTGAGAAAAGACATTATAAAAACAGTGGGAGGGCTCTTGGTATCCATGGAGCTAAATAATGAGATTCTCATGATACGGGGCCTCTAGGAAAGTGTCCCACTTTTCTCTATCCTCCTCCCTTTTTTCTTCTTCCTTTTCTTTCATTCCATCCCTCCTCCTCCTCTTCTATCCTTGTTGTTTTCAGCCGTGCCCTTCTTAGCTGACTCCCTTTTCTCTTCTAAAATCCCTCCTGCGTTTCTCTCCAGCAGCAGAACAGAAGTGTATGAATTAATCTCAGCTATATTTACATAAGAATCAAAGTGCTTTGTTTTGGGGTTTGGTTTTTTTACTATTCCTCTTAGCATTTCCAAGATGGTCATTAAAGATTAAATACGGATTACCAACAAGTTGGCGTTCTGACTCTCCCCGGTCTGGAATGTCATGAATAAGAAATTCATTGCTGATTTCTGTGCCTCTGAGGGGGGAAATCTTAATGCACTTTTCTGCCTTATCTTGCATCATATATCATGTTGCTAATTTTAATATAATCTTTGCAGTAAAATTGTCACAGAAAATGTCTGCCTGATCTTTATCTGCTAATTTCCTGTGAATACATTGGAAAGGTTTACTGCTGCACTCCCAAAAGTCATCCTTTACCATCAAAGTAATTGATTGCTCGGAACTAAAAGTATGTTAGATTAAGTTAGCCTACTCCTACTTTGTTTTTTTTACTTTAAGTTCAGAGTTTTGAAACTACATTTCATCGCGATTGGAAGATTGGAGGCAGGGATTATGATGTTCAGTCAGTTCGTGCTAAGTTAACTCTTAGCATTTGTACCCATGGATGTTTAGTTACGGTACTTCAAGTGATGGACTCAGTTTGGATTTCCTTACCCTTGTGTGTGGTTTTGCTCCTTGTTTTCTTTCCTATGAATAAAACGTTATCAATACATTTGAAGCTGCTGTTTTCTTACCATCACTGTGATGATACCACACTGCAGGCGATCTCTGTAATCAAACCATATTTTGCATCGTATTGATGTCAACTCTTGAATAAAATACAGTACCATTGCAGGGATTGATTCTCAAAAGGAGTCATCAGTCAGGGGGTCAAACCATAACCTCGTTGTCTTCAAAGTAATGAATGGAATGCAACAAGCTGATCATAGATTTTGTTTGTATTTAAGAATAAAAAAAATCCCAAATACAGAACTTGGTAAATGTAGCAAATTCCTGTAAACGGGTCATGCAAGTGATTTAGAACAAATCTGAGCACGTGGTTTTTGCTTGAGGTCCAAAAACACACATTGTCCCCGAATGGTGAAGCAGTAGCTGATCTCTTCATACAGCAAGAACAACCATGACAGAAAAATAAGAACAAATTGTTCCTTTTTTGACAATAACATGATTCTACAACGATTCTAATGAAAAAAGCGGACCAGCCTATAGGACTTCGTAACATTACCCAAGCCACATTTTTTTTTGGTGCCACATCTGACGCACACCTTGACATTACCGTGTGACAGCATTGTGTTCACATCTGACTGAGATACAGCTCTGAGAAGCATTGATTTTATCTAAATTTATTATTCATGGAATTACATCAATCTGGCACCCTGGGCTGCGGCAGCATGAAGTCATTTGACCGCTTTGGGACAGAAAGATCATTACAATGAACAACATCAAGGTTTTACAGCCAGCTGCCTCACATAGAACAGAGTAACACCCATGTGGGCTTTTCTTGCAGTCCCCCGTTGAACGTACTCCTAAAATCCACCAGCCATAACGTTCATTCGATTCACGAGCCGATGAGGGAAAATGTCTTTGGCCTCATATATGTTGGACTTTTGTCACCAGACATTCATTTACTTTGGCTTTCTGTCGGGCAGGTAGAGCTCAGTTACTCAACAGTAATGGGTATCGAGTTGAAAGCAGCGGCAGAACGTCAACTCAGTTGCCTGAAGTTCAATAACGTGCAGAGCGAGAAATATCAAGTTCAGACTTTCATCCTGTCAGACACTCACAAAAGTTTAGAAGAACTCTAAAGGAGATTTCACACCAAGGATCCTCGCTTGCATACATTTGATCTGTTGTGCTTGTCAATTCGGTGGACCCTATACATTTGAACGGTGACCAACGAATGTACAGAAGTAATTTTGCTCAATACTTGATCTCCTCCATTCTCCATGTACCACAGGGGCTCATTTATACTTCTTTCGCAATTGTTTTTCTTCTCCTATAGTTAGAGCCAGCTTCAACTTCCTGTAAATCATCTGACCGTCTGAAACCATCGAGTAAGTGTTTTCACACAGCACAGACAGGAACCCCCGGGCTCTGGCGGACAACAGCCTCAGGGAACGAAGGTCAGAATTTCGGGGTTTGCAGTGCAGCCAGCAGATATCAAGCCCAACACTTCCTTGCTCTGCTCGCCTATCGTTTACGGTCTGTAGAGCAACTTAAGATGTTTACATGGAGTTGAAAGATGATGAATACGAGCAGATTGTTTCAAAAGTATCCATTTTACACTCTGTTAATGTTTAAAACCACCACAACATTTTTTTTTTTTTTAAATCGCCAGACTGCAGCTATTTTTCCGACCTTGCATTGCGGCCAATGATCTTTTGGACTCTACAAGAATGGTGCGCATTCAGGTCAAACCAGATGTTGGTTCTTTGGTCTGGGCCGTGGTCTGAGGCATCTTTCACACCTGCTACTTTGGTTCGGTCTAAACCAAAAGGTTTGACGATCCAGCCCAAATTAGACAGGGGTGAAAATGACGGTGGAAGAACTGAGTGTTGTATGTTCACTCCTCAGCTCATATTCATGTATAAAACGCATCCTCTTTGTAGAACTGTTCTTGCGTGGGACTCAGTGTATGATGAATCCTTATCATAATTAAAACGTCACCTTTAAAAGATGATGTAGTCAAATATATATTTTTATTCCTGCATTTCAGCTTGGCTGTGTCTAAAACATCCTGTCCCCTCATCTCCAGCCCTCACCCGGCCCCAACCTTCCCCTTGGACCCCTCCCCTCTCAATTCTCTTCTCCCCCAAGACCCCTTCTTTATAAAAATTTATTTTGGCTGCTTAGGTGATGATAAGACCACGGATGGCCTCTTTCTCTCTCTCTCCCTGCTGTGTTTGTCCTACGTCTCTGCGGGCGCGGGTATTTCTTTATATTTGTGGGTGTCTGTGTGTAGTGAGATCATGTGATGATTTTACAGTGTTTATACCACTGGAATGACTTCAATGTCACACTCTAAATAAACCCTAAATCTGTGTGAGTACGTATACTTGTACGCATGTATTGTTGGGACATGAAATGTTTACAGGCTTATACTTCCAATTTGGAGACAGAGTGCACACATTGTAAATAAGTAGATTAGGGTAAGAGGATGGACTTCATCACTGCCCCAAACACATGCGTATATCATTTAATATCTAAATGTATCCACCAAAATGTGTTTTCGGGATACTTTAGCCACTGCTGCTGCCCCCACTGACACAAATTTCAATGAAACTTTACAGATGTATTCAACATGGTGTTTTGGTACCTGCTGCTAACTCCCTGTGGCAGCTGTATTGGATTATTGATTTTTACATCTATTTCTGCTGCATCCATGATGGATTTTGTGCAATGTGACGTTCTGTTGTTTCACCAACGAGCGAGAAGGGCTGGCTGAAAAATGATGTGAGCATGAACATACGACAATTCAGTTCAAATCCCCGATAGTGGCCAGGAAACATCGCACACAGCGCATGTTTAAAAGACTGAAATTATCTGGCTGCAAAATAATTAAAGAGGATGGAGGAGTGATTACATAACAATTTTTCGGTGTATTACAGATCTTGGCAACTCAAAGGTGCAAACTAATGTCTGTGGGTTCTGCATTTATGTGTTGTTGCTGGTACACTGTGTTTTGGTATTTATTGTTCACTTAAAGCAGCAGAAGTGCATGTGCCTGTCCTGCCCTTGCAGTTTAACAGGCATTAAATCTCCATCACTGAAACCACCGGCTACTGTCACCACAAATTACAAGCTACATGTACACACACACACACACACACACACACACACTCGCACACCTTTACAGTGCTCTCAAAAATAACCATTCAAACTTTCACTTAATACATTCACAGACATACACGAAAAGATTCACACACTCTTCATTCCCTTTTACTCTCTCGTCCCAACAGGACTGAAACCAAGTTTTTGCAGTGTGTGTGTGTGTGTGTGTGTGCTGTAGCCATGGTCTCCCCTGCTGAGTGACAAATCTCTCTGCTAAAGAGGCAATCCGTCAAGCTCTCGCTCTCTCTCTCTCACACACACACACACACACACCAACATACACACACACACAGATGATGCAAACCTTTTGTCATCTAAAAATGTAAAAACCTACAGCCTCATCTCAGATCACAGCAGGAATGCTTGATTATAATGATCCAGATGATCAGCAATGTGTGTGCAAGAACTGCACACAGAGAAATACACACAGTGTTACACACACGCAAACACACGCACGCACACACACTCACATGCTATAGTTGGATACAGGCTCACTGATTTGGGTCGCGCAGTAGGGAGTCGTTGTGACAGTGAGGTTTCCCATAGCTCAACTAAAAAGGGTGAAGTCCATCCTTTAAAACTGAAACTGACACTCAGCCATGCTGCCTGGCGTTGACGGGAGCCTGCTCACAATGTAGCGTATACGCCAAAATAAGCTAAAGGTACCGTTTGTAGAATTACACCTTATAGAATACCCATATATATATATATATATATATACACATCCAGATCCAGCAATAGACCGAAGGCAGGAAACATCCTCGGGATTATTTAAGGCACAAATCAAGAGAACGCCATTACACTTCCTGTGCTAAACGACCTAAAATCTTCAGAGATTTTCAAATGTTTAATGAGGAAAATGGCCAGAATGTTTATCCTTTACGCTGAAGTGAAAGGTTAGACAAGCATAATACAAATGAGAGCTGACGGAGGCCTTAATGAATTCATTTAAAACAGATGAAGAGTCCCATCATGACATCATCCTTTTATAGAGATAGTCACACCATGAGCTACGCAGAAACATCTCCCTAATGGATTGTGGACTGGGGCGAGTGGAAGTGAGATAATGAAGAAGAGTTGATGAGCGCACCGGGAGGACAGACTGTACCGCCGGTTCACACGATGGTCCAAGACTGGAGGTGGTCATGAAATGAGATTTTAGAAGTTTGACAATGAGTGGATTGTTAGATGAACAGTCAGTCAGTTGATTTAGTTGCAGGCCGGGGAGCCGAACACTTTATACTCCATCTCAATATATGACGCTGTAAAATGAAAGAGACATCCCTGATTAAAAATCTGTCAAACATACGGGAGAGAGAAGATTCTAATTATCTGCTGAAGAAAAATAATTACAAGGAAAGAGGATAAAAACACGATTTATAGAGACAAAGTAACCCAGTTCATAATCTAACTTAATTGCCTCATCTGTATGGAAACTGTAATTGTGAAGAAAGATAGTGTTCCTCTCCAAAAAAAGGAAGATGACATTGATGTCATTCAGATTTTATGACTTCATGACTGATACGGAATGAAAGTTGATGAAAAAAAAAACGTGAAAACAGGGATTCTGCAGTATTTTGTTGTACTTTTTTTGATATTATTAAAGATACAGTATACTGTATGTCCAAACCAAACAAATTCTACCAACCATTCATGCATTTGTACTGTACTGAAAACTGCAGTCTTGTGTTCACTGAAAGAATCACCAAAAAATAAAATAAACGCATTAATTACAAGAACACATTCTACAAACTGCTGCTGCCCAAAGTATTGTTTTGATGGTTTTATTTTTTAATTTTTTTTTAATTCTTGAGTTTCTTTGAATTGTTCCTTTTTTTTGTCCATTGAACTTTAAATCCTCTCATATTTGAACCCTGTGCTAGAAAGTTCTTGTTTAGTTTCATCATGTTTTACCTCCTATCCGTGTGTGTGTGTGTGTGTGTGTGTGTGTGTGTGTGTGTGTGAGATCAGCTGTCCTCCTGTGTGACCGCCTGTTGTTCATTGTCTCATTAGTCCAGTCCTATTTTAGTCCAGTTGGTAAAATGTCCTCTTTTCTGTTTGCCTTTTCTTCTATTTCACTTTAATCTTCACTGTCTTACTTGTTTCATTTCTGGATTTCTGTGTTTTACTTCTTTAATTAAATCTAATTCTCATGATAATTCTTGTATTCCTTCTTGTGTTCTGGTCCCACAAGTTGACAAAAACAGTTGTAAGAAAAAGTCCTGGTTCCCTATAAATCACCTTCTTATTATTTGATTGATAAGGACAACACTGCTAAACAAGGAACACTACAAAGAAGTGCAGCAGAGAAAACTTTTATATTAACGAAACCTGAATTGAATGTGTGTGAATGTATCCTTGGAAGTTTACGCTGAGGTTAGCCAGAAGCTCCGCTGAATTTTCACTGAAGGTTGGTATTCTCACCCTATCGGGCTCCAGTTTCAGTATCAGCAGAGCAGCTCCAGCTTCTTCATCTTAACGACATCCTGTATACTTCTTTTTGTCCTCTCCAACCATCTCAAAGAGAGGAAAGAAGGGGGAAAGAACACATTTCAAAGCTGGTATGTGTAGGTTCAGATGGTATTTGCCTCAAAGCTCTTTCCTGGTTTTATATAGACAACATTACAGCAGGGCAAAAACCTCCCTGAGTGTTTATTTGTGTGTGTGTGTGTGTGTGTGTGTGTGTGTGTGTGTGTGTGTGTGTGTGATAGAGAGAGAGAGAAAGAGAGGCAGCATCGTTTCACATTCTAGCGTTATAAGACGGTCGATTCTCCTGATTTTTACCCAAATTCAACAAAACCTTTCCATCACTATTCAGCAGAAAACAAATCCCGTTGTATATTTTCCTCTCTTTTAAAGACATAAACAAAAACAGCGGAGCAGCTCGGGCGTCTTATCGGGTAGTGAACCGTACTGTACGAGCTCCACTCCCTCAGAACTAAACCATCTGTAGCACTCACTGTTGCTTTAACCCTGCAGGTATGTCAGCGAGTGATTTGCAGCGTATGTTTGAACGATTTGAACATTAATCACACTCTCAGAAACACGATAATCCTTCCCTGTGTTGGTGTGTCCTGAGGGCAACTTGTAAAGGCTTTGGAAAAACCTTTTTGTGGGTTTTTTTTTAAGACCCGCATACCGAATCAATGATTAGTTTAGCTGATTTACACCCCAAGAGACGGACAACTCATGTTCAGACATATGAACCTGCTGCTGCTCCAAATTTCTTATTCTGTTGTCAGGGGTTTTATGTCAGCCAGGTTTGATTTAGGTCTTTGTTCATCTCTACCGTATCACATTGTAATTTAATATGGTACTTTATTGCTTTTATAAATAAAACCAGCATTTGCCGTCTCAAAAATTTACTGTCTTAGATTGTTTCTCAGTAAATTCAGCTCTTCATTCAAACTTCTTTGATACAACAACAGGTTTTTGTCGCCATTTTCCACTTTGGGTGTCGGCTTTGCTTTGACAGACAAAAACTTACATGTGTTTCCATTTAAAGTCCATGGAACTTCATCTACGTGCAACACACATTTATTAATTTGACAGAAGTTTGTAGAATTTTTTTCAAAGCCGTGTGTAGTCATTGTACTACAGCCTGCTGTTATCGACCGTTAGCTGCTGCTTCAGGATTAGAAAGCTGTTGTTAATTTGCGGCGTTAAGAGTTGACTAACCCACCAAACAGCTTTTAAATTGCAGTCGTTTTTGAGGAAGTGGTGCACTCTTCTGAAATTAAAGAGCCAGAGTCGTCCTAATACAGTGTATCAGTATTTCCAGTCCCTTAATCTAAACCCAAAGGATTGTGGAAAATAGGAATCTGAGGTATGTGCTCAAAAGGTAGTTCTAGTGTTAAACTGGGTCCTACTTTCCTATGATTTTTTTTTCTAATTGATTACTTTGCCCAAAATTTAAGAAAGTTGGTCCAAAATATAGAAAAAAAAACAGTCTCAAAATGGTTGTAACATAATCCCACCGGGCAGTTACCAGCATCTGAATACGATCACCTAAACCTGGGTTTTCACCCACTAACATTGTCGTCTTTATTAGAATTATAAATGTTTTAATCGGATACAAGAGGTTTATTGTCTGACGACATTGTGGAAGCCTCCCTACAGAGATGGATCTCTGCACCTCCAGCCTGGGACTCACCTGCTAATGCAGTAACTGAAACGACATGATTTTCTTTATTCTCAGGAAGAAAAGCTTTTGCGTATGATTTATTCTCCTACCAGACTTAACGCATTTTGGTCAGATGAGTCACTGTTAATATCTGAAAACTGCACAGGGTGACAACATACAGATCAGTAGTGTATGAAAATGTTTTGAGTTTAACGGATACGCCACATAAGAAGTCAATCATTTCTCCCTGTACCTGTGTGGGTTCTCTCCTGGTACTCCAGCTTCCTCCCACAGTCCAAAGACATCAAGAGGGGACGAGGCTGATTGATACTCTAAATTGACTGTAGGTGTGACTGTGAGTGTGAATGGTTGTCTGTCTATCTGTGCTGGCCCTGTGATGGACTGGCGACCTGTCCAGGGTGAACCCCGCCTCTCACTTCCCCCCAGCCCCCTACAACCCTTAACAGGATAAGCGGGAGAAAATAGATGGATGGATGGAAAAGTCAATCATTCTGAATTCTGGGAGGGATTAAAAATGGTGGTGAAAGTAGGATAAACGAATGCAAAAATTCCACAAGGGAGGGCAGAAACAATGAAGCCAGGAGGTAGGGATGAAAAAGAAATGAGCGCTCGGGGAATAGCAGCCGTTTCAGGGGTGACAAATGTTGTTTTGACACGTGTGTATCCACAGGCCCGAAAGGTCACAGTTGAACAGAGGGAACGGAGGTCAGGATACGGTCTGGGTCAACTCAAATATGATTCCCTAAGTGACAGCTTTGGAATTTCAAACTTAGGGTCCAGTGTAGCTCAATATGTGGAGCGTCATATTATCACAGCTGACGTTTTTCTGTGAAAGGTCACATGTTGTGAACTGAGCAAATATAGTAGCTGTAATTCAGAGAGTATAAACCATTACAAGTAAAAAAACAGAAGAAACTGAAATGGTAAAAGGTATAGAAAATGGGAAGTTTTTATTTGGAAGACCAGGGATCCCCCCAAAAAAGAGAGAATTATCAGGGAAACTTTGGAAAAGAGTACTGGAGGAACAGATTTGGGCGATAAACTTTTTTTAAAAAGATGGAGGAGGCAATGAGTTGCACGTGAGCAGGTTTCACCAAATACCACTGTATGAGAAGTGGGTTTTCATCCCTCAAAATTCCGGCAGTTTACGGCAATTTACTGCCCGCGAACATCGTGTTCTTCTGTGCCACAAATTGTCGGAAACGGTCCACGAGAGCTCGCAGGGGCTCTGATGAGCATATTAATAGTGATACTGCGGCTGGCCAGAGAATGACATCAGGACTGCAACTGTTAACAAGAAAAAAAAACACTCGATTGATTGCAAGATCTGTCCCCGTTTGCTAACCTGGGCTCATTACAAATGTAAAACCCCTCCTTTGCAATAATAAGACATTAATTTTATGTGTATACTGTATATATATATGGTTATATATAGGGAATGATCTATGGATCTTTTTAATGCATAAATATTTTTGATCACCATAGTGGATTAGAAATTTATGACCAGAAAATATTTTATATGTATTTTCAAACAAAGGAGGATAAATGAGCATGTTTTTGGCATCTTTTGTTAGAAATGGCTTGAAAAATAAAGCATAGAGCTGCCATAGAGGGAAAGACCTAAAATCCCCACCCCCCCCCCCCTCCGCTGGGGGGAAAAAAAATCCCCAAACCCTCAGATAGAGGGTTAGGACCGACCCCTGTCCCAGGATGTCGTTGTTTGCCTGTCGTGTGTAATATTCTAAACAGCAAATGCCGACGCGTTCATGACTACATCATTTTTCTATCTGTAAATCAGAGTTCAAACCAGTCCTCACTGCAAAGTGCTGATCCATTTGAGGTATATTTTTTAATATATTTTTGTACATATATCGGTACTTCCAGATGTCCATAGATTGATGGTTATGCTTTCTAAAAGGATTTGCAGATGTGTGAATATTTCTTTGTATGAACTTGGTTGAGATTAAATGGTCCTGTAATGGTTGTGTGTGTATGTAAATATTATCAGTTGTTTGCACTGTGGATCCATATTTTATTTCACTACACTGCACTGTCCTTATGTGGCAGTGTCAAGCAGACTGTGTCATCAGGGTCTTCATTGCCTCATCCGTTAAGCTAAAAATGACAAATATGCCAATTAACGCTAACGACACTTCACAAAATACCGTTATCTGTTTACGCTTTATTGATTTATGTAAAGAGAATTAAGGTAACAAATGCTGTCGGTATATAAAATTGTTGAATCAGATGCCAGCTCATGTTGTAGTGTGTCAAGTTGATAAGAGATGATACACAGCAGCGTTTAGTACTTACCCGTGATTCTGTCTGTAACTGAAGAAGTACTCTTACAACCGTGTATTTCCATGTGTACATAAGAGGTATTCAATATGAGTTCAAGTGTACTACTTCTGAGCTGACCTGTATATTCTGTGTACTTCTACACAAATTAAAAATGTGGTAAGTGCGAGAGCTTCGAGTCCTCTTCGCCTGTGGGCTGCTTTCAGCCCCAATCAAAAATGGAAGATTTCATTTGGTGTTAAAATCCATTATAACTGTGTTAATGTTTTTGCTATTCTAACCGTATTTGAGCACACACACACACACACACACACACACACACACACACACACACACACACACACACCAGTCTGGAATCAATTACTCTTTACCTGCAGGCTGCAGGCAATCCTCATCAAGCTTGCTGTGTTTGGACATGGGTAATCAACACCAACGTGTGTGTGTGTGTGTGTGTGTGTGTGTGTGTGTGTGTGTGTGTGTGTGTGTGTGTGTGTATGAGACAGAAATGATCGAAAGAGTGAATAAAGGAGTGACTGAGACCCATGATGTAAAGAACAAGAACAAGTGAAGTGTTGATTATGCTCTCTCTCTCTCTCTCTCTCTCTCTCTCTCTCTCTCTCTCTCTCTCACACACACACACACACACACACACACACACACACACTCTCCTGACCATGACTCAACTTTACTATAGTTGGGTTTCTGTAAATATGTCTGACTACATGGGAGACGAGAGAGATGACTGAGAGTGAACACACACCCTGAGACGTGTGAAGACCACGTCTAGATGTTGTGGGCTTTTCTTTGTCCCCCTCCATGTTTACTCTGTATTCTCCACTTATATTTCATCCTAACATTGACACGCTCACAAACATGTACTATCGCTCCTCAGGCGGTAACTCAATGGTAGACGTCACTTCAGTAATCCTCCTCGACTTTCATTCTAATGTTGACACAGGTTCAACTTTGTCATCCTTGTCTTGTCTTGGACTTGAACCTCAGTTTTGGTTGGTCTGACCGAGTCCACACGAGTTTGTCTCATCGTCTTTATCATCAACATGATAGTGAATTTATGGCTTTCAGCTTTTTCTTCATCAGACTGAACGGCTGCATGAAACTGGTGGGACAAATAACCCAAGAATAAGTTCGATAACCTTTGTAATTTATTATTTATTTTTCATCATTTTAAAAATATTCAGTGTACATTAACTAAATTTTAATTTGTCTTCCTATTGTTAAAAAATACAAGCAAGGACACAAATTATTGAAAAAAATAAAAGAAATATAATAATGCATAATGAATCCCTAATAAAGGGCTTTTAGTCCAACCTGGAGTGGCGGATTTTAAAAAGGCGAGAGAAGGATTATTAATCCAGACAACCTTTCAAGGCCATTGTGCTTTTAAAATCCCAGCAGAGAACTCGGTGACACAATATTCACATCTGGTTTCATCTACGTTTGTTTCACGACAACATAATTATAGAAAAAAATATGCTTGAAGCTGATTAAAGCTTCCTCAGTGCAGTTTTGATTTTAAGGGGAAATCAATGCGGCATGTGTCTCTCTTCAGCATCAGCTCCCCTCAGTGACGGAGACATAACTTTACAATGAGCTCTTTTGCAGGGTTTCCTGTGCGTGGCCAGACTGTATCCTTCCCCGGGAGACACTCACAAGCGCCGGTGTGTCCTTGATAACTCTCGGCCATGTGTAGGAGATATGAAAACAGACGCAACCACTAGGCAACACAATGGTTGAGCAGAAAATATATGCATAAATGTGACTCTTTGACAATGCTGCACGCATGTAAAGCTTCGTGATATCCCTCCCTCATCATTGTTCTTTGAGGGTCTCCTTCTGGCACATAAGTTAAATAAATTCAGTTCCTTCATCTGCTTTTGCTTATGGGATCAACCTAAAGCCTTATCTTATTTACAAATATGTGTGTGTGTGTGTGTGCATGTAGAAATTGGGGTGAAATTACATATTTTATGTAATGTCATTCCTTTCCATACATGCAATATTTATTATCTGTCTGTGTGGATTTATGAGAGGATTTAACATGATAGCATCAGTTACATATCTCCCAACACTCTGCACTCTGTCCCTCAGCAAGTGTGTGTTTGTGTGTGTGTGTGTGTGTGTGTGTGTGTGTGTGTGTGTGTGTGTGAGCATTGTACATTCTTAGCCTGTGCTTGTCATCAAATAGGGAGATGATACACGGAAACACGTTTACTCTGCGATAACCTCTGTCATGAATTAAAAGGGATATCGGCACGAAACTAATGAGGGAAGCAGATACAGCTTTTGTCATGTAACTCCAAATTTATGTTGACTAGATGAGCCAATAAAAAAATAAATCAAGTGGCGTGTGTAGTCATCGGACACAGGCAGGCTTGTCCACGAAGGATGGGAGATAAATGAGATATATATATTCTGCTCCATTAAAAATCTAGTGAATTTAAGAGGATTTCAAGTTTGAGTATCAAAAAAGTTCCTAGAATCAAGGAGAGCTGCTTTTTTCAACTCCATAAAAGTGCAAATTTGTGTATTTCAAAACAAAACATACCTTAAAGAGTATCTTCAACCCCCTCACACACTCTCATCTAATCACTGAAGTGCCAAAGGGTGGGCGACCTTATCACCCCAGCGCCATGGTAACACCCTGCAGCCGTGCACCCTGGGTCCCTGGGATCCTGGGAAGGTGGAGGAATGTGTTGTTTGATTGGCCGGTGTAAGAGGCAGAGTGGGCACGCTTGGTGGGAGCGGAGCAACCTGAGGATGGATGGATTAAATGACAGCAAGAATACACACACACGCGCATACACACTCACATACATACACCCACACAAGTTTTCCTCACTTCAGGAGACATTATATTGAGTTACGTTCGTTTCGTGCAAATCAGCAGCCTAAAATTTTATGATTTTACTTTTTTTTGGTATCAAAAGGAGAGGTGAGTCCCAATAGTGTGACACCTCCTCGAGTAATGCATTTATCCATAAACACACAGGCACGTAACCACAGGCAAACACACAACATATTACTTCTCTCAAAGGATTAAATGACATAACGCTTTGAAAGCCACTGACACACACACTCTCACACAGTCACTCACACACACACTCGATGCCTGCAGAGCTTAAGCTATCAGTCAGAGTCTAATTCACTTTGTCTTCGCAGGCTGCGGGGCAGACGTATGACGTGATGGACGTGACGGGTGGTGAAAGCTCTGATTTTCATTCATCCGCATAATGTTGGAGTTGACACATTTAAAACACCTGAAGCGCGTTGGCTTTACTGGGGTTTACTCAAGCACGGCTTCCCTCTGAACTGTTGCGCCGATGTTAATGGAGCGCACAGGACGTGGTTGACGCTGCTGCTGCGTTGGGTTTGTGTCAAGACCCGCAAAAAAACAAGCGCTGATGTCTGAACAAAAATGTACATTATGAATTAAGTTTGTGGTTTTAATATCTAGAGACGTCGGAAACGTTTTTATTCGGGTGGTACATCATCCAGAACGACTCGAAGTTTGCTTTGCCCTCAGGTTCTCCTGCACTGCGCTACCACTGTGGTGCACCGTCAAAACTTTTTTACAGCTTACAAACTACTTTTTAGAAAATAGAAAACCATTTATTTTCGTTATACAGCAATAAAAAATGAGATTTAAAAAAAAGTGCTTCTCCTTAATAGTGCAAAGATTTGATAATCGAGCTTTGTGCTGTTGAAGAAGTTCTGCAATTTCACAGCCTTTGGTCTTTTAAAACCTTCCCATGGATGCAGCCGCCATGATTGTTCACACTGTAGCACTGGTTGCCCTGATCAGGTGACTGGATCAGACCAATGACAGGCATCTTATTATCCATCCATCCATTTCCTATACTCTTATCTGTTAAGGGTCGGGGGGGGGGGGGGGGGCTGGAGAGGCAGGGTTCACCCTGATCACCAGTCTGTCACAGGGCCATCAGGAGCAATTAGGGGCTCAGTATCTTGCTCAAGGATACTTGGACATGGTTGGAAAGTGAGGGTCAAACCACCGACCCTTCGGTTGCCAGATGGCCACTCTACCGCTGAGCCATGCCACCGCCCTCATCTTATAATTTTTTACTCAGTATCATTCCAGAAATGTTGTGTGCAAGATGTCAAACGTGTTAGACGTCCATTCGTCAAGTTGAGTGACTGAAGATGATAAACACCTGACTGAACACTTTACAGACTTGAGTGCTGCTTTTCCATCAGATTTGATCTTTCAGTGCAGAGGCTTTCACACGCATTCCCTGGTCTCCTCACAGGCGCTCATTCATACACGCGGAGCTGGAAAAGCGGCCTTCTGATCAAAATAAATCTTCAAAGACAGAAGAGAGCCCTGAATGTGCTGTCGCTTAGCAGCAGCAGTTCAGTGGTACCAAGCGAAAGAAGCAGAATCGGGGAAGAACCTGAATGAGTCAAACAGGTTGGTTGTTTGTCTAAGGTCCCCTGATGCGGACCCAGAACTAAATGTTTAATTGTGAGTACTTCAGCCCCCTCCAAGACTTGGTCAAGAATTACTTAATATAACAATGAGGTAGCTTGTGCGAAGAGGCCTTCTGTGGGCTGGTTGCTACATTGTCCCGGATGTTTCCTTTCAGCGCTCCATTCTCCTTCCCCTTCACTCCTTTCTCCCGCTCCATCTTTCATTCAGGCGTGTCGTCACGGGTGTAATTCATTACCGTCTACATTCAGACATTAAACATGTATGCACACAGACATGCACACACACACATGAAAGCCAGCACATACAATGGGGCTGTGAAAGAGAGGCATCAATAGTAAAAATGCGCCATTCACTTTTAGTGTTTGATGAGCTGTTACGTGTGTGTGTGTGTGTGTGTGTGTGTGTGTGTGTGTGTGTGTGCGTGCACGCGCATGCGTTTGGCCTGGTATCGGAAAAAGCACTTGTTAAAAGTCTTTCAGATGAAAACCGTGTGATTTCTGCTTTTGTGAGTCGGTCAGTCAAATATGCATCGATCCTGCGCTTTGTGAGTTTGAACTGACACCGGAACAACAACCAGAATTCAACAGCAATTATTAAATAATGATCAAGGGTGATTACTTTTTGTTGTCTCTGATCGTTCAGTGCTGAGACAGAAGTGTTTACTGCTAGCTTACAGCTAAAGTCAAATGTAGCTAATTTGACGACTGAAAAATATGGGACATGAAATCAAAATCTGAAATGTAAAAAAAGAATTAACCCAGTTAGCAGGGACTATTCCCACAACATTGACATCATCAGAACCCCTGGCTAGTTTTAGCCAAAGAAAATGTTTTAGTCTAATATTCAAAGATGTTTATAAAGTAATATAATTCAAATAATACTCTGATGAGATTATTGCAGAAGTATACTGCATTTACTCAAGAAAGAATAAATCTGGCTCTGTCTTTCTGAATTAATGTTAAAGTTCAGAACAACTGGACAATTACTTTCTCTCTTTTTTGCTCTTAATTCTATTTATTTCTGCGCCTGTTCAATGTGGAAGACATTAATAGGAATAATTTCTCCCTCCAGTATAAACAACTATGACCTTATCTGTCAACTCAAATGTGCTATTTCAATGTCACATAATGTTGCATGAAGTGTGTGTGTGTGTGTGTGTGTGTGTGTGTGTGTGTGTGTGTGTGTGTGTATCCAGGAGACTGCAGCTGCATCAACTCATCCTTTTATTTCTCTCTGTTGACAAGGTTTCCTCTAATACAACACAGTGAAACCCCACAGTACATTTTCATTTTGATCCAGATGGAAAGAAGAGTAAATAAATCATGTCTGACAGCTGCAGGGTTATGTTCTGAGACAGACAGAGGAAGATGTTCCGATGATGTCTGTGTGTACGTATATTAAATATCAGCCTTACATGACATTGTCCCTCTAGACTGTTGGTGTTGCACGATGCTTCTGAGGTCCACGCAGATGCCTTTAATCAGTATAATAACCCTAAACTCTTCCTGTCTGCCTGATTTACCGCATCTATTTCTCCTCTGCTGCATCGTGCAGAGACAGCACGGAAGAAGTGCGCGTGTGTGTTTAGAAGTATAGAGACAGTTTTAACTTAAAGCATCAAATTTTAGCTTGCAGGAGCATATTTGTCTCGATATTCAGGTAGCGAGAGTTAGCCAGATGGACATGGATTTAGGTCCCTCGACAAATAAAAAAAAAAACTGTTACCGCCCCTGCTTCCCAATTTTGTGAGCCAAAGCAGCTGCAGGAAATCAGTTTAAATCCGGAAATGAGGATAACTGGAGGTTTACCGGTAGTAGCAGCAGTTCTTCAGGAAAGGTTAAACGTGCGGCCACCAGCGCTCACCTTCCGTTGTTTTTCGTTTTTTTTCTGTCCGTTGTCGTTTCCAGTCTTCGCATCTATCTTGTTGCTTCGATCCCTAAAATAATTCCTCTGCTGGTGTCTGCGGTCACTTCTTCGTGGCTCAAGGCTGCTGCAGTGTTTCATCGTTTTCAATGGCCAGTTTGAAATCACCTTAAAGCTTTATTGGCGGTAGGAAAGGTATTTTAGCCGGTCCAGTTTGGTCCAGAAAGGGCAGAGTGATGATTGTAAATGGCTGCATGTGTGAGACGTTTTACAACACACTGTACTTGTACTCTGTTGTACTGTACTGTCGTACCTGTAGCCTGTGACTGTGTGATTTCAGACATTACCTGGACTCTTGAAGACAAGAGGTTTGGAAAAGGTAATGGTAACGTGGGGGCATGGCTTTAGACAGAAAAGAGGTTGGTCACAAGCACAACAAGAAATTGGAAATGAACATAGAAAGAAATGACCTTCACTGGCGTTGAGAGACCAGTCACCTGATGGACTACAGACGTCACACACAAGCATACCAAAGTATGGGGCTGTTTCCCTTTCTGGTTATTTAAAAAAAAAAAAAAAATCGCACAAAGTAAGTTGTGTTTGAAGCCATATTTGATTAAACTAATACTTCAAATTCTGTTTCTGGGCTGTAACAACACACAGATGCGTAACAACAAAACCATGTCTGTGCTTAAAGGGACACACGCTTGTACAGGGAGACGCGGTATTTTAGCGATGAAAGCTTTTCTTCTTTAACGTCCAGTGACATCCAGTATCTGTTGCGGCTGGAGGTGCTTGGGCTGCTAAACACTCGCTATTAAACGCACCCTGAAAAGAATCCAAATAAGGAGTGAAAACTTATCGACGTGACAGTTAAGGCTTAGATAGAAAACACATTTCCACTTTAAATGGAAAATCAATCAGTTGTGTTTTTGTGCACTTCACTTCTACTTTTGTGGGGACTGATATGAGTTGTAGTGCCCGGAAAGACGTAGTGGCAGAGTGAAATGTATATGCACACATCTGGACTTGACTTATTGCTCTTAGCTGCCCACCAGTTGATTAAAGAGCACATCAGAATGCAGAATGATTTATATTCAAGCAAAGCTATGATATAAATATAAGTACTGTGTATATATGATACTGGATAATGTAATAAAGCTCCAAAGGAACCCTCCATAGTGTTTTCTCAAGGGTCATTATCTTCAAACCTTTTTCACTTGGTTATTTCAGCACAGAAGCGTCAGAGTGATTTACTGCACCTTGTTAAGGACGCAGCTCCTCATGCCATAAAGGCGAGGAGCTTTTTATATACACATGCTTTATAAAGAGAGTTTTCATTTCCAAAAAGGAGTATGAATTCAGATTTGGGGTTTCGGGTGAAAGTTCTGTGTAGTAACATTCTGTGATCATGACAAGCGGGGTTTTTTTGCTGCTTTGAACTTGGTCAACTCTCTAGACACATGTGTGGAAGGTGCAGTCAAAGTGTTCCTGCTCTAAAGGTGGGATTCATCTTCACTGACCCTAAAATGAGGAGTCATCCATTAACGTCTACTGTCACACACATAGCTGTTTCAAGACCTGAAGTCTCCTAAATCTGTGTGTGTGTATTTCAGAATAAAAGCAAGGTAAATAATTGAGAAGACTCCCCATAGAAATGCAGGAATGTAGAACCTCTTCAATCTCACTCTGTCATGCATCGCCACTCATGAGGTCCACAATGCAAACATAAAAGATGACACAAACTCACACGACCCTGCAGACCTCTGCTGTATTTTTGTCTAACAATGTGTGTATTAATGTGTATGTGTGTGTGTAAGTGTGTGTGAGTCCTGGCTGCTTTTACACCATGTACACATGGTCAGCACCTGTTCACCGCTCCCCTCAGTGTTTTTTCAATGACCCATGCCGCTCATTGAACCCTCATTACCCCTCCACCCTGACTCCCCTCTCCTCCTCATCTCTCTGCTAACCTTCTGAGTGCAGCCCAACCCATAAAGCACGCCCAAGAGGTCACGAGGACACACATAAAAAGGTCCAGCACGAACCAATTAGCCCTTCAGATGCTTCAAATGCAACTCAGTTTAAGAAAAAATGACCCAGTTTTACTTTATATAAGTCGTATTTTCATTGGTGATGGATTTTCCTATTCTTAACAGCATTAGCTGCATGCTTATGTCTTCAGCACAGATTTCTGAAGTGCACTGCGTTTCAAGAGTGCATTTGCTACTCTTCAAATGTGGCGTTGCTAGCATTGCTATGCAGGTCTTGTCATTGTTCACCTACGTCACTCTCCTGGGGTTTCCTGAGTGGAGCAAAGTGGCCGCGGGCAGTGTTTGCTGGTCCCTGTTGCGGGGGGGGGGGGGTTATGTTTACGTCCTTTTGTTCAGGCTAGGGACCAGCAAGGTGACCCATATAAGCAGAGTAAGCTACAGCAGACGGTGACTTATTTGTTCGCTCTTGGTCCCTCACTTTATTTTTTCTTCAGATGTCATTAGATCTGCATTATTTTGCTATCTTTTAACTTTGTTCTTGTTTCCCTTCTTCTCCTCTTCGAGATGTGGAAATGATTTTTTTTTTTTTACAGTTGAAGAATTCCTTCTACATGCAGCTGTAGGTCTAAATCGAATAAACTGAAACATGTTTCCATTAATATCTCTGAATTTTTATTATTTTGTTGTATTTTCCTCATTAATTGTTGTAGCCTACAGAAATATTTAGGTTCATAAATATATCTCATCTATCACTGAATAGGTTTTCTTTTCCCAATATGAGATATTACTGTCTTCAGAAAATGAGAGAAATGATCACATTTTTTTTAAAGCTGCATGCAAACAGAAAGAGATCAGGAGAAAATAATTAATGTTGAAGCAATCTGGCACAAAACTCATTTCAGCGTTAAGCGACGTCATCATGCGTCTGTTGAAGTGAAGAATACAACTGACGGAAGTAGAAATGAGTCCTGAAACACAGAAATGATATGAAGGTCTTTTCCTTCTGTGACCTAAAACACATCAGTAAATGTCATTTGTTTCGCTCTGCTGGAAACAGAAGAAGCTTCTCGTGGTGGCGTTGAATTCACGCAAACATTTGCTATGTTTAATGTATTATTTGAAGTCTAATCCTATTCTTCAGTCTCTATATCATTATCTTATCAAATACTTTATCAAATATTGAAGGATTCTACAGACTCCAACCTCCAAACTCTCCAGTTCGTGCAGCAGGCTTCAGTGTTTCGATCCTCTGTGTGATTTTTGGAGAGAAAATAACGAGAGAAGCAGCGAGCGAACGAAGAAGACAGATTGCTCACTTGTGTGTTGAAAACTTTGAATATCCGTAACTGAAATCCAGATGCAGTAACATATGTGCTGTGTGAAGAAAATTACAGCAAGGATAAAGAAACTCGATGATAGACTTTTGGGGAAAGCCGAGAAATGAAACATATCAAATAGTGTGAAACTTTATCGCTACAGAGACGACAGACGTCACCGGAGACAAAATGTAGCTGATTAATTTGCCAGCTGAGAAATTATTAGGGAGAACAATGGAAATGTAGAGGTCACTGTGTAAAGGTCATATGTATGCTTTAAACCTTGGGTTGAACGTTCTATGACACGATGCAGCTGATCTGGTTGGGTCGACTCTCACGATGATGTCAGAGCTTCACCGTCGCAAAAGGCCGATAAGAAGTGGATCATTGAGCCGGCGGGAAGAGGGAGTATTTGTAAGCGCGCATGTATTTGTACTGCATCGTTTAACTATAGCAACTCATGGAAAACTTGCATTTCATTCAAGTAAAAAGAACGCTGCAGATCCTGTTGAGAGAACTGAAGGTGATTTTTCAGACCATCGTACAGCTTTATTTTGTCCATCTCTTTAAGTAGTAAATCTATTGTCGTGATGATTGGATTTTTTTTTTTTTTTTTTGGTGCCACTTTCAAATACTGTTTAAGTTTTTGTTAATAACAAAAAGTATTACGAGCTTTTTTTCCTTGAGTGCAGCACTGCTTCCTATGGATGAAGTCTAGTTAGTCGGGGTCACAGCTTCCAATAGTACTGTATATATGGCTGCCGTAGGATGCTACATGTACACTAAGAAAACGCTACTAGCTCAAGCTAACATTTTTACTTGTGTTTACTTAAACGCAAACTTAGAAGTATCACATTAAAAAAAGGTTGTTGGAAGGAGTTTGTTAGAAGTATCAGTAATGTTGCATTTCTTTAAGGGTGACATCTCTTAAGTTTCCAAATTTCCATTGCAACATTGAAACACTTGGAAATTTAAAACCTCAACGCGAGAGTTATTGGGGGTTAAAAAAAAAATCTACTTTTTTTTAAAGGCTTCATTTTTAGGTTGCAAATCAAGGTTACATAACTATCATATACAGTTCCTCACCCATCTAGGGTAAAAAAAAAAAAGGATGGTTATATAAAATGACAAAAAAAATACACAAAGTGACCATATAAAGGAACATTTATTTTCAAATTAACAGATGCGTGTCTTGAGGAGCTTTTCATACACTGCAGAAACAAATTCAGCAAGTCACTGCATGTGACCAATAAATAGCATGAGGTAGGAAGAGGAAGCCGGTGGTGAGGTTGAGACTAGGAGAGGACATTTCACAGAGACTGGACTTCACAGATCATGAGTCAACCTGACCTTTATGATCACTAAAGGCTGCATTTGCGCATCAAATGTCACTCCATATCGTGTGTTTTCTGTATTTATGGAAGAAAAACATATGGAACAACTTTTAAAATGTGGTGTGACTGCAGAAAATAATCTCATAGTCAGAGTGAATGTGTACAGTTGGTGAAAAACGTATAATTCCTCTAGTACTTGACATGGAATAATAGAAAATATCACACTTTTAATCAACAGTTTTTCCTTTTTAAACTGCACTACTGTGCCGCCCTACCAGCAAATGAAATGGTTTTTTTAACTTTTACTCTTTTTTTTTCATTTCAATTCATACATTTTATTTAACATTTCACAAAATCACAATAAAAATCACAACCAATGCATTTTTTTTAACCTTTTGGTTTTAATTATTGTCAAATATATTTCTTCATTAAATTAAGGCATTTTCCAATTTTAACGGAGCACAAGGAGTGGACAAAAGAGAGGCACCAGTACATGATTGAGTCTACTGGCGGGTGCCTCTCTGAAACTGTTGTCCCGGGTTTCTCAAAGCCTCCTGAATTGCCCTTCTGAAGAGCGTAGGCCTCGGTGAGAATTTCTGGCAGGTCTGAACTGCCGCTGGCTGACGGGGGGGCTGCTGCAGTGCTGGCTGCTGGTGAACCTCCTCTTCCTCGTTCAACCACTTAAAAAAGGGTTTCACCGACTCCAGGGCTAAAGCTTTGTCTCCTCGCTCCTCTGGGTCGTCCCTGGATCTCCACTTGAGGAAAGTGCCTTCATAAATGACATCCTCCTCAAATAAGGTGTCGAAAATCCTCAGTAGCAGTCTCTGTGGATGATTCATCTGTCCCATCAGGACCTGGAGGGCGTAGAGAGCCTGCAGCTGATTCTGTTCACTGCTCAGGTACATCTGAAGGAGACCAGCTCGCTCCCTCAGACGCGCAGTGTCCAGCCAGTAGACGTCACCACCTCTGATTGATGATTGGCACACGAGCATCACCAACACACTCACAAACTGGTTGGAGGTGGCTAACTCTTTATCAACGTTAGCCTCCAGCCAGTCTCTGATGAGCTGGTTGCTGGCCTTGTCCTGCAGGAGTCTGTCCAAGTGCTGGCGAAGCTCCTGCACCTGGACCACCTTCGTCCTACGTTCAGCTGGCTTCCGCTCTGCTGGCGTGAACTCCTGTTTCTTTGTCTTGGGTGATGATTTGCTGGGTCTGTTTTGGGCGATGGGAGCCTCATCCTGAGGTTGGCAAGGCCTGCTACGGCTATTTGCCCGTGGGCCCCAGCCCCCTGTGTTTCCTCCCATCCTCTCTTGTCTGTGTTGCTGCTGGTGGACCTTGGAGAATTTCTCCTGCTTCTCTTTTGCTGCCTCGCTGTGGATTTGGCCAATCGTCTTCGGCCCTTGTTCCTCCCGACGAGGCACCCAAACATTTTTTCTCAGGTCGACCACGTCCTGGAGCATGAAGCATATCCTGGCGGACGCCTTCTCTTTTCTTATGATGCCATTTATCTGGCGAAAATACTCATCCAACTGAGCCTTGGCTTTGTTGGTGTCCAGGTCACGCCCAGCTGTACAAAGGAGTCTGCAAAGTTGCTCCAGTGACTCCTCATTTGTAATTTTCAGCAGCGTCCTGATGCACCTATGCATCACCGACTCCTTCAACAGGTGCTCCTTAAAGAGCTCCCCAATAAATTTCATGTTGCCCAGGGATCGTCGCTTGGCTTTGTCCCGGGCCTCTTGACACTTAACTTCATCAGTAGCCTCAACATTTGTTGCCTTCTCAAACTCCTCCTGGCAGAGGTGGAGCAGCAGGTGATGGAAAGTCACATTTCCCTGCCCGTTTGAGGCAGGAGCATTTAAATCCATCAGGCGTCTGCACATTTTTGCGTATGTGCCTGAGAAGTGTGGCTCCATTATGGCCTTCTCGAAAATGAGGCCGGCTGCCCCCATCAGTCTAGCCTCCGTGTCCAGAGGCAGCTCCATCACCTCAGTGGTCAGGGCATGGAACTTCTCAGGCGTCAGCTTATTTAGGATGCAGCGCAGGGACCCAAGAAGTTCGTTGATCTTTATTTGTTCTGGGTCTCTGGCAGAGGAAACCTTCACCACTGAGGGCTTCCATGCATTTGTAGCCTTATTAAGCTGCACGTCACTGCTGGAACTCCCAAAGACGACGCTCCTGGGCTCGTTGTGATGGCGCTGAAAAGGACGGACCTCAGGGGTGGGTCTTGGGGCCCTGTGATAGGAGGGCGTGAAGCCCCGCCCACTTCTCCTTCTGTTCTCGGTGACGTGCACATCCACTCTCTCCTTGTCATAACGGGAGGGGGCAGCCTCCTGGTTGGACCGCTGACGGAAGTCCTTGCGGTAAAAAGCCATTGTAAACGGTCCTTTGTTCAAGAGTAGCCGAGTTTAGTTCACAGAGTTCTGTCACCAGTGGTGAAGTCTGTTCACTTATGAGCCTGAGCGCTCTCGTCTTTGAAGCGTCATAATTGCATGAAAGACGTGACCTATGATGTCATTCACAGTGTTGACATTCTAAACTTTATTCCATCTTCTCTACAATTACGAAGTCTTTCAACTCTTTCATCCTTTGAGCTACAAAAAAACCTTTAATTCTATTTTTTGGGGGGGGTTAAGGATAGAATCTAGAATTTATTTTCCAGATTTCTACTGTCTGCACTGTTAGTGTGTGGATGAACATGTTAAAGTATGACAGGTGGCATCACTTACTTTTGTGGTATGAGTTTTAGCATTTCCTGGTTGTATGTAATTGTTTGTTGCATGCCATTAAATCAGAAAAATGTAAGTATTATTGGCCACTATGGCGTATGTACACCCACCAGCCATCATATTATCTTGGTAACCACAAATGAAGCTGTGCAAAAAACCCACAGTCAATTCACTCTTCATCAGGATTAATGAGAACAGTTCCTACCAGCTGTAGTTTGTGTCTTGGAGACTGATGCACTTTTACTTTTTATCTGAACAAATTGTCATAGAAACATTATATTCTAGAAGCAGCACAGTGGTGCAGTGGTCAGCACCGTCGCCTCACAGCAAGAAGGTTCCGGGTTTGAGTCCCGGCTTGAGGATCTTTCTGTGTGGAGTTTGCATGTTCTCCCTGTTCCTGTGTGGGTTCTCTCTGGTATGGACTTGTGACCTGTCCAGGATGAACCCGCCTCTCCCCTGAAGGCTGCTGGGATAGGCTCCAGCCCCCCTGCGACCCTTAACAGGAGAAGCGGTAGAAAATGGATGGATGGATGGATGGACATTATATCCTTCATTTTTCCTTCTTTAAAGGAGGAGTAGGCTCCCCTTCTATGAACTTTTTATCACAGTCCCTGAATTTGTCATGATGGCTTGATGGTAATCAATAAACTATGATGTTTATAAAAGGAAGCATCAAAATCCCTGCTACATATGGGAGGCAGGGCCAAATTTACCTCCACCCAATCAAAAACTGTGAACAGTTCAATTGGTTGGCCTGTTTAGCTGTCCATCATCAGTTGAAACCTTTTATAAAGATGTTTCTGTGGCAGTTCCCAAAGAGGTAGAAAATGATCCAACACCGTATTTAGTTAATCAATGTACTTCTTTAATATTCGTATTGGCACTGGGATCTCCTGCTCATGCATCCCAGGCAGAATCAATGGCATCGCTGCATGTAACCTTATTTAAACTCCTGAACCTCAGGAAGTAGTTAAACGTGTTTACAAGGGGGTCTCCCAGCTCTTCCTGAGTAATTAGACTATTAGGGGCTATTTCCACAACAAAGAGAGACTCACATACAATAAGGATTATATGGAAGCACATTCCAAGACTATTTGTCTTTCGATCCACGTAAACTTGTATGCTCTACTTATAAGTATACATGAGTTCAAAGTATTATGAAAAGATAATATATAAGACAACAGAAAAACACTTAATATCTAAACCAGACTGGTTGGCCTGTTTAGCTGTCCATCATCAGTTGAAACCAGACTGCACCTCATCAGCAAAGTCAGCTGATGAATGTGCAGCAGCCACAGACAGACTTGCTGACAGACAGGTGAAGAAAAAAACTACCACTTTCAGCCGCAATGGCTACCACGGTACCCGTGGCTGTGGTACGAGGGGAACGCTATGCTGCATGTTTATTGTAGGCAGTGGTGGTCTGTCTGTGGCGGGCAACTCTAAACTTGTCAGTGGCTTAACACACTTTAACCTCGAAATTTTAAAGATGCACTGTAACAGCAACGCTGAGCCCGTCCCAACTTCTTTTCAGGGGATAGACGACAGCAATTGCTGGGCGGAGGAGAATGAGCTGCTCATTAAGGCACTGGGTGTTTCACTGAGGTATGTGAGGCAACTGTAATTTAGACAACTATTTAAGCTCACTAATTAAGACAATGCTGAAACCAAAAAAAAAAGTGTTGACCAAACCATGCGCTCGTGCAACCAACTGATAAAGTTGGTAGGACCAGTAGTCGCCGAGGAAAAGTTAGTCTGGAGCTCTGTCAATGTTAGAAACCTGTTTTAAAGAAGAGGACCCTGACCACCTGTCAAGGTCCATTACAGTCCAGCCATGTGGCCTCATGATGCTTTATGAAGCAGCGCGCTCAGCGTTGAGGCACAGGTGAAACTTACAAACTCTGCAGAGCACATTTAACCTCCCTTCCTGCTGCAGGACTTGCAGGTGGTGTTGACAGGGGCTAGGAGAAGGGACAGCCTCCGGGGGCTTTGCCTGGCTGTAGACTGTCTCTTCTTCTCTGCACTAAGGGTCTGTGATTGTTGATCAAATGAAACAAAGATACCTGAAGATGTCAGCTTTGACTCAGAAAAAAAATGGGTTCAGAAATGTTTTCAATCTTGCTGCATTTTATACTCTTTTAATTGAAAATATTTGGTAGAAAAATTGATCATGAAAAAAAATCAGTTGCAGCCTGTAAATACTTAAAGAAAGAGAAAGTGGATGGACGAGAGGTCATAGAGCCACACAGTAGTGACTTTGTGTTTGACGATTATAAAACTGTGTACACACTTCAACTTTTCAGTTTTTGTTGTTTCTTTGTGTACCCAGAAGTCATGGAAAATAGATGACGTAATGCAAATACAAAAAAAAAATCCTTCTTACAAACATTCGTGACTATTTTTCCTAGAAGATTGCAAGAAGCCTTTCCGTTGTGAAAGAGCATGGTTTAGTTCAACCCTTCGTCAGCTGCAGAGCAAAGTGACTGGACCGGACAAGATGCTGACAGCGTCGAGATTATCAGCGATTCAAACCTTATGTTGTGCTGGGAAAACATAGGGTTGTGTGACTTTTACTGCTTGTGCTTTGACACATAGGTGAGAGAGGATTTTAAAGGATTAACAGTGATGAATGGCTATGCTAGCTTGTTTTGGGCTGAGCTATCATGCTGATCAATCTAGCCTGAAGTTGGCAGCACATGCTCATGTCCGAGGAAGAGAATAATGTGTCGTGTGATTACGTAGGTTTTGTTTATGACCTCCACAAAAGACTGAACATACAGTAACGTAGGGGGTCTTCTGTCTCCTTCCTTATCTCGGCGTTTATCCAGGCTGAGCTGCTAGTGCAGCGGTCTGGGATCCAATCCAGCCCAGCACCCTTTACGATCCGGTCTGTCTTAACTATCACAACCAAAATAAAATGGAAATCTCTTAGAGAACATGTTTTTTTTAATCTGCACTTTTACTTATGTGAGAACAACATGAGTCGATAATATTTTCGCCGTTCAAATCTTGCCATGAAATTGAAGGAGTGCAATCTGTGATCAAAAGTTGTGTCATTCTGCCAGAAACCCGCTGTGTATTACTGTTTTTCTTACTTTTCGGTGTTTCTTTTAGCATTATAGTCCGTGACATTGACAGGGCCT
Organism: Aulostomus chinensis; assembly: GCF_037954235.1. Classification (NCBI taxonomy): domain Eukaryota; kingdom Metazoa; phylum Chordata; class Actinopteri; order Syngnathiformes; family Aulostomidae; genus Aulostomus; species Aulostomus chinensis. The sequence goes on along the minus strand of NC_141328.1, from coordinate 21,213,202 downwards.
ATGACAGGCTGTGGTTTTAAATTTTATACAGTACAACTCAGCAGACAACATGTTTAAAAAGCCGAACAATTAGACTGCATCCAACCGTCACGGTAAGATCATTTCATGTGTAATTAAAGGCTACCTCAGCTCCTGTCACTCTCTCACCCCGTCTCTGTCTTGCTCTCTATTCTCCTGCTGTCAAAGTTATGACATCCGTCTTGGTATCTGAGAAGAAACTATCACTTGTCTCACTGTCATTGCCTGTTAGCAAACCTTCCTCGCCGTCCCTACAGCTCCCGTCTCCGGCAGTGAAAGATGAGCTGGCCTATAGCCCTGCCATTGTGTGTGTGTGTGTGTGTGTGTGTAGATATATTCAGGAACAGAAGAGGCCTTGACTGCGCGATAAGGGAATCAGACGACACATCAACCTGACATTCAACAGAGACTCATGGACTTCACAGATCATGAGTCAACCTGACCTTTATGATCACTAAAGGCTGCATTTGCGCATCAAATGTCACTCCATATCGTGTGTTTTCTGTATTTAGGGAAAAAACACATATGGAACAACTTTTAAAATGTGGTGTGACTGCAGAAAATAATCTCATAGTCAGAGTGAATGTGTACAGTTGGTGTATAACGTATAATTCCTCTAGTACTTGACATGGAATAATAGAAAATATCACACTTTTAATCAACAGTTTTTTCTTTTTAAACTGCATTACTGTGCCGCCCTACCAGTAAATAGACTTTTTTCATTTCAATTCATAAATTTTATTTAACATTTCACAAAATCACAAAAAAAATCACAACCAATGGATTTTTTGGAACCTTTGGGTTTTAATTGTCGAATATGTTTCTACATTACATTAAGAAGTATCTGTGGATATTCTAAGTCATCCAGGTCATGGTAAGTCTCAAAAAAGCATAAAAAATGGCAACTGGACTAATCTCGTGTGAGTAGAAGACGTTTCGCCTCTCATCCAAGAGGCTTCTTCAGTTCTTAATCCTGGTGGGGAATATCAGCTTCATATCTACCAGGAGGGTGGTGGCAAAAAACGAAAAACAACTGGTCGTACGACCCGAAACCAATGACTCATCAGGTGTTAATGGGAGTCGTTGGCCTGGCGACCAACCCGAAACCAATGACTCGTCAGGTGTTAGTGAGAGTCGTTGGCCTGGCTGGGCTGTCGTTACCTCTCAGGAGGGTCGTTGGGGTCACCTGGCTGCAGGTGAGAACGACGGCTGCTCCTCCTTGGGAGGGATCTAAGCACAGCATTGTAAGTGGAAGACAAGTGATGTCTGAGGCCTCCTCCTCTATTCAAAGATGGCCATTCTAGTTTGACATGAATGGCTTCCTTCACACTTCTCTCAAACCACCTGTCTTCTCTGGCTAGAACGCGTACCTTGTGGTCATCAAAGGAGTGCCCCTTCTCCTTGAGATGGAGGTGGACCGCTGAGTCCTGGCCTGTGGTGGTGGCCCTTCTGTGTTGTGCCATGCGTTTGTGTAGTGGCTGTTTAGTTTCCCCAATGTCCAAGTCAGAGCATTCCTCATTGCACTGCACTGCGTACACTGCGTTGCTTTGTTTCTCCCTCGGAATTTTGTCCTTGGGATGCACAAGCTTCTGCCTCAGAGTGTTGCTGGACTTGAAATGTACTGGGATCTAGTGGGTGTTAAAGATCCTCCTGAGTTTCTCTGAGACTCCTGCCACATAGGGGATGAAAATATTGTTTCTCTTCCCGTGGCCCTCGTCTTTCTTATCTCCCCTGGGCTTTCTAGCTGTTTTGATAAAAGCCCAATTAGGATAACCACAGGTTTGAAGAGCAGAGTGAATATGTTTGTGTTCCCTTTGTTTTCCATTGGCCTCAGATGGGATGTTCTGCGCTCTGTGTTTTAGAGTACGGATGACCCCCAGTTTGTGTTCCAGCGGGTGGTGTGAAACAAACAGGAGGTACTGATCCGTGTGGGTGGGTTTCCTGTAGACACCAATGTTGAGTTCCCCATTAGTTTCAATGCTTACTATGCAATCTAGAAACGCCAAGCAGTTGTCTTTGACATCCTCTCTTGTAAACTGGATGTCAAAGACAACTGCTTGGCGTTTCTAGATCCCAGTACATTTCAAGCCCAGCAACACTCTGAGGCAGAAGCTTGTGCATCCCAAGGACAAAATTCCGAGGGAGAAACAAAGCAACGCAGTGTACGCAGTGCAGTGCAATGAGGAATGCTCTGACTTGGACATTGGGGAAACTAAACAGCCACTACACAAACGCATGGCACAACACAGAAGGGCCACCACCACAGGCCAGGACTCAGCGGTCCACCTCCATCTCAAGGAGAAGGGGCACTCCTTTGATGACCACAAGGTACGTGTTCTAGCCAGAGAAGACAGGTGGTTTGAGAGAAGTGTGAAGGAAGCCATTCATGTCAAACTAGAACAGCCATCTTTGAATAGAGGAGGAGGCCTCAGACATCACTTGTCTCCCACTTACAATGCTGTGCTTAGATCCCTCCCAAGGAGGAGCAGCCGTCGTTCTCACCTGCAGCCAGGTGACCCCAACGACCCTCCCGAGAGGTAACGACAGCCAAGTCAGGCCAACGACTCTCACGAACACCTGACAATTACTGGTTTCGGGTTGGTCGTCAGGCCAACGACTCCCATTAACACCTGATGAGTCATTGGTTTCGGGTCGTACGACCAGTTGTTTTTTCGTTTTTTGCCACCACCCTCCTGGTAGATATATAACTGATATTCCCCACCAGGATTAAGAACTGAAGAAGCCTCTTGGATGAGAGGCGAAACGTCTTCTACTCACACGAGATTAGTCCAGTTGCCATTTTTATGCTTTTTTCAGACATTAAATTAAGACATTTTCCAATTTTAACAGAGCACAAGGAGTGGACAAAAGAGAGGCACCAGTACATGATTGAGTCTACTGGCGGGTGCCTCTCTGAAACTGTTGTCCCGGGTTTCTCAAAGCCTCCTGAATTGCCCTTCTGAAGAGCGTAGGCCTCGGTGAGAATTTCTGGCAGGTCTGAACTGCCGCTGGCTGACGGGGGGGCTGCTGCAGTGCTGGCTGCTGGTGAACCTCCTCTTCCTCGTTCAGCCACTTAAAAAAGGGTTTCACCGACTCCAGGGCTAAAGCTTTGTCTCCTCGCTCCTCTGGGTCGTCCCTGGATCTCCACTTGAGGAAAGTGCCTTCATAAATGACATCCTCCTCAAATAAGGTGTCGAAAATCCTCAGTAGCAGTCTCTGTGGATGATTCATCTGTCCCATCAGGACCTGGAGGGCGTAGAGAGCCTGCAGCTGATTCTGTTCACTGCTCAGGTACATCTGAAGGAGACCAGCTCGCTCCCTCAGACGTGCAGTGTCCAGCCAGTAGACGTCACCACCTCTGATTGATGATTGGCACACGAGCATCACCAACATACTCACAAACTGGTTGGAGGTGGCCAGCTCTTTATCAGCGTTAGCCTCCAGCCAGTCTCTGATGAGCTGGTTGCTGGCCTTGTCCTGCAGGAGTCTGTCCAAGTGCTGGCGAAGCTCCTGCACCTGGACCACCATCATCCTACGTTCAGCTGGCTTCCGCTCTGCTGGCGTGAACTCCCGTTTCTTTGTCTTGGGTGATGATTTGCTTGGTCTGTTTTGGGCGATGGGAGCCTCATCCTGAGGTTGGCAAGGCCTGCTACGGCTATTTGCCCGTGGGCCCCAGCCCCCTGTGTTTCCTCCCATCCTCTCTTGTCTGTGTTGCTGCTGGTGGACCTTGGAGAATTTCTCCTGCTTCTCTTTTGCTGCCTCGCTGTGGATTTGGCCAATCGTCTTCGGCCCTTGTTCCTCTCGACGAGGCATCCAAACATTTTTTCTCAGGTCGACCACGTCCTGGAGCATGAAGCATATCCTGGCGGACGCCTTCTCTTTTCTTATGATGCCATTTATCTGGCGAAAATACTCATCCAACTGAGCCTTGGCTTTGTTGGTGTCCAGGTCACGCCCAGCTGTACAAAGGAGTCTGCAAAGTTGCTCCAGTGACTCCTCATTTGTAATTTTCAGCAGCGTCCTGATGCACCTATGCATCACCGACTCCTTCAACAGGTGCTCCTTAAAGAGCTCCCCAATAAATTTCATGTTGCCCAGGGATCGTCGCTTGGCTTTGTCCCGGGCCTCTTGACACTTAACTTCATCAGTAGCCTCAACATTTGTTGCCTTCTCAAACTCCTCCTGGCAGAGGTGGAGCAGCAGGTGATGGAAAGTCACATTTCCCTGCCCATTTGAGGCAGGAGCATTTAAATCCATCAGGCATCTGCACATTTTTGCGTATGTGCCTGAGAAGTGAGGCTCCATTATGGCCTTCTCGAAAATGAGGCCGGCTGCCCCCATCAGTCTAGCCTCCGTGTCCAGAGGCAGCTCCATCACCTCAGTGGTCAGGGCATGGAACTTCTCAGGCGTCAGCTTATTTAGGATGCAGCGCAGGGACCCAAGAAGTTCATTGATCTTTTTTTGTTCTGGGTCTCTGGCAGAGGAAACCTTCACCACTGAGGGCTTCCATACATTTGTAGACTTATTAAGCTGCACGTCACTGCTGGAGCTCCCAAAGACGACGCTCCTGGGCTCGTTGTGATGGCGCTGAAAAGGATGGACCTCAGGGGTGGGTCTTGGGGCCCTGTGATAGGAGGGCGTGAAGCCCCGCCCACTTCTCCTTCTGTTCTCGGTGACGTGCACATCCACTCTCTCCTTGTCATAACGGGAGGGGGCAGCCTCCTGGTTGGACCGCTGACGGAAGTCCTTGCGGTAAAAAGCCATTGTAAACGGTCCTTTGTTCAAGAGTAGCCGAGTTTAGTTCACAGAGTTCTGTCACCAGTGGTGAAGTCTGTTCACTTATGAGCCTGAGCGCTCTCGTCTTTGAAGCGTCATAATTGCATGAAAGACGTGACCTATGATGTCATTCACAGTGTTGACATTCTAAACTTTATTCCATCTTCTCTACAATTACGAAGTCTTTCAACTCTTTCATCCTTTGAGCTACAAAAAAAACCTTTAATTCTACTTTTGGGGGGGGGGGTTATGGATAGAATCTAGAATTTATTTTCCAGATTTCTACTGTCTGCACTGTTAGTGTGTGGATGAACATGTTAAAGTATGACAGGTGGCATCACTTACTTTTGTGGTATGAGTTTTAGCATTTCCTGGTTGTATGTAATTGTTTGTTGCATGCCATTAAATCAGAAAAATGTAAGTATTATTGGCCACTATGGCGTATGTACACCCACCAGCCATCATATTATCTTGGTAACCACAAATGAAGCTGTGCAAAAAACCCACAGTCAATTCACTCTTCATCAGGATTAATGAGAACAGTTCCTACCAGCTGTAGTTTGTGTCTTGGAGACTGATGCATTTTTACTTTTTATCTGAACAAATTGTCATAGAAACATTATATTCTAGAAGCAGCACAGTGGTGCAGTGGTCAGCACCGTCGCCTCACAGCAAGAAGGTTCCGGGTTTGAGTCCCGGCTTGAGGGCAGGATCTTTCTGTGTGGAGTTTGCATGTTCTCCCTGTTCCTGTGTGGGTTCTCTCTGGTATGGACTTGTGACCTGTCCAGGATGAACCCGCCTCTCCCCTGAAGGCTGCTGGGATAGGCTCCAGCCCCCCTGCGACCCTTAACAGGAGAAGCGGTAGAAAATGGATGGATGGATGGATGGATGGACATTATATCCTTCATTTTTCCTTCTTTAAAGGAGGAGTAGGCTCCCCTTCTATGAACTTTTTATCACAGTCCCTGAATTTGTCATGATGGCTTGATGGTAATCAATAAACTATGATGTTTATAAAAGGAAGCATCAAAATCCCTGCTACATATGGGAGGCAGGGCCAAATTTACCTCCACCCAATCAAAAACTGTGAACAGTTCAATTGGTTGGCCTGTTTAGCTGTCCATCATCAGTTGAAACCAGACTGCACCTGATTGGGAAGCTTCGCTGTCCATCAAAAGGCTGAGACCAGGAAGCCTAAAGCGGGTATCAGCGCCCTGTTGGACCGGTGTTGGGTGAGCAGTTTCAAGGAGGACGAGCGTGGATCCCAAAAAGCCAGAAGAAAGGAGAGCAAGTTGGAGCGAGGAGGGGGGTTTCTTGATCAGACTATGATTCAAAAAACGATTTTGACAGATTGATGCCATATTGTTTTTTGTATCTTGTTCCTTTTGTAAAATTAAAAAAAAGAAAATAAGATGTAAAAAAGAGAGATAAAAAAGCCCAAAACAGGCAACACATACCCCTCCTTTGAAAGAAAAATGACTGCTATCCGCTTGTTCCATTCTTTACGTGTCAAAGGAAAAACAACATCAGCCAAGAACAGTTTCATATTTTAACAGTTTCAAAGCGTGACGAGGCAGCACCCAATTTAAGAGTTCAACTTACTAAAAAGCTGGTCCTTCTGTGGCCGAATGTAATTTCTGAGTTCCTGGTTAAGGTTTGGGGTGGGAACCTCTTGGTCGTGGTTTGGATTAGTGTTGGGCTTGGTTAAGGAATGAAATGAATATCGATAGAATGTCCTCACAAAGCTAGCTATGCATGTGTGTGTGTGTGTGTGTGTGTGTGTGTGTGTGTGTTTTTCCCAGGTGCCTTCATGGAGTTTGATTGTCAAAATGTTTCCAGTTAAAGAATTTAACCTCTGAACTCCAAACCAAAGTGCTTTTCATTCATCAGTAAGTAACAAGACACACACTCGTGTGCATACAGTGAGAAGCAAACACTCTAATAAGCACATGTGGGAATACAACTCCTACATGCACTTAGTTAGAGGTTGCCATGATGATTCATGAGGATGTGGTGCATGACCAGTTCCCTAAAGGCCGGAGTCTGACCTTTGGCCCCTCCGGTGGCTCAAAGGAGTTTGGGGAGAGGTCACATCCGTACAGTTGTCTGCGTGTCCTCTTCGTTCACCTCAGTTTTTCCCATCCATCGCTCTTCACCTTCCACTCACCTTTGCTCTTTGCCATCTCCAGCTTTATTCATGACTTTTTATTTTAGACATGAATTATGAGGCAGAAATTCAGTTTTTCATGGTTAAAAGGTCCTTTTCTACATCTGCGTGTTTATTGGGTGTTATTATTTTTCATGGACGGAATATATGAGCTATCAAGTTATGAATATTATGCATAAAGATCCCTCGTGTTTTGATTCTTGAAATATATTCCTGCCAGTATCTCAGTACTTGAATGAATACAATTTCAAAGGCAGAACCTTGTAACTGACTTTTTTGTACTACTTGCTGGCACAGCCGGAACACCGCAGAAAGAACGTACCATTGTAAATAAGCGTCTGTTAGTGAACTAAAGCTCTTCATCACTGAGTTTCAAACCTGAAAATCAGATTCTCCAAACTATTTCACTTGGTATTTTACTTGCATTATTTTACTTTGATGATGCACATGACAATTAACGATGGAGCATCCCAGTCTTTTCCCAAGTTAAAACTAATAATGAAAATATGAATCATACTTACGGAAGAGGCTCAAGCTGCCACCCGTAGCTCCACCTGCTCACGTCCCCATCTGTCCATCATTCTCTTCCATTTCTCTCCCTCTTTATCGCTGTCCCTCTCTTTCCTTCTGCATATCTGTCTTCCTCCATTTTCTGTCTTTGTCTCTGTCCCGCTCTCCTGCTCTCTTTCCCCCCAACCGGTCAAAGCAGAAGGCCGTCCCCATTGAGCCTGGGTCTGCTCGACGTTCCTGCCTATTAAAAGTAAGGTTTTTGTCGCCGCTGTTGCAGGATGTGCTTGCTGATGGAGAATTGTTGGGTGTAGTTTCATTGAAGGAGTGAGGTACTGGACCTGCTCTACTTGTTAAGTATCATGACACTACTTTTTATTGTGATTTGGCGCTATATAAATAAAACTGACTTGACTTGACTTTAGCTGCTGCATTTATTGGATGAAAAACAAATCCACTATAACACACAGTATAAATTTAAGTGGATTGTGGGCCACTTAAAAAGTTTACATTGTACGCTGCAATGTTTCCATAGAGAGCTTCTAACTGTCCACCACTTCCTACGCGCCTCCTAATTTTTAATGAAGCCATTTGTCCACTATTTGCCATCATTAAACCGCCAGAGTTGTCGCAATACCTCTAATTAAAATTTCCTTCGCTCATTAGTCAGAGCTGTCTAATCTAATCTTTAATAACAATTAACAGCTGAAACCAGTTTAGCTGCAGTAATGGCAGAGGGGGGGGGGGTTGAGGGGGTGCAAGTTCTCCTCCTCCATCACAGTGTCCTCTTTCATTTCCATCCCTCCTCACACCGTTTTGTCTTCCTGCTTTCCTAAACTGCATCCACATGTCTCCAACAGGCCTGAAGGACATTATAGAAATGTACACTGGATAAATAATCTCTTCCATTCATAATTACCTGCAGTTTTTCTGCAAAAGCAAACAATACAAACTCACCTACACGTGTTCACACACACACACACACACACACACACACGTTTGTGTTACCTTTTTCTGGACATTCTGGGTCATACTGTGATTCGCTCTCATGTATTTAGAGTTCAGTGCTTCTTGGAGGCAAAGATTATTTATCTGGTTGGAAAATGTTGTTTTTTTTAATTTTTTCCTTCCTATTATTCACACACTTATTTCAGATTTTACAGACTGTGAGATGAAGTTTGGCTTACACCTCATTTCATGTACTGGAAATTAAAAAAAAAGAAAAAGAAATTCATTGTAAGTTTTGTAAAATATGGAAACCCCCACGTTCTCCGTTGTGTTTATGAAGACTCTCTTCTCAATTTATTTGCTGTTCCTTCAAGTATTTTTGAAAAAAGAAACATTACTTTTGCTGTAGATTTTAAGTGACAGACCATGAACGGTGAAAAGAGCTGTCAAAAGCGAGCTAATAAGCTACGATCGAGCTAAATAACAGACTTCTGCTATCCCTGCTGCTATCTATGTTGTGATCTAGGTGTCGAAAAACAGACAAAATTAGCCTCTGACCCAGGGATGATCAAACGTTTCCTATCGCCTTGAGGGGCCACAGTCCATTAAATCGAGCTAAAATGATGGACTCCAGGCGTAAGTTTGTGAAAATGCTACTAATCCATTTAAATTATTCATTGTGTAAACAGAAGTACTTTTTTCAACTGAGCTACACCACCGTATTCATGAAAGTACCCACAACAAGATCTGTGGATCTATAGAAGCGTGCCATGATTTATAGTAAGAGATATTACATTACTTTTTCAAAAGCGCGGTGCTCTTTGAACATCACAAACCAAAAGCCTTTCAGCTCTATTGTATTTGAGACAAAGCAGACAACCCCACAACCAATCTCTGCTGATGTCCAACTCACATCGGAAAGATGTAGATGGATAAATAGCACTACAGGCAAGAGCAAAAAAAAAAAAAGGAAAGTAGTGTGAACTGTCCACGTAAGTTGCAATTTTGTCTAAATTAGATTGAATATTGACGATTGCAGACGGTATTGTAATCTGAAAGAAAGTGAGGTGAAAAGAGATGAGGATAACAGGCAGCGTGTGCTCAGCAGATTGTCAGAACTGGTTGCCATGTGTTTCATCATGTGTGCGTGTGTGCCCGCGTGCTTGTGAGTCAAAGCGTGCTGCCGAGAGTTGAACATGACCACAGGCATTTGTTGTTTCTGTTTTTATGAACCAGATAAGTTGTGTGTTTCCGGTTAATGAACAAGCAGCACATGATAAAATCATTCCACAGCAGTGTAGTCCAGGTGAGGGTCTTCTTCCTTCTAATGAGACAAATTATCATTTAAGAAGTTATTACTTTTGGAAAATATCTATTTGCTTATAAAATTTGTATCATTTATTTTGCATCATGACTTGTTCAAGTAAAATTCTGAATACAGGTTTGTTTGAGTTTTCTGCTAAACAGAACAAGTACAACTAACACGCTGTTAATGATCTAAAGGTGATCGGTTAGATGTTTGAAGGGAAACGAAAATACGCTTTTATTGATTGCACACCAACAGCTATGAAAATCACAAACTCCCTCAGCTTTCAGATTCCCTGCTCTACGCACATCACGTCTGATAAACACAAGTCACTGGCGGTGCAGCCGACTGAATAAACCAGCCTCATTTGCATTTTGTCTCCTTTGTTCTTCAGTTCTGAGCACATGACCAATCCTCCCTAATTAGTTCCAGATAGTTCTGCGCGTGACTAGCACAGTATAAATTATCAGTGTATGACAACATCAGCAAGAACTGAGAAGTTCAATGTTACACTTCGCCTCACTCGTCTGTAGTTTCGATGGAAAAGATGATGTAATAAAGCCAAAAAAGAAACACAAAATCAATACACACAATGATTAACGATGATTGTTCTCATTGCCCTTCTTAACTTCCTGTTTTTTTCTATTCTCATGACGGCATTTAAAGTGCGTATCTCTCAGCTTTTGTGGTCAACTCCTTGGATCCATGCAGCTGTGTGTGAGAGAAAAAGGTTGAAGATTTTACATATGATAATTAAAATTCCATCCATCCATTTTCTTCTGCTTATTCCTGTTAAGGGTCACGGGGGGGCTGGAGCCTATCCCTGCAGCTTCAGGTGAGAGGCGTGGTTCACCCTGGACAGGTCACCAGTCCATCACAGGGCCAACACATAGAGACAGACAACTATTCACACTCACAGCCACACCTTCGGTCAATTTAGAGTATCAATCAGCCTCGTCCCCTCTTGATGTCTTTGGACTGTGGGAGGAAGCTGGAGTACCAGAGAGAACCCACACAGGAACAGGGAGAACATGCAGACTTACACAGAAAGATCCTGTGCTGGAGCCAGGACTGGAACCTGGAACCTTCTTGCTGTGAGGCGACAGCGCCACCTGACAGTTAAAATTATTGGTTAGAATATAAAGACAGAAATCACATTCCAGATGTTTCTGCTTGAGGATTACTGACAGAGGCAGCACGGTCGTGCAGTGGTTAGCACTGTCGCCTCGCAGCAAGAAGCTGAACCTTAAGAACCTTTTAAGGTGTGGCCATGTTTTGTTCAAAACGTCTGACCTTTGACCTCCAGTCTGGGGTCATGGCAGTCAGAATCAGCTCTAAAAAGAGCATCAGTCCGGTTACAAGTTGCATCAAAGCCTTTCAAGATGAAACTGTTTCTTTTTCATTCATTAGTCTTAGTCCAGAGGGAGGTGTGGGAACCTATAGGGGCTCCAAAGGGGTCAGAAAGGTCCTTATCAAAATAAGGGCTCGTATATTATCACTGTTGGTTTGTTAATTAGATGGAGGAGCAGCAGCCAGACACTACGTAAACATGGCTGGTAGATTGATGATCGTTTTACTGTCTCTGCTTCCCCCTGGTGGCTTTACAATGAAGGCAACATTCCTTAGTAGAAAAACAGCTTGAGCGTGACAATGAACTTTTCTACTCTCGAAACACATTGTTTTGATCATTATTCAACTCATTTATGGTGACTCATTTTCGTCGTGGTCCATTTTTCCCTCAGATTTCCCGCAGACTTACAGAGATGAGATGCATAGAAACTCGAGTTTGACAATTCTAATTAAATAATGGGCTGTGTTTAGTGCAATACAAAGATCAGTGGTTTTGAACATTTTTTTGAAGTGGCTGAACAGATTCACATCTCAAATCACATCTATTAATTTGAGATCTTTCTTGTAAAGTTAATGCCAAAGACATACGGGTTGAACCACATACTTTTTTAAATAACGAAAACCCTATACGGAATTACAGATCTGAGATTAGAATAAAGTTAATGATGATTTTTGCATCATCTCGACTCCAACTAAATGTGAAGCAACGTCGGTCTGACATTGATGGCTGATATTGAAAACTTCTGTTGAATCCATAATGAAACGTTGACCAGCAAAAACAGCATGACGCCTTTAATGTGAAAAAATTGGGCCGGAAGTTACCGCTCCGCCGAAGCGGCTGGCGAGAACATAAACAAACAGACTGTTCAGTGTTAGCACAGCGGCGGCGAGATTTAGTTCACCGCCAACCCTGGTTGTGAGTACAACCCATAAATTATTAGTGTTGAGTTTTTCTTTAACTGTGATGAAAATGACCTCACTCTAGTGTGGACATGTATTTTTGCTGGTGGAAGAGGAGCGCTAAACTAGCAGGTAGCTACGTGACTAGCATTGAGGCTGCTAGCTGCTTTTCCAAGTCAAACTGTATTTACAGTGTGCATTTTAAAGGACGTTCTACGTTCTACAGTTCACTACATTGTAGGAGTAGTAGTATTTTTTTACATTTAAGGGCCAATTGGCTTGCATTTCATGGGGCTGTATTAGGACAGCTTTGTACTTAATACATTATTTTATTCATCGTTTCCTGACTCGTCACTCTCCACCTTTTTAGATGTCAAACTCTCCTTTTTAACGTAATACATTAAGAATTGCCTTCTCTCCATATGGGCCTATTTATTGTGCTCTACTTTTGTGTTTCCTCTGCATAGATGCCAAGAATCAAACTGAGTCTGCCCCTCAGTGGATATCATAAGGGAAAGACCACAGAGGAAGCTGCTTGATTATTAACTTGACCACCTGCCAGAGAAGAGACAATAAACACTTTGACTTTTAAAATGAGCGAGTTGTCAGACTTTGAGAGAGGCCAAATTGTTGGTGCCCAACTTGCTGGCTTGTCGGTCAGAGATACCGCCCAGTTATGTGACGTGTCCAGTCGAACGGTCACCAAAGTCATGAGTGTGTTTAACAAACATGGATACACCACATCTGCTAAGAAGAACCATAAGCACAAGCCTCAGCTGAAAAGGATAAAATCCCCCAAATCTGCTGGTAATAAAGGAGGAACCTGTTGCAATGAAGCGGTGTCTGACTCTGAGGTCATCACGCAGAAGCTTGATGAAGACAGCAAGATAACGGAGTCCCAGTTCAAAGCAAATGAATAATCTGGTCCCATGGACTGTTTTTCAGATTGTCTCTAACCTAGAGAAACTGTACAGAACAAATGATGCCTCAATCCTCTCATAAGTCTATGTTCACATTTTAGTATTTCACCTGAATTGCTAGGTGTTGATAATGAAAGGTACAACTATTAGTTCAGCTAATGGGCCTTTCCAGGCTTATTCCTAGACTTTGTTTGTTTGAACTGTGGCTCATTCCTGCATATTGCTTTAGTTGTTTTAATTTTTCTAAAACACATACAGATGTACTATTCACATTTTGTGGCATATTGCTGCTGCTTGTAATCCATGCAATGTGACTTCATTAAAACAAAAATGTAAAAAAAATGTATCTTCCTGCTTTTCTTTGTCCTCCCTTTGTTGTTCCTGTATGGTCACTCATTTGACCATTATTGTCCAAACCTAAATGATTCATTCACAGCAGCAGTGAGACATATTTTAACCAAAATTTCAGGATGTCAATAGCTAATTCACTTCATTTGTCAGCAAAAAAAAAAATCTTGGCAAAACGCTAATTTCACTATTTAGACTGAGGTCACAATGCATAAAATCAGAACTTCATATTTGTGGTGTTCAAAAAGTCATGAAAAACAAACAGATTTGAGCCTCACCTGCCTGCAGTGTGAAAATTGTTTTTGACCTTTTATCAGGGTCCTGATCGGCTGAGGAAGACCAGAGAGTGCTTTCGTATTTTAATCTTGATGATTTTCTCACGGCGTTTCGTAATTAAAATAACAAACCAATTTAGTAATGCTTAGTATGCAATCCAAGTGTTGGTTCAAAAATATGTTTTAAAATATGTATGAAGATGCCTTTATTCTGAAGAGCCGTGTCCACCAGACCGGAAGCACTAGTTCTTCTGTAACCTGACCACATTGACCCATCCTAGGTGTTTCCAAAATTTAAAAGTCCTTGAGTAAGTAATTAAAATAACTGAATGTGTTTCTTCACCCGTTGAAAATTATTAAAATGCTGTAATGTCGGCTGTTTTTTTTTGGTTTTGTTGTCGAGGGATGCTAATCTGCTTGTTAGCTACCTGGCTAGCCCAAATTAATGTTACAGCATTCCATCAGGGTCAAAATCCAAGCCAAAGAACTGCTGCGTTCACATTTATTAAGTTACTTCTGCAGACATTCCTAGAAAAAATTAATACACACTGTCTTAAGTTTAATTAAGCTCTGGTGATTCATTGGAAGAAAGTGTAATATGTGTTTACACTTCAAATAACAGCGGAGGATTAACACAAAGTGGGGCATATGTTCGTTTGACTGGAACTCACTCTCAGTGAGACTTAGTTGGACACACCCATTAATTAAAACACACACGTCATGTACTGGCTGTTATCACTATCACTGTCCATCAGTTTATACCTGCTTCGACATAGGTTTGCCTCGGTAACAATACAAAAAGAAAACATTTCACTAATACAATTGAGGGCATATTTACATATGTTAACATATATTTGTCTATAAGACGTCTAAAGTTGGACGTTTAAATATTGAAAGAAGTATAATCTTAGACGTTTAAATAACCACTAATATACGTCTATTTAAAGAAGTATGATCTTAGACGTTTAAATAACCACTAATATACGTATATATAAAGAAGTATAATCTTAGACGTTTAAATAACCGCTAATATACGTCTTATTTGTAGACCTCTAATCTTAGACGTTTGAATAACCACTAATATACGTCTATTCATCGACGTCTGTTAGCAGAGTAAGTTTGTGTAGCGATTCTTACACGTGTACCCAGTGCTATACAGGTAGTTCACCTCAACATTCAAGCATCAGTGGATCCTGCCTCCACCCTGGATGTCACTGCTGCAGTGGACAAAACAAAAGAGAAGATGTTGGCTACATAAGTTCCTGTCACAGAGCCATCTCGTGATGCCTTGGCAGTAAAATGAGTGACCTGACAGAGTTTGAGAGATGCCAAATATTTGCCTGCCCATCAAGGGCCTCTGTCACCAAGACTGCTGAGCTTTTAATGTAGCAAGGGGGACAGTCTCCAGAGTCATGACTGTTTATGTCAAACATGGACGAACCACGTCAGCAAAGAAGAACAGTGGATGCAAGTCAAAGCTCACTGAAAATGACAGATGGCTTCTTCACAGTATAGTTGAGGAACACCCCGAGTACACAGCCTCTCAAATCACTGAGGAGCTGAGCAGACACACAGGTCACGCTGTCTCGAATAAAACTGTACGGCGTGAACTTCACAAAGCTGGGATTTGTAGAGGAGCAGCCACAATAGAACCAGATATTGGTGTACAAGAGATGGAGAGAGAGAGAAGCAAACAGAAACCTGGGTCTGAAGTCATGGAATGTAATGAGACCAAAATGGATGGTGAGAACATGGGGTCTGAAATCCCAACAAATGACAAAAAATATGGGCGTTCTTGGCGTACAAGATATGATTTTGAGAATCAACCTCATCGTTGAAAATATCCATTCTGCCAATTATAATATAATGCAAATAACATGGAAAATGACAGTTCGCAGTGTTCCAAGTTTGTGAGCTGAGATCACATAACAGTTTCCACAGTAGGAGTCAGAAAATGCATATCTTCATATGCAGTTCTGTGCTATGGCCGTGAATTGAAATCACTGTAAATCGCATTTGTAAAAGCATTCAATGAATAAAAAATAATGTTTTCAATATCTAAAGTGCAGCTGCTTGCAACACAGGATTTTAAGTCACATTATGTAGGCAGTCTAAACAGTCAATCACATTTTTCATTAAATTGATTTGTCTCATATGTTGATCTTGATATAATTGTCTAAATATTAAAAATACTTCCTTGTAATGTAACACAAGACGGCACCTTTACAAACAGAAAGGTGTTTTTTTTAACAACAAACTGTACGGATAAATAAAGCTCGATTTAATATTAGCCCGCTGTTGAACTGATTAATTTAAATGATCAATTAACAAACTGACAGTGGTTCTGCGTAAGGGTTCTCGGAAATGACGTAACGGCTGATCAGGAAGTGCAGTGTCAATCGTAAACACAAATTGTAGTGTTGGAAGATGGTGTACGTGTCTAATGGTGAGTGGTTTCCGCGTTTACGAAGTCGTTTTATCTACTTGGTCGCCATTATGCTGCTTGTACGGTTGCCTTTTGTGCGGTTGTCCTTTCCCGAAAAGTTTAAACAAGACAGTTTCATAGCTTTTTGGCGTTAATGTTGGCAGAGTGGAAGGCTAAATGTCGCGAACTACCTTGCTAGCCAAGTTAGCCTAGCTTGATCTGCGTAGTAGTAAGAACAGTGACGACTTTACGACCGTACTACTTCAATACTGCAAGAGTTTATTCGGCGTTCTATCACCTAATGTCCCTGCCAATGGCTGTCATTAGTATGTTAGTTAAAACTATTTACTGGTGTTGCGCTGCTTTGTCGAAACAGCTTACTCGTTTTCATGTCCACTTGTGTAGAACCCTCAGACTGTGGCATCTTTAAATGCATGGACTAATTCTCAATTATTCTTAAATCACCGATACTCAAAGCGCTGTCAATTCATTGACACCCTTATGGTGGAGGCTGTTATGACAGCTGCCAACCTCCTCATCGGGAGCAATTAGGGGTACAGTATCTTGCTCAAAGACACTTCGACATACCTTTAAGTATTACAGTACAAACATGGTTAAGTGTGCTACTGGGGGAGCATGCTGATACTGACGATGCTAGCAAATAGGATTAGCTTATAGTTGATTACCTCGATACACCAAGCATTTCACGTCAGACCACTACTCACTCTGTACACACTTCTGTGCACACTGGCAGAGTATGTGGAGGATGTTTCAAATCTTTTAAAGTTCCAAATACATTTAAGAGGACAGAAGCTGTGTAATGTTCTTTTGAAATACTTTAAAAGAAATGTTGTCAATTAGTAGCAGATGATGCCATTCAATTCCTATTTTTACCAATTCAGAGCTTTGTTTTTTCCAACTTCCACGTTGTCGTGAACTTGGGCCTTTTTATTTTTTCCTAATATTTTACAGCGTTGCTATTTAAAAAAGGGTGTGGAGATTAAAGCCCTAAATTTGAGGGTGGCACATATTTAAATGTTGCATAAATCACCAGAACCCATTCTCTGCGTGTTCTATTTTGTCTCTTGTTCTGTCCGTCACCTGCTGGTCCCTCCATCTGTTTGTCGCCACCAGGTCAAGTCTTGGACAGCAGGACCCAGTCACCATGGCGACTGTCCGTACTGGTTGATCTCTTCTGGGGAGTGGTGGAGTTTTTCGGCCTGTTGTAAGTCACACAATCTCAAACCAAGGAGTAAACTAAGAGGTGCCTTTTAAACAGTGTCATGTATGCGTCGATGACTTTTGCTGGAGGTGAGAAAACCTGTAACCCTCTTCGCTTTCATCCTCTTCACCCTCAGCTTCAAAACAATCATTCAACCTGATCTGACAAAGGCAGGAAACTGTGGAACGTCACGCTTCACAGATGGCAGAGGGTAAGTCCCAAAGGCACTTTCAGTGTCACACACTTAATTCTTCATGCAAAACGATACCCAGCTGATGGTTAGAGTGGAGAATGTGAGCTAGCATGTGCGTGTTATCACTGGGGAGGATTCTGTCTGGATCATGCATGTTGCATGATAGTGGATGACGGAATCAAATTTCTTGAGTTTTAAATTGAGACCCCGACTGTCTTCCAAAGAAAAACACTGCTAGCAATGTATGTTATGTTTTTGTGGCTGGTTAATTTCCTTTTTCTACATCAGCACCTGGGTTTTTTTTTTGGGGATCATTTTGTTCTTAAACTAAATTTTAAAAAGGATACATTTTTCTCAAAAGTTTTGCTCCCCCACTACAAGGTCATTTTCTCACTGACCTGTACCGAGGCTATTTTCATTTCACTCAGTTGTTCCTGTTTGAATTCGCTTGTTTAAATGTTTTGTGTTGGGGGAGAATTTTGAGGCAGCAGATACCTCATTGTAATGCAGCAGCTCTTTATTTTGCTTAATCACCATTTCATCTTTGCCTCTCCTCCTTTTCTGTCTCTCATTTGCGCAGGCCTCCAGGTCCCCCTGGTGGTCGAAGGCGGATGGGAAGAATAAACTACGGTGGAGGTCCCACCCCTCCACCAATGGGTGGAGGAGGATGAGGAAGGTTAGGAAAACAGTATATTGAATGACACCTTACTTGACTGAAATGCTGATATCACAGAGTGAGACCGGGTGTTTGGACTAATTTGTGCTGATTTCCAACTGCACAGCTATTTCGAACAATGCTTGAACATTACTTCCTTCACACAAACCTCATTTCTCTCCAGGTAAACGCCTACACTTGATGTGTAGGCGTGGGGCCTCACATCATGTCTGGTTACTGAGAACCTGAAGCAGAATGGTGATGTCATGATGCTGAAGCCCCGTGTTAAGCTGCTGCTGCCACAAGCAGTTTCTTGACGCCTTTCTGGGAATTCCTACAAGTAGGGGCCAGAACGGCTGAACCAGCAGCTGTCCTCACCACCTCCACCTTTCTCCTGCTACTGCCCTGTCAACTTCCCCTCTCACTAGAGCTGATCGTCCCTCCCTAGCATTCATGGTGACAGTTTTTGTTTTATATCCTTCTGTTGGAATAAACTTTTGCGCTGTTTAAACACGAGATTTGCTTCTTTGACTGTCACTTTTGGTGATGGCAGTTTTTATCTATGTGGAGCTGAAATAATACATCTGAGTGCTGCACTTACTGTACCAGATGTCTCATGTAATCTCAGCTATGTCTTTACATTTAATATGCTCAAAATTCCAAGGGGGATTTTGTCCGCTCGCAATAAATGCAACTACTGTATATCCAACATTAAAGGATTTATTGATATAAATCTAAACATCCAGAAGCAATGTAATATGTACAACATATCAACTAAGTCAGAGAGTCAAGGATTGAACACAACATGTTAGTGATAGTGTAAACATGGTGATTTTTCAACACTGTCCTACGACTGCCAGTATAGACTCCATCCACGCACAGGAGTTCACTCACTTCAAGGCAGTAATTAATTGCATTGTAATTGTAATTTCCTGCATGAGAAATGGTTAACAATTTGTCCCCACGTCTTATTTCTTGATATTTCTGACTTCTTTGGGTAAAACTTTTCAGTTTCACCAAACAAAAGCAGCCCTCTCACGGAGCATTCGGACGCCAAAGCGCTGCCACTCCCTCTGGTGGATCCACATTTCCTGGGTAGTGTCCAGACATGCCAGCACTGCTCCCCCTTTCCACGATATCAGTCGAGGGTCCATGTCCTTGAAAACATGGACATACTAACTCACAAACTCTCATACACTCATTGCACGGTTTGAGGCATACCTACTAGTAACGCAACATAATACAACAATTCAGCAATCTAGACCTAAAAAGGGGTAATTAGTCATTCCATTTTACCTTTGGCCTGGTGATGACCTCCACATTGTCCACGAGGCGTCTGAAAGATGGAGGCATCTTGTTGATGATGCGGTGAAGCAGAAACTCCTGAGCCCCATGAAACAGAAGACCTCCTCCAACCACCAGGATGGAGCTGTACATCTTTCTCTTGGTCTCATCTGATGCTGCCAATCAAAAACACTGTTGTCAGTCACAACAAGATGTCCTGCAGTGGCCTCTGCTGCCGCCACGTACACAGAATGAGCCCCTTCCTTACCACAGCAGTCGATGCTATGCAGGATGGCCTTATCCAAGCCCAGTGCTTTGCTCTCGAACTGACTCATGATGGCAGTCTTCCTGGAGAGGTGGGCAGACAGAGGCTCTTCCATGTCTCCTACCGACATTATGCACTCTCCCTGGGCAGCCCCCAGCTCCATTTCCCCCTGTGTCCCTACACTTCCGGCACTCCCGCAGCCCCTCGGTAGGTCTGAAATCTCCCCGATCCCTCCCTGACCACTCATATCACCATCGAGTGCTCCGCCTGGCCTGGAGAGACCCTTCCGTTCTGAGGCAGATCTAGACGACTGTTGGAGAAAAGACAAATTAATGACTATCTGATGGAACTACGTCAGATGTCAACAACAATCTCTGCATGCATGTCTGTGTGCGCCCGTTACCTGGTCTTGTTTGCTCTGTGTGGCCAGCAAGTAGTGTTCATCGTGGGGATCCTCCGAGTCGCCTTGGGAACGGTACTGCAGTGATGTCATCTTCTGACCCACAATGCCAAATGTGGTCGGGTAAAACAGTCCCATGGGCGCCTGTCGCATTCGTACACACAAATTAAACAGTAAACAAGAGGGGGAGAGATACAGATGAGGAGGACTTCTTGAATCAAATGTAAGCTGGAGACTGATTAATGTGAAGAGTATTTATTTTACTGTTTAAATCAAGCACCTGTAATTTCTCATCACCAAGTCGAACCTGGTAGAGAAGAGCTGGGGCTTCTGGGAATCGCGTTTGGAATTCATGATCTTGTAGTCCTGATATGTCCTGTTGACAACCAGATGACGGAGCAACATCAGTTATTTATTGCGTGTCTTCAGATACCTCTGTCCTTCCATGAGAACATCTGACATCACTCCCTAACCCACGCACTTGATCAAGATGACAGAGGGTCTCTTTTATATGTTGCAGCAGCTGACAGTCCAATCTGTTGGACAGCTGACAGTCTCTGTAGGGAAATCCCGCTCTCTGTAGGAGCCAGAAGAAAATGCGGGTGACGTCTGAGCCACCGTATGCCAAAGACAACCTGCAAAGTCCAATCGACAGAGAAAATAGATGAAAGAGATGCAAAATGCCACAAAAAGCTACCCATCTATCCATATCTGTTTTAGAGATTCTTGTGGAACTTCCTGACCTTGAGTTTCGGTGAGACACGCCGTCCTCTACACAGCAGAGACTTGTCTTCTGGTCTCCTATATCCACGACACACGCGCTGCTCAACCCGCTACCAAATGTCGCACACACAGACTCCTGATGCACAATGATTGCTACACACACATACAGTGGGCAAAAGGTGAGATAATGACAAAACAGAAGCATTGGATAGTTTGTCAGCCATTTTGAACAGGAAAAGCTAACTGTGTTTATGTTTATGTCTGTGTGTAATACCGGAGAAGCCCATATTAAGCAGCAGCATGTTGACAATTTCCTTGATATGCTGCCTGTTGTAGATATCAGGAACCAACAGGATGCATCTATAATACTGACAAACAAAACAAAAAAAACTGTGAGAGGAAAAAAAAAGCCTGTGCTGTCTTTTTATAAGAAGATTTAAGAAATAATTTTTATCTTGAATCAACCTTTCGGGCTTCCTGACATAAAGCTCAGGCTCAGTGATTTATCTTTTAACAAACTTGATAAAATTCTTTTCCAAGCTATTGGAAGGACAGATTCTTGTCTTTCCTCTGAGCATGCAGTAGGGAGCGCAGACCTCATGCTAGTTAGCTTAGCACAATGAACGGTAATGGGTGGGAAGTGCTGGCATTGGTCTGGCTCCAAGGACAATGAACAATAAGTGAATTTTCCAAAAGGTTGGTCTGTACCTTGAAAATTTTGAGCTCAGACTCATTGTTGTGTTTTGTTTTGTGGAGATTATATAACCCTTATCACACACCTTTTCTAATCACAAAGACGACGATGGCGAGGTCTCGCCTACCTTCAAGTCTTTGAGGGGGATCTCCAAATTCTTTTGAATGACGTGACTCCAGATTGTCTCGAGGTCAGCCAGAACAGCGGTCAGCGAGCCACCGGGGCCGGCATGCATGTTGAGCTGACCTCTGACTATGGGCCAGTGGATGTTGTAACAGTCTGGTGGACTCACGTAAATGGCCTGTAATGTTAGGATGAAGGGGAAGAGAGATTAGTCGTACAAACGTGTCAAGGACATGTTTCATAGGAGTTATAATCTTTCAGGCACTTGCACTGACCTCCTCTCCCACCAGATGAGGAGGATGATGAGCCGTGTTAGTCCACTTAACCCTCGAGCTGCTCTCTAGTACCGCAGGACGGATCTGACAGTTGTAGGCTCTGGCCTGAAGAAACAACAAACACATAGGAAGAAATTTGATTGTCCTATGAATTTCTGCACATGAATACTGATGTAAACCCTAGAGTCAGAGGTAAAAAGCCTCCCAACCCCCTTTTCTCTTTCCTATAAGCATTAACTGTGTTAACTCATACCTGGTCAGCAGACACAGGAGTCCTCCGCACTCCATTGGACATCTTTTTGGACCAAATGGCCTGGTCAACCATTTTAAGTCCATTCTGCCTCTGCTCATTACTTTCTGGTTTCTAGTAGAAAGGTTGAGGATCGATAAATATCACAGAATTTCAGACACATACTAAAAACACACCGGGCAAACATCTGATCACCGGTGACGTACATTTAAACCGTCTCTCAGCAGCCAGGGATCTTCATATCTGGGCTGCCCACTTTGCTTGTGTCTGCGTGCGATCACATGTGGGACTGTTACAGGAAGAGTGTCTGTAGCTCGACCCACGCGGAGCGTCCTTGAACCAGGATGGATGACAATGACAAAGTTGCTCTGGATTTGCTGTAACAGAGGAGGATTTTATCACTTTGAAATGTTCATAATGAGATTTGTAATGGTTTGAAAATAGAGTGAAGATAGACAGATATAGATACTGAATAAAGTGCAAAGACAAAAATATTGAAGATACTGAAGAACGTGACATTCTTCTAGAAAGGGTTTACTCAAGATAGCCCTGAACTGATTATTTCCCAATAGTGAAGAATAAAAGTGAAACACCAAAACATTAAAGGTAAGCAGCATTTATCAAAAGTAAAAAACAAACAAACAATCTTTATAACTATCAGGTCCTCTCTAATAATATACTTGCTTGTCTTATAAGCGTTCCATCTCACCTCCTGAAGGGGCTCTGGGACGGCTGGAGGAGCGATGGGTCTCTTCACCCCTCGCTGTTGCTCCCTCTCTTTCTCCTTGTCTCGCTCTTTGTCTTTCTCTCTCCCGTTCTCCTGCTCTTTCTCTGCCTGAGTCATGGCAACTGTTTAATTAAGCCGACTTAATTGTCCAAAGAACTGTGTAGTAACCTTATTTTGCTTGTGAAGTAAGACTAAAAGCAATAACGAGCACACGGGGACCCAAACAGTAACAAGTCCGTACAACTTCCGTGTTTGGTCACGTGGTATAAACAAGCTACTTTTATTCGTCAGAAGAGAGCCCGTGCCTGAACTCCCCTCCTCCGGAAGTTTGCTCGCTAAGTCCAAGACCAACGTTTAAAGAAATCACCTTTCACGGGTAAAATTCTTAACCCGTTTTATTAAAAAGTTTAAAAAAACAACAACAACAACTTACAAACTTTATTGTAACACAATAAAAGACAAAAGCTCATATGAATGAATAAATCGCAGTTATTATTGACTTAATCTAAATATACATACAAAAGAGGCTGTGGAATAAATGACAAGAGATATATCTTGGTACTCAGGCATTAATATTTGCACTAAAATACTCCATAGACATTTTAAAAAATGCAATAAAAAGATAGATACCCATGAAGACTTTTGTTTTCTCTGTGAGTTCATGTTTGTTGGGGTACAAAAACAATTGCTCATCAAATAAAGTTGGACTTTAGAGGTGTGTTCTATTTGTGAAGTTTGAAAAAAACATCTGGTACAGATTCAGTGTTACAAGATCACATGACACTGAAGCAGCACCAAAAAAAAATACATATTGTCTTCAAAAGTTCATTACAATAATAAATGAAATAAAATGAAATTATAAAAAATAATGAAACAGGTGCGTTTTATTAGTTGTGCTGCCGCAGATGTGACTGTTGCTGGTTTTGGTTATGTACTGCATACGGTAGATGTATATATCCAGATATGTATGCATGTTCTAAACATTTTAGTTAGACGTGTTCAGACAGCGATCACATGGTTCATTGCCGTGGCCTCTCAGGGAATCACCGGCTTATGTCCGCTTAGCTCTTCCACAGCTTCTCTTAACTTCACTGTGCTCCTCCCACTGTAAGCCACCCCTGGTCTGAAGACTGAAGCTGATCTCTTCTTCTGATCGTCTTGATTCTGAGTGCAGAGTCTGCAGCAGAGCTTGTTCAAATCCTCCATCAACCAAAACCTCTTGCAGGCCCTCAGCTCCGGTGCCAGGTTACTAGGGTTCTTGTGCCGCTTCTTGCCCAGCTGTACCACCCAGAACTTGGAAAGTTCCATGGCATTCTTTGAATGGCTCGCCACCAAGTTGAGAATCAGGGGGTACAGGTCGTGAGCTGCAGCTGGTATGGAGAGTTCGGGGAGGTTGGGGTTGGGAGGAGAGTGGCTGGGCTGTGAGGAGGACTGACAAAAGAGAAAAGTGGTGTTCAGTGGCACCTCTTCCTCAGAACATGTGTCTTCACGCCTGTCCTTCCTAAAGGTTTTCATATATTCTCACCACAACATATTTTCTACATTTATACTATGTTTTTTCTATCTATATAAATGTGAAAATGTACATTCTCTACCTGTGGGCAGATGATGAGCACTCGTTCTGTCACCTTCACCTGTTCTGCCAGCCAGCGCATTGGCCCCAGCTCTGCAATCTTCCCCTGTTGCCACATGTCGATAGCCACGTTGCAGCCTGCGTGGCATTGCAGGAAGTGTGCCAGGGCCATGATGGCCCTCTGGAAGGCCACATTCTCTGGAGGGTACACCATCAGGACAGACACAGGGACCATGGTGGGCACCCTTTTGAGACCCAATGACTTAGCAAAGTTGGTTCCACATCTTTTATCTGAGGAGGAAGAAATACTTGAAATAAGGGACGCATTCCGCACCTTGGACAAAAAAAAAATTGACTTAATTTAGAAGGGAAAGCTTGAAACTTTTGATTTCTTAATGTAGCTCTCAGTCTTTTAAGTAAAATTGTGCTATCTCATCAACAAAAAAAAGGCCTCAAATCAACATGTAATTGATTAGCTATCCAATGGTTGGGTACAAGCATGGTGGCTTGGAGCGTATAACAGGGGAATATGTTCATGTATTGGGTTCAGAATATTACATGCTTTAAAATTGTAACTCTCCTTACAGATTAAGCAGCACAAACACAGGATCATCACTCCGGCCAGTCCAGAAAAAATATTCCAAGATATGCTGGTGGGGATATTTTTTTTGTCTGCATGAAAAGACACGTAAACAAAACAGATTCAGACAGATTCCAAGTTTATTGTTGATGTTTTGTGATACTTGGATGAACACTCACAACCAGCTCTAGCCAGCTTCAGATCAAGGCCAAAACGCAGACCTAAATATTAGTAAAATTACTTTTTTCAAACAACCCACTATATTGAGGATATCTATTTTTTCATGTATTTATTTATGCATTTATTCATTCATAACAGGGGATCTTCTAGTAAGCATTGAAACTAATGGGGAACTCAACATTGGTGTCTACAGGAAACCCACCCACACGGATCAGTACCTCCTGTTTGATTCACACCACCCGCTGGAACACAAACTGAGGGTCTAAAACACAGAGCGCAGAACATCCCATCTGAGGCCAATGGGAAACAAAGGGAACACAAACATATTCACTCTGCTCTTCAAACCTGTGGTTATCCTAACTGGGCTTTTATCAAAACAGCTAGAAAGCCCAGGGGAGATAAGAAAGATGAGGGCCACGGGAAGAGAAACAATATTGTCATCCCCTATGTGGCAGGAGTCTCAGAGAAACTCAGGAGGATCTTTCACACCCACCAGATCCCAGTACATTTCAAGCCCAGCAACACTCTGAGGCAGAAGCTTGTGCATCCCAAGGACAAAATTCCGAGGCAGAAACAAAGCAACGCAGTGTACGCAGTGCAGTGCAATGAGGAATGCTCTGACTTGGACATTGGGGAAACTAAACAGCCACTAAACAAACGCATGGCACAACACAGAAGGGCCACCACCACAGGCCAGGACTCAGCGGTCCACCTCCATCTCAAGGAGAAGGGGCACTCCTTTGATGACCACAAGGTACGCGTTCTAGCCAGAGAAGACAGGTGGTTTGAGAGAAGTGTGAAGGAAGCCATTCATGTCAAACTAGAATGGCCATCTTTGAATAGAGGAGGAGGCCTCAGACATCACTTGTCTTCCACTTACAATGCTGTGCTTAGATCCCTCCCAAGGAGGAGCAGCCGTCGTTCTCACCTGCAGCCAGGTGACCCCAACGACCCTCCTGAGAGGTAACGACAGCCCAGCCAGGCCAACGACTCTCACTAACACCTGACGAGTCATTGGTTTCGGGTTGGTCGTCAGGCCAACGACTCCCATTAACACCTGATGAGTCATTGGTTTCGGGTCGTACGACCAGTTGTTTTTCGTTTTTTTGCCACCACCCTCCTGGTAGATATGAAGCTGATATTCCCCACCAGGATTAAGAACTGAAGAAGCCTCTTGGATGAGAGGCGAAACGTCTTCTACTCACACGAGATTAGTCCAGTTGCCATTTTTTATGCTTTTTTGAGACTTACCATGACCTGGATGACTGAGAATATCCACAGATATAGTTCACCGACAACACAAATTTAACAAAGGGGAAATGATTTTATTTGCTTCTCCATCTACATAGAGAGCAGTTTTCCCCTGAGAAACAAGTTCTACTGCTTTCTGTTTTGGTTTTGTGATTTTATTGTATTTTATAACAGATGATGATGATACAGTATCAGAGAACACAACACATTTTGGTTAAGTCCTACCTGAAGTAGTGGTGTCAGTCGTCATCTCAACTGCAGGGAAATATTTTTAAAAGGGTTAATGTCAAAAATAGAATATACGCACATGGGTGTGACCTGAGGTTGCTCACCTATAGCAGGTGGAGGAGTAGGCTTTGGTGTAACACCTGCTGAGAAAACCAGAAGGCTGAAACTCCTTCATCATCCCGCCATTTAAAAAAAAAGCATGGAAAAGTTTTTTTTTTCATTATCCGTTCTAGCATTTTAATAGCAATATAATGGATATAATCACTAAATACTACTGGCTTGTTTAATTAAAGCCAAACTTTTTTTTTCTTGTTGGAAATCAATGAAACGTTGGATGACATAAGCTACTCACGCCGTGAAGGTACATCTATCATGGCATTCTTGTAGCTTGGGCCGCTCCCCAGTGGAGGCAAGGGAAGATTGGCAACCTGGATAAGATTGGAGCCGTATCTCGCTCTCACTAAATAATGAAACCACACCTAGATTTTAGAAGAAGACAGTCATTGCACTCATGTCAGTTTTCAATCCATCTCCATCTCCCCATCTTGATGAAATGTATTAAACACAAGGTACAGTAAGTATGGATGATGATGGGTAATGAGATACCTGCTGTGACCCAGTGAGGTTGGACATGGCGAAAGGTGGGCTGTATTTACAGAGGTGAACCGATCGCTCCACGATCCGAGTTCCTATCAGATGAGTAACGCTAGCTACGGAGAGACAGGAGATTTCCACACGTTAGCTTGTCAGTATTGGCCCTCTCATACCACTCAGTCATTGTGATACAGATCCTGCTGGACAGACAGAGTTCAGATCAACTGTGATGACACCCTGATGGGTGACACTTCCTAAAAACTGGACTAAGTATGTCAGTGAAGCCTGGTTCCTGCAAAAGACAGCATCTCCCTGAGTGAGTGGAGGTTTTATATCATACATCACTTGACAGAGTTGAAGCAATGGTGACAACAACAAAAAAATTATAAAAAATAATCAAATCTTACAATCAATGTTAATGGCCCAACTTATGTTCACCATATCTTTTTCTCCCACTTTCACCAGCTCCAATTTCAGGTCCGCCACAAGAGATGGACTGGTGTCACAGGTTGGAGGAAAGCCTGGAACCAGAGACAGGGTGGGGCTCACTGCTCATCCATGGATGTGGGTTGTTATCAATAAGAAGATCATCAATAAAGCCATCATTTACTTCGTAATATTCATTTGGCCATGTTCATTTGTGTATATTTTAAGAGTAATATATCATGTGTTCAATATGTTGGTAAAAAATTAAACATCACAACATACCAGTAGCTTCACCACACTCTACTTTCTGTAAAGAAACCCCACATATGAAATTATAATCTTTTTCGTCACCAGAAAAAGTTAAGTATATGTATATGCTGAAGATATTCACTTACAATTTTATCTGATGTCACGTTGGCAACGACACAGGAGAAAAAAAATATTAGCCACATCCCGGACACGAGGTTTCCGGACACCTGGTTGCGAATAAACAAATAAATGCAGATAAAAGTTAAGATATAGTTTAGATTTCCCACACGACAGAACATCCACTAGTGACTTATTGCTCTGGTAACTTCTCCTCCAGCCTGGTGAGAGTTCTCCCATTAGCCCCGCCCCCGGCTCGGAAGCGGTCCAGCTCCAGAAAGCAACGGTAAGGTACTGTTTATATCTGCTGTTTCCCGTCAGTGTGTCTGTGTGTCGTTAAGACTTCCAAGACGTAATTAATTTTCCAAAAAAACAAACAAAAAAACGTCAAATTTAACTTTCAGACTCGCGTTTCACCGATTCCCAAGTAAAGCTCCGAGCTTCGGCCTCAAACGGTGCGAGTAAACAAACAAACCCTGAAAGTAGATCTTAACTCAACACTCCCAACACTTCTGTACCGTCTCCAAAAGTTACGTTAAAAGTGTTGGGGCTTGGAAACATTTTAATTGTTCACAAATGTGTGTTAAATATAGGTTAGGCGGGTAAAGCGATGAAGCAGCTGAGCAGACCCAGCAGTCCCCGACTGTTAACCCGATGACCTGACAAGCTAGCGGTTACGAAATTGACTTGTCACCTAATATTCGAAACTTAAAAGATAAGTTAACTCCTCGGGAAACTTGAAGACAACCTGCCCCTTTTACTCTTTTGTATTTTATATTGCATTATTTTATTATTTATTTACTTTTAAAGGTGGTATTTATTGATGTTTCAAGCTGTTTGCTGAGTTTAATTTGACACTTAAGTGAGTGAATAGTTGGAGTCTGGATATGGTGACATAGTCTTGACCTACATAGACCTGCTTTGGCAAGAGTGAAGTGACTGCTCATCTTAATAGCCTTGAAACAAAATCCTGTTTTATAGTTTACTACAGCTTTTACTCCATGGTAACCTCTTTACAACTTACAAATAAACTTAACCCGATGTCATCAACCTATATCAGTATCGGCTAGGGCTCAGCAGTTATCATTGATTAATCAGGCAATATTATATTTGGACTCTTTTAAATATATATATATGTACACACACAATATACACACACACATATACGTTTTATTTTATTTATCTATAAAGACATTTTATATGATGGTCTTTATCTTTTGATCCAAGCTACACATCTACACTCATTTGCACCGGTAGAACCTGGAAGTGTTATATTTAGTTCCCTTTTAGCTCAAACCAAACTCTTTGTGGATTACTGAGAATATCGCCAGATTAAAAAAGACATGAATTATAATAGACAGCGAGCTTTAGAGTTTAAAAACGGATGTTTTTTGATGGTTTTGCTCAAGCTAATCATACGTGGATGGCTCTTTCTGCATTCGGAAGGCACAAATAAGTAACGGGAAAAAATATCTTAAACGTCTTTTGTTAAAGGCACTTTGTTTTTACACTTTTTTTTCCTTTTTTGGGGGGGGGGGGGGTGAAGCATCACTCCACTTTGCAGTGGCTCAAAAAAAAAATTCCACATGGGTCAAGTCCTAGTTCTGTTTGTCCAGCAGATACTTGTTCCTGCTCTCAGTGTTTCCTTTCATGTGTGTTGTTCTGGTTTGCAGGTTCAGCAGCCCAGTAAATGAAAAATATAACCGCTCCAGTACCAGGATGTTGTCTTTGGCCATGCTAGGCCTAACTGGAGTCCAGCAGGTTGTGAGGGACAGCAGGTGTCTCTTAACCTGTCGGCGTGTCCCTAAGTTCAGCTGCATGGGCCCGTTCTCTTCCCATTTGTTCTCCAACCATCCCAGATGCTTCAGTGTCACTGCTTCTCATTGGACTTCGCCTGCAACCAATCATAAAACACCATCGTACAGTTATGTCATTGTTGGGGCTGGGTCAGCCGGCTGTGTCCTAGCCAGCCGTCTCACAGAGGATGCCCAGGAGTCTGTGATGCTGCTGGAAGCAGGACCGAAGGACATGTTGCTGGGCAGCATACGTCTCTCATGGAAGATCCACATGCCAGCTGCACTGACCTACAACCTCTGTGATGAAAAGTAGAGTAGTTCAATCTTTTGCTTGTTGCTTTCACAAAGGCAAATGTTCCAGATGTACGATTCTGATCAAATTCGTCTTTCTCCTCAGGTATAACTGGTACTACCACACTTTACCCCAGGAACATATGGACAACAGAGTGATGTATTGGCCAAGGGGTCGTGTCTGGGGTGGTTCCTCATCACTCAATGCCATGGTGTACATCCGTGGACATGCTGAAGACTACTGCCGCTGGCAGAGGGAGGGGGCCGAGGGCTGGGATTACAATCACTGCCTTCCTTACTTCAGGAAAGCTCAGTGTCACGAGCTTGGAGAGGACAGGTAGAAATAGTTTTTTTAATGCGGCTGTTATTGTCAATGTTGGTGAAAAAAAGTTTGAAGGGAAGCATCCTGGGTGAGAGCAAGTTTTGGTGGGAAATATAAACTGACATACTGAAGATCTCATTATGCAGAACTCGGCAACATGAGCATTACAGTCTACTTAGCACACATAAAATGCCAATTTTAACGTTTATGCTTCCACAGAACTCCCACAATGGTGATAAGGGTGACGTAATACTTCCAGTGAATAATGAAATGCTAGATGTACAAATGTAGATGCGCGACCTGGAGCTTGTCCGTTTGTTTGCACAGCAGCATATGTACATACTCAACACAAGGTCAAGTCACATGGCCTCTGGCAAGGGGGGGAGTTTTAAGTTAAGAATCTCAACTCTGGCGCAGTAATATCAGGCTTTTGCAGGACATTACCTTTTTATATTTGTGTGTCTTACACTGACTCGATGTTGGCACTGAAAGTGAGCTAAATAATTTGTGAACAGCTCTCTTCAGACAGGTAGCACTGCTGGAAATAAAGACCGAGTACATCATTCCTAATTCCAGTGTGCACTCATGTTGACATTACATTTGTTGACTGCAGGTACCGTGGAGGTAGCGGCCCTCTGCATGTGTCCAGAGGGAGGACAAACCACCCACTTCACAAGGCTTTTATTGAGGCTGGGCAGCAGGCGGGATACCCCTTCACTGATGACATGAACGGATACCAACAAGAAGGCCTGGGCTGGATGGATATGACTATTTTTAAAGGTTAGAGAATCTATTCCAAAGGATCTATAAGTCGTTTAAGGAACACGCTAACTTTTTGGGAATTCCACCTCTTATCCATCCACCCCAGAGCCAGACGGAGAGAAGACGATAAATTCCCCTCCGTCCTATGAGCTGCGTTTGGGATCTGAGACCCACAGACATCAGCTGATTGCTAGTTAGCTTAGCATAATGGATGACTGTGGGTGGGAAGTTCTGACATAGCTGCATCGAAATTCATGTACAATTTCCTCTAAAACTTTGCCTGCATTAGCATCACTTGGATTGGGTGTTGAGTCCGTTAAACACCTGAATAAAAACAGAATTTGCATAATAATAAGAAGCCTGAAACTGAACATTTCTACACACACACACTCACACACAAAATACTAATAGTATTAACCATGGCTGACTCCGTAAGAGAGGATGAGGAGGATTACTTCAGGAAAATAAAGATCCTGATCCTCATAGAGAACTATAACACACAGAGGAGGGCCCACAGGTTTTAGGAGCTGAGGTGGCATTACATGATGTAAGCTCACAAGCCCGTTCTTTCTGCTAAGCTAGCTGGCGGTCAGCTGGTGTCTGTGCACCGAGGAGAGAAGGGCATCTATCTTGTCTGGTAAACTGTTTCTTTGAACCAATCCTTAGCATATCCCTAATTCAGTGTCACTGTGTGCAGGGAAGAGGTGGAGCACCGCCAGTGCCTATCTTAGACCTGTGCTGGGTCGACCCAACCTGAAGACAGAGGTGCACTGCCTGGCCACTAAGATCCTGTTTGATGGTCACCGTGCTGTGGGCGTGGAATACACACAGAAAGGACAGAAAAAAAGGGTGAGAGTGATGGACATTTTAGAGAGGTGAACATTCTGTAATCAAGGATTATTTTAACACACAAACTCAGATTAGTTTTCCAGTCTTTGTCCGATGGTTTTGCCCTAGTAACCACCAATTTTCGCATCCGCTCTCCAACTAGAGAACCTTTTCTTCAAATCCGATCAAACCTTACACGTCTCATTTGGATCACAAATGTTTTTGGTTGCTGTTGCTAACATCCTGTGGCAGCCATATCAGGTGATTGATTTCCACACAATGTTAAAAATCTGCCTTATGCTTTGGTGGAGTTTCTTCATATTTTACCGATCAAGACAATACAATCTGAAATTACCACTTCCTACTACATTTGGTGGATATCCCCGGCACTTGGGTGACCATATCTAGTTTATCCATTGTACTTGATCTACTGACTGTGTCAGCTTGTTTTTAGTTCAGCTCGTGGACTTTTCCGTGCTTCAGAAACCCACCTGTCAGATTTCATGTCTCTTTCCAGGTGTATGCAGATAAAGAGGTGATTTTAAGCGGAGGTGCCATCAACTCCCCTCAGCTTCTCATGCTGTCAGGGGTGGGAAATGCTGATGACCTGAAACAACTTGCTATCCCAGTGGTCCAACACTTACCAGGTGCATTTTTTACACGATTAAATATACTGTCTTTTATGACCTCATAACCACTGGAAGTAAGAAATGAACTGCCTTCCTGCCTGATGTTTCTCAGGTGTTGGCAGTAACCTGCAGGATCATTTGGAGCTGTACGTCCAGCAGCAGTGCACTCAGCCCATCACACTGTACAAAGCCCAGAAACCCTTCCACATGATCAAAATAGGCCTGGAGTGGCTCAGTCTGTTCACCGGTAAACAACAGTACCCACATATATGCTCGAGAATCACTGGAGTGGTCTGGAGTGTTATCAATTAATCGTTCTTAAACATGAATTATTGTCTTTTAAACCAGAAGGAAGGCAGGTTGATGTAATCCAAGGCCCTTAGCACTTTCCTTTTACAAACAGGATACACAGAAAATGGAAAAATACACTTCCTACTCCCAGCGTCCTACTCGTCCCTTAGGATGTTCAGTTTTGTAGAACAGGATTTACAAACGTTAATTCCACAGCTCGCACAATCTGTTACACACAGCTGGGGTCTCTGTCACAGCAGCATGAAAGAGCTTCTCCAACCAGGACTCATAAATCATTTTAGAGTGAGCAGGTGACAATGACTGGAACAGTAGTTGCAGTGTTCCACTCTCACTGACTCTGACGATTGTCCCCCAGGTTATGGAGCAACAGCCCACCTGGAGAGTGGAGGATTCATCCGCAGTCGGCCAAAGGTCACACACCCAGACATCCAGTTTCACTTCCTGCCCTCGCAGGTCATCGACCATGGACGAGTTGCTTCCAAGATAGAAGCCTATCAGGTGTGTTTGAATGAGGATGTGATAGCGGTGTAATCAGATGGTGGCATGCAGTGAGTTTTGATGATTGTTAACACAGGTATGGGTGCTGCAAGATGGCTAAAAGATGGTGTGTGTGTGTGTGTGTGTGTGTGTGTGGTGCATTTTGAGATTTATAAAAAGTGCACCTCAAAAACTTTTTAACAGACTTAAACTTTGAAACTGTTGAAAAACACTACATTTTTTGACCGCGCCATGGAATCATGAACCTTTGTGTATTCACTTCACACATGCTCATGTCATCATGTGGAAATGCATATCTGTGTGTGGATCCGATTAACCGGTGCAAACACTAAATGCTAATGTCAATAAAAAATAAATTTCAATCCCGCTATTACTCAGAATTTTCCAGATAACTCCTTCACACACGTAGCAGACACAAAATGTTGTGAATACACTCGTCCTTCCATGGAACACCAGCATCAGACATCAAGCACTGGCAGGGTTCCTCTAAAATTCCAGAGGGGCTGCAGCAACAGCAGCACGTACACCACCAGGAAGGCTGCTGCAGAAAGAACCACAGTGTTGAAACTGTATGACTTGATAAGGACATTTGACTGGCAAACATTAGCATGATAATAATAAGTATTGTAATGATGTCATAGGTGCATGTTGGACCAATGAGAAGCACCAGTATTGGCTGGATGAAGCTGAGGAGCTCCAACCCTCTGGATCACCCCATTCTCCAGCCAAACTACCTCTCCACTGGTAGGAAACGCTTACTCACAACGGTTACACCAGCGTTAAACTAACGTCCCACATTCTATCTTGCTGACAAAATAGTCCGACTTTGCGCAGTTGCGTGTAAACAGAATTATTAGTAGAATATACATTTTTGTAAGCCGCGTTAAGTCTGATAACTTCATCAGCATAGTGTCTTTTTCAGAAAAAGGCAAAAACCAGCATAATAGTAGAATGTTGTCATTGATATATTTAGAATCAAAGTTTAGTATCTTCATGGGTCACCCTCCTCCACATCCACATCCACATCCACACCCTCCTCCACATCCTGGTCCCACTTGAGGCCTGGATGAGCTTGATTATTTTCTCTTTGACAACATTTAATAGGATGATGTTAGTAGCAGAACCTAAACAGATTACAGGGTTAGTTATTGACGTTCATCTTCTCTGTCCTCTCAGATATTGATGTTTGGGAGTTCAGGGAGTCTGTCAAACTCTCCAGAGAGATTTTTGCCCAGAAGGCTTTTGACCCGTTCCGTGGTCCTGAAGTCCAGCCCGGTCCTCAGGTCCAATCTGATGCTGACATTGACGCCTTTGTCAGACGAAAGGCCGATAGTGCGTACCATCCATCCTGCACGTGCAAGATGGGCGCTCCCTCTGACCCGATGGCAGTCGTTGACTCGAACACACGTGTTTTGGGGATTGAGGGGCTCCGTGTGGTCGATGCTTCTATCATGCCCAGCATCGTTAGCGGCAACCTAAATGCTCCAACCATCATGATGGCAGAGAAGGCCGCTGATATCATCCGAGGTCGTCCTTGTCTCGTGGACCCAAGTGTTCCAGTGTACCATCCACCGTCGCTCGATACCCAAAGATAAAGAGAGAGTGAGGGGATGAAGGGAAGGAAGAAGACAAGTAAAAAGGGTTTGTTTTGAAACGAGACCAGACTATCCCTCTTGTTTGCTACCAATTAATGTAGCAGTTTACATCTTTTTTTGTCTTTTCTTTTCTTGCCATTTAAAACTACTTGTCTTAAAATGTTAAGTCTTATGTAACAAAATGAACAGACACCCTGATCATTGCTTCCTCTTTAGCTGAGTTACAACTGGGTGTCAGTGGTGAAGGTCAGCTGGAGTTGCAGTAAATATAAAGTTGACGTCGCTTTCTCAAAATCAGAATTATCTGTTGCTACCATTTATTCCCTCCTTCATACTAAACACATCCCGCTTACTAGTAAACGCTACAGAACCTGGAATGTCTTAAAGACGTCAGTTTCAAAATGGACCACAACTAAAATGTCTTCTTGTAATTATTGTCCAGAAACTGTGTGAAAGGGTCGCTGTAATTCCCCACAGCTCACACGCGTGTATTCAAAGGTGTTGTCTGAGTGGCAGAGCTTGAGGTACGAGCACTTTTACAATTATCTCTTCGCATCTCAGTGAATGACACAAAAGCTGTTGACCACAAGTCTGTTTTATCAGCTAAAATCTGATCTCTGCGTAAGTCTGTTTCCCTTCACAGACACACGCAGGTTTGTTCGATCTTGAAAACCACAATTTAACTGATTATTCAGCCTCCTCACCTGAACTCTTTTGCTGTGCTCTAAAGACACACTTTGTTGGTAGCAAATTCTCTTCATGAAATCATCCCCATCATCACTGCTAGTGTCAGGTCCAGGGTTTGCACTCATCCTCCTGCTGATGAGTTTTGACGATAAGTGATTTAATAGAAATCTGCATCTTGGCACCTGCAGAGGCACTAAGAGCCACTAAGAACCAGAACCAGAAGCTAATATAGAATAAATCGCTAAGTAGTTGGCTGAGGCCTTTGAAGACTGAGCAACACTTGAGGTTGATGTTATATTTTGAAAGGAATGCCCATTTTTTCTGTTTTGTTTGTTTGTTGGGTCTTTTTTTCCTCCTCTTTGGGGTCAAGAATTTGATCAACTGGGATTTCACAAGCACTAAAAACATTGAAGTATTCTCTCATCCATCCAGCTGTACCTTTTACTTTTTCCATGGTATTTTTTTTTTCTGTGTGCATAATAACAGTTGTGTTAAGTCAGTAGTTGAAGGAGACAAAAGGAAGACACACACACACACACACACACACACACACACACACACTTTGGCCAACTGACTCAAGTATTACAGCCCACAACCTCAACGTAGCATGTGGTTCTAACCAGCCTACCAGCTATTTGATTTAATTGTACTCTTAAAAAGTCCATTTTACTAAACAAAATTCAATATGTCTACAAGTTTGTTTTCTATATGATTATGAATGTTTACAAGAAAGCCTTAGAAGAATATAAGTGATGATGATAACTGATCAAGAGATGTATGGTCATAAGATTTGTGCCTGTTTGATCACTATATCCTGATGTCAATGTGAATTACGCTGTTAGGAGACCCTAGCGTGCCAGTTTAGTCCAGCCAGAAAGGATTTGTAGATTTTAGAATTAGCTGCAAATGTGAAGTAATAATTGAAAGTAATATATATTTTCTACTCATGTTGTAGCCTGGGATTACCGACTGAGTGCTAGCTGAAGTATTTGGAGACTGAATGAATTATAGCTATTAATCTTTGCACTACAATACAGACTATCTTATTTCACCTTCATTACTGTGACTCTTAATTGTTTACATCTGATGCAGTGTTGTACAATTTTTACGTCTGTGTTTTGCTCATGAATTAGAGCAGAAACACGGACAGTAAAACAGAAATTCTTACTTTGTTTGCATGTTTATTTTTGTCTTGTATTGATTGTAACTCAACCCTAGACACCAGCCTGGCCTTGTCATCCTCAGGTTCAGTGTCATTTCAGGCAAATGTTCAAGCCGACTGAAAGGTACAAAACAGGAGTTTTGTTTGTCATCGGTACAAAATCCAAAAGGTACTTGTAGTTTAGCTACGAGATACTACTATATATTTTTTTCGACTTGTCATAAAACATATGGGCAGGAAGCATGAGCTTTTATGTTTTTCACATTTTTACAAAAACTGTATAGATTTTATACAATGTTTTCATTTCATACACATTTACAAAGCAAAGAAACAGTGAAAAAATAAAGCTTGCATGTACACAACTTTTCATTTCGTGTCTTTTTTTGTTTTAGGTTTTCATAAACTTCTAATGTATGTGAATCTTCATCCTGTGTAGGCCAATTTATCATCCTATCACCGGCCAATCATCCACACATCTTAACCATGTATATGATTTTCTGATATGCGCCGATTATTAAAAAAAAAAACCTTTTTAACAGCGCGTGTAATGCAGGAAAGAAAAGCCTGTGGAGATTTTCACATGGTATCATAGCGTGTCCAGCAGAGAGAGCTCAGTGGCCTCCGCCATGTTTAACTTTATTTTTGGTCTCGCTTTAAAAGGTCATGTATAAAAAAATGTTCATTCTTTTTTTTTTTTTTAAGGAAGTGATTTATTTGTGTAAGGAACCCTCTTGTACCCCTGCGTAGTCATGCGGGCATAAAATTGGTGCACGGTGAACAGAGAAAGGGTCTATTATCAGTTCGGTACAAAATTTCACTTTATCAGTTGCGTATTTTGGTGGGTTTTTTTTTCTGTTCTAAAATTGGTATTGTTATCAGGCTCAAAATGTCGGTATATATTGATATAAAGACTTTTGGTTTGCAATGACATCACGTCTATGATGGATCTCATTTCATGATCTGGACTGACAGCAGGTGCTAACGTTACTCTGACTCAGTAAGGTCTTACTTTTCTTGTCTTGGTTTCCTCCATTAACATCCCATATATGCCTCCATGTCTGTTATGATGTCTGTACCGTAATTAAAATAGAAATCCAGCTTCATGTACAGTAGCTAGCACTACATGCTAGCAGCTAGGATTCTGCAGCCTGGTTTGCATCATGCAGGAATTGAGGCACGGCACTCATTGGAGGAATGAAAGAATCACCATTAAAACGACATTTAAACAGTTTAGATCCCGCATAATTTTTTTGAAAATTGTAAAAAAAAACAAAAACAAAAAAACTTTATGAAGAACTGGTGGACTCCTTGAGAAGGATGGCCTGGTGTGGTGACCAAAGTATTACTAAAACAAGTCGCTAAAACAGAGAAGTAGCAAATGTGTGAGAATATTCATTCTTGTATTTTTGAATTCGTAGTTGCCAAGATGGCAGTGATGCAATGGTTCTTCACCCAGTTCCCTTGGATGAATTTCCTGTTTGATACAAGACAGCTGCTTCTCTAATCACTAACAATCCAGGATTTGAAGACACCTGAGAAAGTCAAAGGGATTAAGAGCAAAAAGTTACTTGTATTGAGCATGACTCATTAAGTCTTGGGTGGACCTGTGTGTGCAGAGGCAACCCCGAATCCTATCAGAAAACACGTGGGCGCTATTTACCGGCTGTATTGACCTCTAAAACATCAAGGAATCATCCGGAAAGAAAAAAGAAGCTTGTACACTTGCGTTATCACCACATCTGGCCGCAGCAAAAGTTCAGTCAAGTACACAAGAATCAGTGTGCACCTCAGAAGTGATTTTGAAAAGAAAAAAAATGGCAAAAACTAAGATTGATGTGTGTAAATCCACTCAATGATCCCTTCTTCTGTCATGAAGGAGCCCTTTAATTTGCACAGATCAAACATGTCAGCCTGACAAATGAGATTGAGATTAAGGGGAGAAAGAAAACAGAGCGCCCCACCAAGACCCTGCGTCGCTTTGAAAGATTGACCTGAGGACATTATTACAGCCACTCAAACTGACATAAGAACACATACACACACACACACACACACACACACACACACACACACACACACACACACACACGAACACACAAACCCCACAAATAAAAGGGAGTATCTTTATACCCAACAGCAGTGTATTCAGTTTATATATCATAACAAAATATATTCTCTTTTTTTGTTGTGGTGTTGGAATCAATGACACTTGATGATAACCTGCCCAGGGACAACAGATGAAAATTCCTTATTCAGCTGATA
Organism: Aulostomus chinensis; assembly: GCF_037954235.1. Taxonomy (NCBI): domain Eukaryota; kingdom Metazoa; phylum Chordata; class Actinopteri; order Syngnathiformes; family Aulostomidae; genus Aulostomus; species Aulostomus chinensis. Next base: position 21,174,109 of record NC_141328.1, on the reverse strand, counting down.
CATTTACATCGACGTAGAAAGAAAGTAAGAACAAAATTCTCAGAAGAAGTACTTGAATGAGGGGCAGCAAAACTGAAATTTGTACTTCTTTTTTTTTTTTCTCCAAGCGCCTTGATAGCATCTCATCTGGGCAGAGGAATAAAGTCCAAATCAAACATTTTACTAGTTGACGTCACTTGCAGCAGTTTCACAAAAAATGTGACTAAAACAAATGTGCTCTACAGACGTTATCAGTCAGGGCGAACCCTCATTTTCGTAACTCAAATCAGCAGATATTAAGGAAAGTGAGTCACTGCATATTTGGTCTCGCTTGAGTTGTTGTAGGAGAGATTGAAGTTAAGATGGAAACACGTGGGACATTGATTTTAGTCCATTTTATACTTTATTTTCAGCGTCATTAAAGTAATCAAAGTTGGTACGTCGCTGTTGTTGGTGTGAAGGAGGAAGGGTGTGCGGTTTCCCTGTGTGTCACACCAGCGTGTGCCTGAAACAGAAGGATATGCCTGAGGACAAAGTCTGTTTTCTTTTCTTTGATATGTGATTTCCTTTTCAAGTCAAGTGCTGACACGTGTACCCTGAACTGTGAACCCAAAAGCAGCACCCTGACTCAAACGTGATGGCTTTGACTGGGCTTCTCTCTACCCAGATTTACTGAATTAAACTGACTAAAATTAGATTACTCAGACATTTTTGTAGGGTTTTTTTTGTTGTTTTTGTTGGGGGTGGGGGGTGGGGGTTGAAATACGGAAGCCAAAATGAAATATGAATAACCAGCATTTGCTGAAGAGTAAAATGGCTTTGCGAAGCCAGCTCACCTATTAAACTTCCCTCTCTGAGGTCCAGAAGGGCTCAGACACGATTTGTTTCTCATTTCAAGCAGAACAGACGGTTCTGACCTGTCTGTCCTCTAACTTTGTATTTGTCAGTCAATTAAGAGCGTTAGAATGCATCTTTGTGTTGATCTTAAAAAAAACAAAACAAAAACAGTTTTAGAACAGAACAGTTAAGTGGTTATGGGCTAGTTATGCAGTAGTTACTCTGGTATTAAAATCACAATTTCTTTTAAAAAGGAACATACAACAACATCAGAGTCTTGCCGATTCCTCTCATAAATTCATCTGTTTCTTCTACGTTTCCACAGAAAGAGAAAACAAGGCACTTTGTTCTCTTATTCATCCACCACAGTTTACAGGTCTCTCTGTTGCAGGATGCACTAGAGAGCCCCCTCCCCATGTAAAAATTCAATTGGAAAAAACTAAATAATCCCGTGTGAGCCGCCGCTATAGCGACGTGATGCATATCATCTCATCTGTTAGGTCCTCCTCGCATTTCACCGCCACATACGTCTCCTCGTCGCTGTAGTCACGGATGCTGTGGTCTGGATGCTCGGTGTCAAGCGCGTCCGAGCCCATGTTCCCCGCCCCCCCGGTGCTGCCCGTATTCCCATTCAGCAGGTTACTCGCGGCGCTCTCCATCTCGTCAATGGTCAACTCGCAGGCGTCTGCGATCTCGTGTTTGGTCACAGACACAAAGTTTGGGTCCCTGGCGTATTTTCCCAGACCCTCAGAGATCAATGCCTGAGAGCAAGAACAGATAATAAACACGTCACAGAAATCAGCTGAACAGAAACATGTTTTAGGAAGTTAATATTCTGAAGTGGATGTGTGCTTGTGGTGGATGACTGGCTGACAGCTTTAGACTGAAGTAATTTATCTCTTAAACCCTGCAATGATCTTTTTTTTTGACCATGTGAGTCCATTTTTTAAGTCAATGTAGCAAAATTTTGGACGACAGTTGGATTTACATCTCCAGGCAATACATCCATTTGTGTTTTTGCCCATCAAGCGAGTCAAAGAACTAAAAAAGATTCTACAATTCTAGATCTGCTCCAGATTTCCATTGATAGCAAAGTTAAAAAAAGTGAAACAACAATAAGCTGAAAGATGCTATTGAGCTTGACAGGGAACACACACAGCACGCTGTATAAACTAGTGGTCATGTGATCAGTTGTTTATAAAAATATATTAAATGTAGCAGATCTAATATCCTTATCGTACTTTTTTTTCTGCTAATAATGAATAAAAAATTAGGCATTTTCATTTCTTGTTATGCATATCCTGGAGTTACTTGACAATGAATAATTAATCATTAAAATACACAAGTAGTTATCAAATCAAACGAATTTTGTCTCGGTCTTAACCTTCCTCTATCTCATCATGTTCTGGATTATCGCTCACCGCCTCCACCAGACTGTTGGCGCTGCCTCTCTTGGACAGGAAGTGCGAGCAACTTTCTTCAGGTATCTGCAGACGTGACGGCGAATGGCTGCGACTGGGAGCTCCGTCCTGACCGCCGTCGGTGTACCACGAACTCCTCTTGGCCGCTCCGGGGAGGCTGCCGTCACTGCCGGGGCTCCTCCAGTCCACCTGAGCACATTTCCAAGCAACACATTCATCTTGATGAATGAATATAAATCATAGCGGAGGAAGCATCAACATTAACGACAGATCTACAAGTGATTGGAATATTAATGTTACTGCCTGATATGAATCCGAAAAGCATTTGCACACAATGTAGTTTGTGTTTTTCGTCCTAACATTTTCACGCTTTCAAAATTCTAGGACTGACCCTATTATTAAATCGAGTCAGTCCGGTTCTATTGACAATAGCATTGATGTCACAGTGATTAAAATAAAACCAAAACAAAAAACAAAATCAGCTGATACTTGACGGCAAACTTCTACGCTACGCCAGCACCGACGCCGTAAATTAGGAAATGTATCATCCGTGTTGTACTGAGGTTGTTTCAACCTTCTCTCTTATCTGCTGCTTTGAGTCACTAACCTTGAAAAAAACAAGAACAGACAGAAACATAAGGTAACGAAGCCTAGCAAACCTGCAGGGGAAGAAAAACAACTCTCACTCTGTTACAGAGCCACAGTGAAAGCCACGTCTACACTTGAGACTCCGGCAATAAAGAACTTGACCTTTTCAAGCAAGTTAAAGTTTTGTCTTCACTTTTTTCAGACCTTTACAGATGAAAAAAAGTTGAACTAGTTCTTTGAAATTTCACTGAATCTCGATATGGTAACTTGAATCATGCACAAAAGCGGACCTGTATGAGCGGCGTGTAGTTGGGCGAGCAGTCACGGGTGATGGGAGAAGCGGGAGGTGTGGCCCAGGAGTGTAGCGACCGTGTAGGAGAGCAGCGGTGAATTCTGCTGGCGTCTAGACCAGCCACCGCCATGACCTATGGTTAGAGAGCAAGCTGGATTAAAAAAGACACTACAACAGAGTGTGTGTGTGTGTGTGTGTGTGTGTGTGTGTGTGTGTGTGTGTGTGTGTGTGTGTGTGTGTGTGTGTGTGTGTGTGTGTGTGTGTGTGCGCGTGCATGTACCTGCTGCTGAACCAGGTGCAGTGGAAGAGCGGTGCAGGACGGAGAGGGTGGAGCTTCATCCTGACTACTTCGTCTGCGAAGACACTCAAAGTTGAATGTTGGTCTGTTGGAGGCTGAGAGGACACACGAGACGTCTGCTTATTTACTGGATAACATTCATCATGATAATCTATCACTCATCAATTATTTGTCGGGTGTGATAATAAGTAGTATAAGTACTATGTGCAGCCAAGTATTTGTACTGCTACTATTCCACTAAACTGAGTAACGCAACAAGCTTTGTTCACCTTGAGGTGAAGGTAAAAACCATCTTCTGGGTGACCTCGGTGATCGCTTGACCTCTTGGCAGATGGGCTGTTGGTCATCATCATAGTAACCATCAGACTGTTGGTCACCAGTGGAAATCTCCAGGTCAAAGTCTCCCTCCACCTCAGGTTGGTCCTTGTTGGACAACCTGTGAAGAAGAGGAAGGTGAGGGAATGATGGGAATAATTTTCTGTCTGACGTGACTCTCTCGTCTGTGATAAACACAGATCCAACGCTCGAATGAAGTTGGTCACCTGTCCCTGGTCAGCATAATGTCGTCTTCGTGAAACTCCTCCCCGCTGTAGTACTCTCCTGAGCCTCGCTCCTCGTCACTGTCCCCTCCCCCGAGCTCCTCTCGGCGAATTGTGGGGTAGAGTCCACCGCCGCTTTCTGACCTGGCATTAAAAATGCCAAAGATACAGTAAGTCTTTTATCGAACATAACGGATCTGCGTTTCGACTGACACTGTCATCACATCTATAGTCTGTGTCTTTACTGTACCTAATGTAGGCCTCATAGTAGCGCGTCCTGCTCCAGAGGAAGGCAGTAGCGCAGGGGGGAGGGGGGTGATACGGAACAGGAGGAGGAGGAGAGAGGATGCATGCAGAGGAAGAAGACAAGAGGACACACATTACAACTATTTTTGCACAAGCAGGGAGAGGAGCGTTACCAAGTCGCACAAGATTCTGTAGAATAAAGCCTTTAACGAAGCGATGGGACAACATAAAATAACGAGGTCTCTTCTGGTGTTATGACACAGACCTCGTGGAGTGTGACTTCCGTGGCTTGCTGTAGGTGGACACTGGTGATCCAGTTTTGGCAGAGGACGGGCGTTCTCGCCTTGACAAACACTGGGGCTGCCTCCCGTTGGTCATGGAGAGAATTGAGGGCACGTTGGCGTTGTTGAGGTTGGCGTTGGAGGGGATTGGCGGTTGTTGGCAGGTGGAGTTACAGTGGGAGTGTTTGGGTGGATGAGGGCTGTGATGATGATGATGATGATTGTACTGGGTGATGGGTGATGAGTTCAAGTCTGTCTCCTCGCCTCTGTCGCTGTCGCCGCCTCTTGTTCCTGTTTGGGTGGGTTCAGTTGAGGCACTGCAGGAAAAGGGCAGGATCTGGAGAGGACGCTGAGTGACGGTGGTCGGGTGGGAGGAGCCTTGTTGATTCGTACTGACATGGTTGACATGGTTCCCGAAAAGGCCGCCATTACGCTGCAGAGAGACACCGGGAGACAGTGAGGACTCTTCATGCTTTAAAAACTGATTTCAGACTCAGCCTGTATGTGCTAAAAATATCAGAGGACAGTCAATAAGGGCGAGTACCCTGTAGATTTCCTCTTCTTCATCTTCATGAGCATCTACGAGCCCCTCCTCCTGCAGGTCACATGATATGGCTCGACGAATCTCTGGTCCAATGTCATGCAGCGTGCGAAGGCCAGCCTGCAGCGAGCAAATGTTTATTCAAGCGCCAACATGTCTCGGAAAGATCCACCGACTGAACAGTGAGGTCCAATAGAATTTTTGCCACAGCAGCCATTTTAAGATGCCAGTGTGAATACTGGTGTGATTAATGTTTCATCAAGAGTCATCTTGAATTTTAAACATTTTTCATGCTTTACTTATCATTGAACCAGCTTTGTAAATAGTTTAACCGCTAACAGAAGCGAAACTGTGAACATATAATAAAACATACTATCAAATACGAATTTGAGCAAAAATCCGGCTATCTATAACTCTTTGCTCCTTCTTGGTAACACCAACCTGGTGCATTAGAGTTTGTTTTTAATTTAAAATCACAGTGTTTGTGGATTACTGAGTATATGACTGTGTAAAGAGGATGTGGATTACTCCAGGAGAGTTTGTAAACAGCTTTATGGTGGTAGCAGTTGGTGGTACTCCTTAGCCACATTAGCGTCAAGCTAATCATACGTGGCTGGCTCTTACTGCATACTGAAGTCAAAAGATAGTAACAGTGACAAAACATCTTTTTGAGCTCAAGACATTTGTTTGTGAGTACTTGAAGGGACTGAGCATGAATCTCTCATAATAGGTTCACTTGGTCATCATTAAATATCAGATTTGGTTTTGTGGTTAAAATAATATGTCAACTTTAATTTTTCTTTTCATTGTGGGCATACTTCTGACATTGTGTAAAAAAAAAAAAAAAAGTTTAGCAACTTGTCATCGATACGTTTTGTGGTTCTACGCCAGCAAACACCGACACTTCCCTCACCTGTAGAGCCATGGTGGTGTTAATCCTCTCAAAGGAGCGCCTTCCCACAAGCCCTTGCTCTTTGCGCCTCTTGAACTTCCTGAAGTAGTCCTGTATCAGGAAGGTGGCATAGAACTTCCCCACTGTTACCTCGTCATCTGAGTGAACAGACCAAACACACCGAAGCCTCCCACATCATCACCGGGACACCAATATCCACTCCTACTTCTACATGAGCAGCAAACAAATGCAAATACACCTCGGTGAAGATGGTAACAAACGATAACTGAGGGTCCAACACAACAGAAACACGTCTTCCAAAATCGGATTAGACGGCAAAATCTGAACTGTGATAGGAACTGACGGTTACTACAGGCCACTTGCTGACGGGCGCTCAGACTACAACCTCAGCCTAACCCAAAACAAAGGAAAAAAGTGCATAATTTGAATGTAGTCCTGCATCCCGATTACATGACCTCATGGAGTTGCAGTGATCTCTAAAACGATTCAAGGAAAAGGTGACAAAAACTCAAAGGTTGGAAAAAACAACAACATGAAAACGTAGAATCACAAAGTATCCTGAAACCTCGGCACGCCAAGTTGTTTTCAAAAGCATCTCTGACGTGACATCTGAGCGCCGCAGTGAGACTGAAAACATGCCGTCAGTCATATTTTTCAAAACAACTTGGCTTTCCCAGACTTAAGGATACTTTGAGTACTTCAGACAGTCACTATGGAGACCTTTAATGGTTTCATTGGACATTCGTCAACATTCACTTGAAGCGTTCGAGAGATTACTGCATTACATTGTAGTGTCAAACCTCAGCAGTATTTTGCAGAGTAAGAAAAACTTCAACTGAGCTTCCACCTGCATGAGTAGATAGTAACTACATTGTTCAGGGGCTGATGATTTATCACTTGAATGAGAGCGCTGAACATACATTTCAATACAACTGCGCCTGCAGCGCTAATCTTGCACTCTCTTAAAGTGCATTGATGTGGTGAAAAAAAAAATCAGACACGCACACACAGGAAATTCAACTTCAGCTGTTGTTGAGTTCTTATTCTAGAGGCAGACTGCACTGAACACTGACGACAGACTTATAGCTTAGAACTGAAAATATGGTGACTCCAACATGAAAACTTCAAATCCCTCCCAGAGGGACTCGTCTAGGAATGAGAAACACATGCACAGAGGCAGCGGCGAGCGTCAAATCTACAGCTCAGAATAAAGAAAGTAGCCGGAGCAGAAGCTGTACCCACACACAGTGTTTGCCATGCAGGGAGGCTGAGCAAGCGTGCATCTGATTCACTCAGATAAGTGAGCTGCTGAAGCAGAATGTGGAGAAAGAGCCGACCAAAAACAGAACAAAAAAACAAAAACAAAAACAGAGGCTGTATGTAGAGGTGAAGGACATGGGTGTCACCACCTTTTCTTGACCCGTTTTTAAACTTGATATGAGCCAAGTCGAGGTGATGGATATCAGTGGGATGGATGCTTCAAGGTGGACAGGTGGGAGCATCGATCCAACCAGTAGCGCAAAAAGCACTATGGGGCCTGATCCATCCCAAAGATAAGTTTCCTCACATCATACGACACAGTCAGAGAGCAACTACAAAAGGCCCTGATTAGACAGAAAACCTGTGAGAAGGCCATCTTACATAATCTGTGACTCATCTTCTCTTCTCATTTTGACATGCTCATCGATGTCAGCCAAGTGGAAATCAGTTATTGCGCCAACACGAATAGCTAATGAGTAATATCTTGAGTGAAAGAGATGTGATTTTCTGTCTGAGCAGAGCCTGGAGGAGTTCTGAAAGCCAGCTACGGAATTTCATGCCACCAAACTAAAACAGAACTGCCCCAGAGAGCTCAGGGTGGCAGAAAGAGAAGAGAAGAAGGCCAAGTGTCTGACTGAACACTCTAGTTAAAGCAGAGGAGGCTGTGGGAGAGAGAAAGACTCGGCAGAAAACAGAGACAGCAAGAGACAGACAGAGAGAGAGAGAGGGGTGTTAGACTAATAAACACACAGCCATGCAGTTGATAACCCTAATCACAACAGCTCCGAAGCGTGGTAAGCAACGTAGGACAGAGACTACATGGAGACAGCAACAGGAAGCTTTATGAACATGCTGACTGACACTGTGATTTATGTGTCACACAGCCTCCCTCGAAGGAAATAACATGGGCCCACCTACAATGAGGGGAGAGCGGTGACTCTGCAACCGCCACTGAAGTCATAATCAGGCACTTTTTCAGCATTTTTAAAGTACAATTTCGACTTTTCCGGTTCTTCACGGATGTCAAAAGTATTCTTTTTAAGTTCCTCGGGCTCTCGGTGTCATATTGTGGTTTTTTTTGGAAGGATTTTTCTTGACAGTTTTATCAATTCTGAAATGCGGTATGCGCTTTCACAGTCGAACATGCTGCGCGGCCATAGGTTTAGAACCTGAAAAAAAAAAAACTGACACCCATGAAGATACGATGTGAATAATCAGAAGTTTAAATGATATTTACATTTTGTAAATGTGGAAAAATACTGACACTATATATATACATATATATATATGAATATATATATGTATATATATGAATATATATATGAATATACATATACATATATATATGAATATATATATGTATATATATGAATATATATATATATATATGTGAAAGTTTGAATTGGCTGAGCTTACAAAAGGAGAGGTCAGATTTGATATGTCTTAAAAAAAAATTGGGTGCTCGGTTACACGTGAACTGTTTGCGCTCTGTCTAAAATTCTGACAAACATTTTCAGAGAGGGAGCGCATCTGGCAAACAGTGAGATGAATGATAAACAAAAGTGCTGATACTGACAGAGGAAGCACTTCACCAGTAAGTGTTTCGCAGCGATAAGAGAAGCTGCTGTGAACTGACAGCACAGTCTGAGCCCGGTCCTCCCCCTGGGTCGGGTTGGTTGTGGTCAGCCAGTCGGTTCCAAGGAAGCCAGTGACGGATTGACCTCTAACACGCGTTCCTTCGTGTTCTCTCGCGACATCAATCTTGCAGACTAAATATTTACGCTCTATAATCTTGAGAAGTGTTAAAAGATTTTGGAAATGAATCCAGCTGGGGACCGTTTGAGTTTATGGTTTAACGGATTGATGACCTGGTTTCACGTCTTAAAAAGTGTTCACAGAATTGTCTGCAAACCAACAGGCCTTTTGATAAAAATCACAAATTTGCAAAATGAATGATGGTAACATCTGGGCTGGTAAGTACTAATCCACCATCTGCAAACCCAGATTCAGAGTAGCAGAATATTTAGCTGGATGTTGGCGGGCTGATGTAGAGCAGAGATTATGCTGCAGGAGCACTTCTAAACACTTGTGCAGGTCTTAGACTCTTTTTTTATTTTTTAATCTTTCTTAACATTGGAAGACCCTAATGTTCACAATCCACTTTCAAAACTAAGACACGAATCATAGCCATAAGAAAACTTCAGGGGGATCATCCCTCTGACTAACTCACGTCCTCTGAAATAAGAACCATCCAATTATGACACAAAATGTATCTGAAATAATAAAATTAACATGTCTTCTACCTCAGCAGAGGCAAAAATTAAAGCATCCTAAAGGGTGGAGATAATAGAGCAAATTGTGTGAATGTAACTGACTTTTTTCCAATTCAAAATAAGGGAAGTAAGTTTTATTCCTAGATGTTAAAATTATGATTATGAGGAAACATTGTAATTCTGAATGATACTGCTTTTGATATTCGTCTGTGTGTATTGACCACTAACCGCCTGCAGGGGGCACCACTTGATCCAGCAACTTCATGCTGGTCCTCTTCCAGATTTTCTTGATCACAGCTCGTAGCTCCTCGTTGGCTTGCTCCAGGTTGCCTTGGAAACAGTAAAAACAACGAGAAGTGAAAAGGTGCTCGGAGGAAGCGTCCAGCACCATCTTGGCGTATTTCCCTGGACATAATCTCTCTCACCAACATTCCTGATGATACATTAAAAAAGTGGGATTAAGCACAAACAGTGCCAGCGTGTTGTATGTATGTATGAGTCACTCTGGCTCTCTCTTGTGGAAATATGTGGAATGAGTTCCTGACTAGGAGGAGTTCAAGACAGAATAAATATGCATGTGAGGAACTATATTTTCACATGTATGACTAAATAATCCAGAAATATGCTGCTTCCAGAATTATGGTTTCTTTAAATTTTTCATTCATGCCTCCTGCACACTTACTGATTTTTTTGCTTCTGTTGGTTCCATCTATTTGTTTACCTTTGGAAAAGCTTATTTGTTGAATATGAATTTAAATATCCTTGTTGGACAAACTGAATTGTTTTACACCTAAAATGTTGTTGGATTAACAATTGTTATGATTATATCACCCGAGGAAATTCGATTAAATTTGATTTTGGAAAAAAATATGCAAGCCAAATCAATAAAACTGAAATTATTCATTTTAATTTTCATTATTTTCTGATGTATCATCATCATGACTATAGGCTTCCACTGGCCTTTTGGATAATATGTGATGGACTTCATGCTGCGAATGCTGCTTCTTATCCGTTCAGAACAGGAAACAAAAGACGAAAATATCCACTATCCAAAAATAATGGTCTTCTGAATGTCTGTGACTGAGTGAAGGTGTAGACTCACCTTCTGTTTTAATCTTGAGAGCAGTGCGGACCAGAGCGAACAAAGTGGCATTGAACATAACGGTTCCATCACTGTTCAGGGGCATGTTCATCGCCACCAGACGCTGCAGTCACATGCACAACAACATGACTCAGAACAGTTCATGAACCACATGAAAGAGCAGACTTCAAAGAACAACAGAGTACAACGGGTACTGTGAAGCTCTGCCTCGGCGGCTCCATCGCTCTTCAGTGCTGGTGTGCAGGTTGAGTAAAGTACCTTGCAGGCCACCCTGTGGGGGCAGAGCTTGCCGAAGCCCAGAGGAGGCTGGATCCTCCTCAGCAGAGTCACCACGTCAAGGTGCTTTATCCTGCCTCTGACAATAACGCATCAGAATAAAAACATTACCACACCGAGCACCATCTTCACTACTTCCACAGAAGTCTCGTTGTAAATTTGAGAAAAACACCACACATTCTTTACTTAATACAAGCTGAGTCTTCAGTACTCACTTGGCTTCAGGGTCATATTCAGACCAGATCCTCTTAAACTCGTCCAGGTGATGCGGCCCAAGAATGGACCAATCACGTGTCAGGTAGTCAAAGTTATCCATGATGACAGCAACAAACAGGTTAATGATCTGAAACCAGGACAGTGAATTGTAATGGATCCTTTAATTTGTCTAAACGGGACTGCCGCTGGATCCAGAAGGATGGAACAAAAAAGATTACCAGAAAAGCACAGAGCATGTAGAAGCTGATGAAGTAGATGATGGCGAAGCCGCTGCCGCAGGTCCTCTCCTCTCCAGGGTTGTAGTCCGACTCGGAGTCACACAGTTTTCCGGGCAGACAGGCCAGCATGATCTCCTGCCAGGCCTCTCCCGTGGCACATCTAACATGGAACAACCGCCACGGCGTCAGAATTAGTCATTTTTAACACGGGGGATGAATTAAAGTTAAGACAAAAACAGACCTGAAGAGCATGAGGACGGCTTGAGGAAAGGTCTGAAAGTTATTGTTGCGGTTGATCTGTGTTCCATCCACCATGGCGATTTTCCCAAAAACCTTAAAATGCACAAAAGTAAAATCGGATCGAGGATAAAAAATAAGACGACGAGTTATTCATGAAGGCAACACAGTACACCCTGCAGGGTCTCTCTGAGGTTCCTCTCATGTTACTGTACCTGCATTCCAATGACGGCGTAGATGAAGAACAGCATGGCTATCAGAAGTGCAACATAGGGAAGAGCCTGCACAAAGAATAAGGAGAAACAGCAGTTACTAAAAACTGCAATCCATCATCTCGAATGCGAGTTTAGTCAACGTGATCATCGCCACACCCACCAGTTTCTTACCATTTGTGACTGGTTTGATAGATCGTCTACCTTACTAGGCCTCATTTGTTTTCAGACAATCTTACACTAAAGCTTAATTAATCCTGAGAGTTTTATTATTATTATTATTATACATGTCTAATTTTACCCCACTTCTCTTTGCGCGGCTTCCTGCTTTGTGCACCTTTGTCTCATTTTGCGACTGAGAGACAAACTTATAGACTGACACAGACAGTCGAGGCGCACAGAAGCACGCGGTCTCATTCACACACAGAGGAGATTAGGGGATCCGTCTTCTTGTCTGGCTCTGATTTTAAAGCAGATTTTTATCAGCTGCATATCTGACCTGGAAGGATTTGATGAAGGTCCACAGCAGAGTCCTGATGCCCTCCCCCCTGCTCAGCAGTTTGACCAACCTCATCACTCTGAACAGGCGGAAGAAAGTGATGGAGATGCGAGCGCTGTCCTCCGTGTTCTGAAACGGAGAGTGAATCAGGGATGAAGAAACAGAAAACACAGACGGTAACCACTCATTCATACATGCTGGTTCAAGCATCGCGTATGAGTCACATGTATGGGCTAACAAGCAAACAACGGGATGAAGACGTCCCCTGTGTTTGTGGTTACTCTCTTCATCTTCACAATGACGACAACCAACGTGCATGCAGAGTTAGAGGGTCTTTTCCAGCCACCTGGACGACGGACACATACTGACATTCAACAGCAAGATTCAAAACAGTCAACATCGGCTGTCCAAAGACGAACACACCGAAAGACAAATGGCCTTTTTTTACACCACGATGGATCTCTGACTGTATTGTTACACTACAATCACACAAGAACTGTGAGGAGAAATATCAACTGAGAGCAGTGAGGCGACAATGCTGTTGGTCATCTGGATGCAAACACTTATTGTAGTGAGGAAAATGGACAAAAGACTGTTGTCTATTTCTCTGTCTCATGCCATGCGTCAGGACAAAACAATATTCCAACAAAACAGGATGTCAGAGTCGACCAGGAATCTTGGAGCCCCCCAAAAAAAGAAAAAAATGCAACATAGACGTTGACTGACATCAAGAGTTGAGTCAAACCGTCAGACTTTCATGAATCACGAGACCAGAAGTTCAGGCAAAAAACATTTTTCATCAAGAAATGAATGGAAGAAAAGAAAAAAAATGTCTTGATGCTTTGACTTTTGAATGAAGAGCAACAGACTTAAATAAATGAAAAGGGGAGGGGCTTCTTCATCTTACCCCTGGTTCCACTATCACCTTGACAACAGGAATGGCTGCCGACTTGAAACCAAAAGCCTCAAGTTAATCCACAAAACCAGCTGCACAAATCAGTCAATGCTGCTGCAAATGTCATCACGGAGAGCTGTTTTTGTTTTTTTTTTAATTACCTTTTATTACATTACAAACAACAAACAACACAGGATTTATACCACAAACAAGAACAACAACAGTGTAGAGCTCCTCATGCAAAGCTTTTCCTAATATCCTTTCCTAATACCGGAACACCGGTGTAACGTGTAGCACGCCGAGGGGAAAAAGATGCTAATTTCAATTCACCTATTGATTTTGTTGGCCGCATTCAAAGTTAACATAAATTTTAAAAAAAACACATCGATGAATGAACACCTTATCACATCAAGCATCATTTCAATCGACTCATCAACTCAAGGAGCTGGTGAGCCAACACTGACGAATTATTTTGTGAATTATTTCTTATTGGCGAGGGTTAATTGCAGATTAATTAAACTCTTTTTTTCTCTCTACAGAAACAAAGAAATAATTTTTTTTATGTAGTGAAAAATTAACAGAGGGCTAAATTTTCCTTTTTGTTTTGCCAACATCAAAAACAAGTAATTAATTGATGAAACAACATTTATATATCATGAAATGCTCTAAATATAATAGGGGAGATTCATACACACGGAGTAATTTTCCATGTCTTTGAGTTGGATTTTAAAACCACACATTCTCTGAAAAATCTGTCTAGACATGAAAAGTAATCAAATAAATCTCTGTCAAAATGTACGAGCGTGTGTCTAATCAACATTACAACATGTCTATTAACTGAAGGGGGGTTTTCTCAGTCAATCCCTAATAATGTGAGTGTTAGTGAAACAAATTTCAAGAACTTTTTCAAAGTTTTCTGACTTTGTTATAATTTTTCAAAACCTTTTCCAGGCTTTTTCTTTTCAGGTTTTTTTCTTGACCCCATCGACCCTGAATATAGTATATAATAATAATAATAATAATAATAATATAAAAGTGAGGTGACAACAAGCATTAATTAACTGATCAAAAATACCTGGTTTTGATCAACTTCTACATGTGTTTCACCCTTTGATAAATCCCCATCCCCACTGCGTGTTACATACCAGAGATTTCCAGTGTATTCAGTTTTTACTTATTTTATAACTAAAATTATCTTGACTTTCTGTATGCAACTTTAATATTATATATTCTTATACGCTGCATCACATCATCCAGACAGCTGTTTGGTTTAAAATTGTCCTTTGAAAAGAATCAAAATAAAAAAATCTTTATTTGCAGCAAACATGCTGTCAGTTGTAAGAGCGCCTGTGAGCCAACGGTCAGAGCAGCCTGGCAGTAGCAGCAGGAGGGGACCGAATTAGTTCGCAGGTAAAGAACTCTTGCACAACATATCCGCCTGACAGATTCTTATGAAGGATTTATACATTTTTAATTAATTATACATGTAAATGAAGGACTTGATCCAGGATGCATCTCCAATGCTAAAGCAAGGCCCTCTGGCTGGGAGCTCGGACATGCGTGTATGTGCGATAAATGACTACTTACATTGATCTCAGTGATGGCAATGTCAACCACGCTACCCACAACAATTAAGGCATCAAACGTGTTCCATGCATCAGCAAAATAGTTCTGCAAGCACAAGCAACAAGGACACACAGAAAAGAGGAAAGACAGAGACAACAGAACAAGAAATAAAGGGAAGAGGAGGTAAAAAAAATAGAATTATGAAAGAGAGAGACTGAAAAAGTGTGATTTGATTTAACAGAGAGAGAGAGAGAGAGAGAGAGTTGAGGCTTTCTGCCAGTGAGCCAGTGAGAGTATCACATTAACCAAAATCTAATCTTGAATACTGACAACTCAACTCTCGCTGACACAATGACAGGCTGTCAAAAATGGCCACCGTAGACGTAGAAAAACTGCTTATTGAGCGTGAGTGAGTGTGGAGTCAAAGGAATGAGAATCCAGCCCACCAGCATGTATTTGCTCTACGGTGTCCATCAAACATTAAATCTACAACTTGCTTCATGAGGGACACTCTAGTCAAACAAAATACACATATACAAACATAAATTAGGACAGGATGGGAGGAAAAGAGAGGGGGCGTGAAGGAAGGAAAGAAAAAGGAGAGCAGCACCAGCAGTGGGAGAGCACGAGGAAGGGGGGATTGATGTCTTTCTACCTGGCTGAGTATGATGTCGACTACACTGCCAATCACAACCAGAGCATCGAAGATGTTCCAGGCGTCCCCGACATAGCCCTGAATGTGGCACCATGCACAGCCAGCAGCAGGAGGAGGAGGAGGAGGAGGAGGAGGAGGAGGAGGGGAATGCAGAGAAGAGGAAGGGGGGTTATGGTGTCAGGGGGTCACAGTCTGGATGAGGGGCATCAACAAGAGAGAAGACTGGGGGGGGCAGCACTACAAGGATTAAATCTAAGAGGAGGTTTTAGGTAACAACACAAGTCCATCTGCTTCTATTTTCCTTAATATTGTAAATATTACCATCTCTAAGGAGACTCACTCTGGGTTTGAAGGCGATGAGCTTGAGGATCATCTCCACGGTGAAAACCCCGGTGAAGACCATGTTGAGGATGTCCATGGCATAGTTGAAGAGATGAGACTGACCGTGATGCTGGAGAGAGAGAAAGATAGAGAGAGAAAGAGAGAGAGAGAATGAGAGACAGAGAGAGAGAATGAGAGAGAGAAAGAGAGAGAGAGAAAGAGAGAGATACCCACGAGAGAGAGAGAAAGAGAGAGAGAGAGAGAGATACCCACGAATGAGTGTTTCACACTGGATCACGAGGAGAAGTCTAAAAAAAACAGGCCTTTTAATTTCATTCAATAACCAGACAAAGGTCACTCATGGTCTAGTTGGTCCGGCTCAAGCTCACTAATATGCAGTTTCATACTAATTTGACTAAAGAGACACATTTTAAGAGGATTCAAGATCTACAATCTAACGAGCTGAAATCAGTTCAACCTTCAAGGGGTGAATGAGTGGAGCTGAGCTCTCACCTGGATGGCCAGACATAGCGTGTTCAGGATGATAAGGACAAACATGACGTACTCAAAGCCGGTGGAGTTGACCACATACCAGAACTTGTACTGGTACGGGTTTTTGGGGATGTAACGCCTCAGAGGGCGAGCTTTGAGAGCATACTCCACACACTGACGCTGGAGAGGTGGTGAGATTGGGTGGAGGCAAACAGAGAGAGAGTTAAATGTCTTCAAGATTTGATATGAATGAATACATCAGATCAAAATGGCAATAATAAAAGCATCGGAACAAAAGCGTACACGCATCAGCTCCTCCTACCTGGTTCTTATCCAGCTCACAGTTCTTGTACTCTTTCTCGCCCTGCTCCTGGAAGGTGACGATGACAAAGCCGACAAAGATGTTCATCATGAAGAAGGCAATGATGATGATGTAGATGATGAAGAAGATGGAGATTTCGATGCGGTAGTTGTAGATGGGACCCATGTTTTCTCTGTTTGAGTCAATGGCCTTGTACAAGAGACTGCAGGCAGAGGAAAAAGTAGGATACTGAAAAATTCAGGCAGCTCAAGAACACGTTCAATAAAAAGTCAAATCAGACTTGAAAAGATCTGGTTCATGAAAATGAAGGTCATTAATCAGAGATTGAATAAGTAGCCTTTCCAGAAGAGAGGCAGCACTCACGTGGGCCACCCTTCAAAGGTGGAGACGGTGAAGAGAGCCATCATGGCCATGAGGACGTTGTCAAAGTTGAAGTCACTGTTGTACCAGATCCTTTCCTTGACCATCGGCAGAGCAGTGTCTCCATTGTTGTAGAGAATGTATGTACCCCTGGGATTTAAAGAGGAAAATTTAACACACACACACACACACACATACACACACACACACAAACAGCAAACCACGAAGAATCAAAAGAACTTACTTGCATTCCCCCGGGCTGGACTTTGCATCATCTGTGCAGCGATAAAATTTCCCCTGGAAACAATAACAAAAGTCAGATGCGTTCCAAGTTTTGATAATAAAGGAAAGGCCTCACTGTACCTTGAAGAGCTGCACGCCGATACAAGCGAACATGAACTGCAGCAGTGTGGTGACGATCATGATGTTGCCGATGGTCCTGATGGCAACAAACACACACTGGACCACGTGCTACAAAGGACAAAAAAGCCGCACACCATTTATAGTCCAACATAAGGAAGGAGTCACGTTAAACATGCACTGTATACCACAATGTGTTACTGTTATTCTGACCTTGAGTCCCTTGGCTCTGTTGATGGCCCTGAGCGGTCGGAGGACTCTCAAAACACGGAGAATCTTCACCACTGAGATAGCGGAGGATCTTTGGAAGCAGAAGAATAATCAGAAACTAGATTCACACTACGATATCTTGAGTGTGTAGTTGTTTATCCTGCCTTCTAAGACTCAACGTCCTTTCTGTTTGTTGCATAAACAGAAACTCACAATGCACAGGCAGCTCTAGTTGCTGGACACAAGCGCTCATCGTAGCATAAGTTGCTCTTCAACAGATGAGGAATAAAACACATTCACCTAACTAAGAAAACTTAGACTCCTCAGCTTTACTTAACATGGAAGATAAATGTTTTATAAACTAAATATATAAAACTATATGTCTACAGGTCTAAATCTCCATTAGTGGTTCCTGCTACATTTGTAATTCATCCTCATCCTGTTTTATGATCTTTTTTTTGTCTTTTATTTATTGCTAGTTGAGTATTTTCGTTGAAGTCACAGAAAATGGGAAACAGGAGCTAAATTTCTGCGTGTTGAGATTTAACAAAACCTCTTCGGGTATTTTTGGCAGGGGCGGGTGATGAAGTTAGTTTTAGTCTCAGGTTTTTGACTGAAATACACATCACCTTTAGTTTCATTTTACTGACTACCTCCCAAAAATTTTACTCATGATTTTGTCCAAATGTAGTCTTAGTCAACAAATCCCCCCAAAAAGGGGTTGATTTTGTTGCTCAAATGAAGCTACGCTGCTGTGACGTTACGAACGTCATGACGAAGAAGAAGAGTGAGGCACCTGGAATGTTTCATATTAAAAAGCAAAAACATAAAGAAATGACAGACATGTAATAAATATGACACTGATGAGGAATACATACTGGATTCCAAAGGAGACCAGAGAGACGCCAACGACCAGCAGGTCTAACAGGTTGAAGTAGTTTCTACAGAAAGCTCCTTTATGAAGGAACGCTCCGAATGCTGTCATCTGAGCAGAGAGGAGACACCACTCAGAACGATGGACGGATTGGAGTGAGGCTGAGTTTAAATCCATGCATCACTATTAGGGGGAAACAGTTTACAGTATCTCTCTTGTTAGCAGAATATTCTGTGTGTCATTGCTACTGGATAGTCACTTAATGATGCAACGAAATGTGTTTCCGCGTTTAAAAGTTGGATTTTGCAGTTCATGAAGGTTAATGGCAAAAATGCGCTATATCATTTGTCTTGCATCTAAATTAAATTGTAATCTTGATTAAGAACCTTTTTTTCCCAAAAAAATTGGAAGTTATGAGCATAAGACGTAATATTTTGAATCCATTGAGTATTCTAAACAGTAACAAGATCGGATTCACTCCCACAAAAGTACCCTAAAGACAGTTATAAACAATTAAAAGCATTTCTTTAAAGATACTGTTGACAGAGAAGCATACGCATGTACAATGGTGCACACGCACGCACACACACACACCCACACACACACACACGCACACATCATAAAAAAAATAAAAATAAAATCTAAATCTTCAGACAAGACATGGGGCACATTATTCCACCAAAGCCACTACATTCATTTCCGGTGCAGATTAAACCAGGGACGCCACGGCAAACATTTTCCATCAACCGGGGTCTGTAATCTTCTCCTGATCGAATTTTAGGCTTTAGCTGGAAAACAAGGGATTTACCTGGTGCAAACATGCAGCGAGCAAAGGGGTGAGGTAGAGGACTGAATTTTAACAGTAGCAAAAATATCATCTAGTTGTTTCTGGGGTTTTTTGTTTGGATTTCTTCAAGTGCATGTTAGGCTCATTTATTTTCCAAAAAGAAAAAATAACAACCTGGCACTGGGCAGTTCATCGAATTTCATTTTTAATTAAATGGATTTCAAAACCAGATCATTTGGAAATTGTGTCACGTTGTGTTTTGCAGTGATGCTCCTGTTTCCTGATGGAATTTTGGGAGAAACCAAATCAGCTGGTAGGAAACAACTTTGGTTTCAATGAGTCAGTCAGGAACACCAACAATTATTTCACAGTTTCCAAGGTCGATCACATTAAATTATTGTGATCTCAATATTGACAAACAGAATGATTGATTTTTTTTTTCATCAAATGTCATCATGCAGCATTTAGCAATCAAGAATTCTTTTAAAAAATGAAATTGGGAACAGCCAAACGAGTGGCTGAATGCTGGAGAGCCACGGTCCATAAACTGGTTGAAGATGAAGAGGGGAGCCTGAGATGGAAAAAAAAAAAAAATCGGACAAAAACGCATGATCTCCATGTTGATGGATCGCCACCATGACAACAGGACAAACAGGTGGCCATTTTAACCAGAAAAAAAAATAAAATTAGAGAGACAAAAATGAAGGGAGGGAGGGCGTGTGCAGCAAGCTTGGAGGTGGTGGGTTTGTTGCTGAGGCAGCGCAGCAGCTTTTATTCTTTACCTTAATAAGGATCTCAAATGTAAACATACTAGTGAAGACATAGTCTGCATAGCCTAGGATCTGAGGAGGCAATCAGAGTGACACAAGCACGCAGGGTTACTGAAGCTCTACCCAGCACAGCACGACACACCACACACAGGCCATTTACCTTCAACAGGATCTCAACAGTAAAGATTGCCGTGAAAGCATAGTCAAAATAACCAAGTATCTGCAAGAGGCAATGCACAAGTCATCAAGTCATTCCAGGACAACAGCACAGTCAACCATCTGTTTTGTTTTTTTGTTTTTTGGCAGATGCATGAAAGTCAAGCCCTGATGAAATAGTAATAAATTAAAGCTGCTCACGGGGCCGCAATCCACAAATCGGGACAACACAGATTTACTTTTGTTGCCTGAATGAAATTCTCAAATCCATTACATCAGTGGCAGGTTCGCTCTCTGCAGACAGTGAAGTGAGCCACGCTGTAATCTAGAGAGAGCCCCTAAACAGTAAATGCCACCTTCGTCATCATTTTTGGGAAATAACAGCCACAACTATACAGTCGTCATCTGGGCTGCCAGATTGGGAAATTGACTTGCTCAGGTTTGTTCATTTTATTTCTCATAATGATGACAGAATATTTTAATAAGGTCATGTTTGATCATGACTGAGGAGGTTGAATTTGGTTTTGTAGAGGTTTATGAGGCATTAAATGTGTTATATAACAACAATATAATATCTGAAATCTGGCCAAGAATGTAAAATATATGATACATAATCCATCCTATAATCTATGTAAATGCCTCATTTGATCTTTATCTATTTTGTTTCTAGGATTGACAATAGAGTGAAAAATATATACTTTGTGGCCAAGAGGTTAAACTTGTTCCCATGCTATCAATATTTTGCGTTTACAGGGTATTCCTACAATTCGCAGCAACAACATGTAACTTATGCCTACAATTTGTTCAAAGTGGGGAAATATGTCATATTGGTTTTTTTGCGACCATAAATTATAGCATTTTTGGAAAAGTATATTGTACTGTGTAATGTGTAACATGTGAGTCAGCTAGCAATCAGACACAAAATACAGATATAAATACACAGATAAAACATCAGAGTCCACACACACACACGCGCGCGCGCGTGAGAATCGATGACTTCTCGTGACCTCTTTGACCTTTAAGTTGACTTTAGAAGACCAGCAGACATTGTAGCTTTCATAGTTTTTAGTCAGTTCAGGACTTCAGAGTTCCATCTAAGTGCTATACAAAGGCAACTGGACAAGCTTTCAAGCCCAGTCGCCTCCATATGGCACTTAGACATGACTGAGAACCTGCAGACACACCCTGTAGTGGTTTACGTACTATGTTGCGAGCGGAGAAGTTGCGTATGGGGTCCTCAGCGGCCAGAGAGACAGAGCTGAGCATGATGAAGACCAGGATGAGGTTGGTAAAGATTTGATGGTTGATCAGCTTGTGACAGAAGACACGGAACCTACAGAAACAGAGACAGAAACGGAGGGTAGGGAGACAGCGTACACAGAGTGTAGTAGCAAGTTAGAAAACCGAGTTTAATTGAGGTCCGACTGGTACCTTTTTCGTGTCAATAGAACAAGTCCAAGACTCACGG
Source organism: Aulostomus chinensis (assembly GCF_037954235.1). Classification (NCBI taxonomy): domain Eukaryota; kingdom Metazoa; phylum Chordata; class Actinopteri; order Syngnathiformes; family Aulostomidae; genus Aulostomus; species Aulostomus chinensis. The sequence goes on along the minus strand of NC_141328.1, from coordinate 21,152,645 downwards.
GTTAGTGCTGCTGAAGATAAAAAAGGCGCTGCCCTCTGGGATGGGTGGGGTTTTCTCTTTGATGGTTAGGTCTGACAGCCTCTGAGGGCGGGGCCCCACCGGGACTTCTGGGAGGTGGTCGTTATCGTCATCATTACACACTAGAACCGTAGTTGGTTTAATCATTGAAAATCATGAAAACACACAATCATTATTGGTCATCCTATGGCGCTACCGACAACAACAAACACAAAGCCAAGTCAGTTCTACCTGGTGAGTCAAGCGCAGGATACATCTCTTTGTCTTCCTCTAGCAAAGCCTCTGCTGGTACCTACAAACAGTCGTCAGAACAAACAGTTCTCCTCAAGTGTTAAACAACAGAAAGAAAAAAACCAATTATAGCATTTGCCTGATTTATAGGTTTTAATCTCTCCAGTACCTTCAGCTCAACATCCTCAGCTTCCATTATTTCAACTCTCTTCTTATCTGCGCTTGCCTCCCTGTTTGGGACACATTACCACAGAGGATCAAAAAAAAATCAGAGGTGGTTGTGATGAGGAGAAAATGTGAAATAGTAAGCAGTACTTGGCACTGTTCTTCCTCTTCTTGGCCTCTTCCTCTTCCTTCTGCGCTGTGTTGAGGCTCTCTGCATCTGCCAGGTTGTCAACGGCAATGGCCAAAAACACGTTTAGCAGGATGTCTTCTCATGTGACTTAAGGAGAAAATACTCATGAAGAAAACACAGGTGATGTTGGGCCTGAGTGTCTCACATTGCCATCGAATATTCAGAAGGTAACTGGTTCCTTGTCCTTGAGCAAGACACTGAATTGCAATCATTTTATATGCCTGGAGGACTGTGCGCTGTATAAAAATAGAGATCTCTCACTCGGGAGGCCTACGCATCTGCAATCAATGACAACGGAAGAAGCTGTATGGCAAATTAAAGGAAGACACCAACTCAATTTCTATTATTTTTAGAGCCAGACAAGCAGATAGATACCCTTCTCTTCTCTCTGCGTGCATTATGGAGCTCCAGACAGCCACTGGGCAGCTGAGCGCTGGCTAACAATGAACGTAAGCAATGGGAGAGTAGAGAAAGACGTCTCAAAAGTCATCTAATACATCAAATAATGTGCGTGTCCGACCAGGAGGATACAGTTTCCACAGATGAAGAGGATGATGAAGTAAATACAGACCACCATTCCAGAGGAGGCCGGACCACCGTACGCCATTATTCCATCATACATCACCGTATTCCAGTCTTCTCCTGTTAAGATCTGGTAAACACAAGTAGAGGCCATGTTGGTCAGTTTTTCAAAAAACTGAACACATGAAAACATCATGCCATCGAGACAGAATGACATTATGTCATTTCTGACGTATTTTTATATGATTGGCACAACGCATTCAAGGACTGGGCAGGTAAGGCTGCCAAAAGAGGCGTTAATTTGCCGTAAAGTGCAATAAAAGCTTTTACTGTCCCATATAAAGAACCTGGTACATGTATTTATAGTGGCAGAGCTTAAAACTGCCCAGCATGCACTGAGTGATTCTTCTGCCATTGTTTCTGTACAAGGCATTTTGGCTTGGTTTTGACATGAACTGTTTAAAGACATATAAGACACATTCTGATCGATATCAACCATTTATGTTAATATCAGCCGCTTCTGATGTACTGTTGTTGCAGACAATGTGATAGCAAGCAATAATTCCTGAAAATTATATCAGAGGAAAGTGAATAAAACCACACACACCTGGAATACAGTGAGCAGGGCCTGGGGAAAGTTATCAAACGTGCTCCTTTTTGTCACAGTCTCATCGAAGTTAAACTTGCCCCCAAAGAGCTGCATGCCCAGCAGAGAGAAGATGATGATGAAGAGGAAGAGAAGCAGCAACAGGGAGGCGATGGACTTCATGGAGTTGAGCAAAGAGGCCACAAGGTTACTCAACGAGGCCCAATGACTGGAGAAGACAAAGTTAATTGTTAAAAGAGACCGAGGAATATGAAGGACCAGCTTGCGAGATCAGTTTTCATTTTCCCCATTCAAAATTTGGTAGATGCTCACCGTGTAACCTTGAAGATCCTAAGAAGGCGGACACAGCGGAAAACAGAGATGCCGAGAGGAGACATGATGGCCAGCTCCACTAAAATGGTCTCTATGATGCCTCCGCACACCACGAAGCAGTCGAAGCGATTGAACAGGGACACGAAGTAGGCCTGCAGCCCCAAACTGTACATTTTCACAAGCATCTCGAGGGTGAACATCGCAAGCAAAACTTTGTTGGCTGCATCTGGATAGCAGAGGAGTACAAGGGAACTGTTACTACTTGTTAAATCCTGTGCACCTGAAGACATGCTTCCCAACCAATCAGAGCAGAGTAGAGAAACATAGATACCCTGTACTTCAGTCAGCCAGTTGGGCTGGTTGTAGTGTTCAGAGGCGATGGTGAGAGTATTGAGGAACACTAAGATGATGACCAGCCAGTAAAATGTCACCGATTTCACAGCTGCGCGACATTTCCTGCGGCAGAAACGGTTCCAGCGTCGCCACTGACGACTAGCAAACAACATGTGTAGCATCAGTTGTCAGCAAATAGTTTTGAAATAATCAGAGGAGACTAGTGAAAAGTAAGACAAAATCGGTCGCAAAAATCTCTAAGTCATTTAACATATTTCAGATTGAAAACTTTTGATGGACAAAAAAAAGTGTATTTTTTGCAATTTACCGGTAAGTACTCACGAACAGGTGTCTTAAGCTAATTAAGATTTTATTTTCTCTTATATATATATATATATATATATATATATATATATATATATATATATATCACTTTTTTGTAACTCCAGAATGCAGAAGGTGTCAGCCACGTATGTTTAGTTTGAAGCTAAAGGTGCCCCTATGGCCACCAACTACAAACAACAGCAAATCGTCAAAAATGTCCCTTTAGAAATTCCCAAGTGCATTATCAGATGTAATCCACAGCTTTTTTATCTAGTAGTATCCTCACTAATCTTGGGCATGAGGGGGCGGGGGGTGAATTCTGCAATGTTCCATTAAAATATTATTATTAATTTTATTATATAATATTATCAATACCTGTCCAGGGTGAACCCCGCCTCTCGCCCATAGATGCTGGGATAGGCTCCAGCCCCCCCCCCCCCCCCCGCGACCCTTACTAGTAAGGAATAAGCGGAAGATGACGATGGATATTATCAATACATTTTCAAAATCAAGAGGTGTGTCTCAAAAAAATAAAAGTACCCTAAGCCTTCCAGAACGAACTCGTGCTTTCAGTTGAACCAAGGTGTTCTAGTTTGTTTGTATTTTAGCTCAAATCAAAGTGTTTGTGGATTACTGAGCGTATTTATAGATTAAGATGACGTTGATTACACCAGATGATGCTCCTGATAGTTTGTGAACAGACGTTTATGGACAGTTTTGCTGTAGTTTGCAGCTGGTGGCCATGGGACGCTGTTGGCTTCATGCTAAATAAAAATGGCCGGCTCTTTCTGCAGTCTGGAGTCAAAAAGAAGTGACACATCAGTGAAAAAAACGTGTTTGTGACCTCAAGACACCTACGCAAGTATCTGAAAGGCAAAATATACTTGTGGGGGAAGTTTCATTTTAAGTTATATGTATTTAACAGCAGCCACTTCAAAGTCACAGCGGGGTAAGGACAGGTCTTGTTAATAACATGAATTGTGGCTCTGGTATCATTTAGACTGGCTAACTGCAATGGCGGTGACACCAAATATGAGAAGAACATAATATATTTCATCAGTTACAACTCTTTTCACTCTACTATGACCTCAAAATGGCTGCTGTGAATCTATTGTCCCATAGACAGTTAAACAAATGGTGACATGAAACACAGCGTTATAATGAATCACGATGTAACGGACCTGATTATAGAGACAATTTTCAGTGACAAAACAGGGGGAAAAAACAAAACAAAACAAATGTGTTGTGACATCAGGATAAAGAGAAACATTTTTCAAAGTAAAACACCACAGTTAATCAAATACAAAAGTTACAAATGCAGAGATGACAACATCAGGGATATGACCAAATATGGAATAAAACAAAATTAGATGTGCACGATGAGTTGAATGTTCATTGAGTGAAGAAGACACTGTGATGTCATACCGAAGTACTAACCTGCATTTTGACTTAGTAATTTTTTGACTAAAGAGAGTAAAAGATGAGAACTTTTAATACAGAGCAACAACATGTGAAATTATGTGCTCTGGCTGTCATGTTGTTGATTGTGTACAAAGATGATTGCATCTATAAAGCATCTGGTTAGAGTTTCATTGGCAAATTCAGTTAACCTAAGCAGACTAATAGAACCCCCAAGCGAGTGTCTAAATGTAAGATATTCAACATAGTACAGAGCAGTGGTATCGTATGGATTAGTAATATCTAGTAATACACTCACCATAATGGCCCACAGCAGGCTGATTTATCCTCCTCGCTGTTGTGATTGTCAGTGTTCACAGATTCTGTCTCACTTGTGGGCATGCTCGCTGCAGTATTGCACACACAAACACACACAATAACAGTTACATGAGATGACATGAGGTTAACAGAGATCTTTAGGACATACATTTTCTGCATCCTGGGGGCAACCGGTTTAAAATTATTATTAGCATAGATATTCCTGTTGACATCCATGCAATTTTTAATGGTTTTTGGTTTGTTTGGGTTTTTTTTTTTTTGGTTTGGCTTGGTCCCAGGAGATAAAATATATTTCAAGTCAATTTTGATATTTTTTAACACAGAAAGACAAATATAGTGAAAAGAATGACCATCAAATCTTTCTCTCTGTTCTCTTTGAACTGAGAATCACTGGCTATGCACAGTCCTAATTAACATTTTATCAGTCTAACCACTCTTGGCAAGGATTTCTGTCCAGATCCTGCATTTTTGACACTGGTGTCCCTCAGGGCTCCATCCTGGGACCCAAGGTAAGGCTAACCCTCCATATATACTTTCATGGCATCTCCTATCAATGCATGCTGACAACAATCAACTTAATCTCTCCTTCACCTCTCGGACATAGAAATTATCTCTGTGTCTCAACAACAACACCACTTATGGGCCCTATTTTAAGAACAGCACAAGGTGGCACTTGTCAAGTACAAGTTTCAGTCCTAATTTCAAGTAGGGGCAAAGGAGATTTTCACACCAAGCACCCTTGCCCTTTAATTAGCAAATAAACTTTAGCACCACTTGCAGCAACAGGTGCTTAAGTATGTTAGTAAAGCATCATCTGGTGCGACCATAACACATTGTTATTTTGTAACACCAGAAAACATCCACAGTATCAATAGCGCTGACATGCTGATGTGCAGCATTGCAATGTGGGTCCATTCAAGCCTGACAACATGGAAAAACTGGCTGCCACCTCTGATGGTTTTGGTGGATCCCTGCTGCTCCTGTAAATAAACATAAAACATGCCTGCACATGTTCCCCTTGAGCACAAGGAGGTCCATCGCTCTTGATGAAAAGTTCTCACTTCTCCAGAGTTAAAATGCGTGAACCACTGAAACAGCAACACGCCAAGGCCTGCCGCAACCTGGGCTTTAAAGGGAATGGAACAAGGCTCTCTAATCGGTTTGAGTGATGTCATACCAAAACACAATAATGCATAATTACATGTCTAATGACTGACTCTTCGCACAATGTGCAATGGTCTGCACTCTGATTACATGCCCTCTAAATACAGATTGAAGCTTAACGTGCCCTAAATGCACAGCGTACACATAGCACCATCTCCCTACCCTCATACGCCACTGACTGCTTGAGTGAGGCCCTATGTGTCTATGCACCACCTCAAAATAATTTCCTATGTTTAAAAAAATAACTTAAAAAACAGCTGCTTATCCTGTAGCTGATCAAGACTGTGATGCACAGTCGTTTCACTACTTGGACAAAACAGGAGTACTACGAGTCACATACTCGACTAAATCATTCACGACAGACATTTAAGTTAGACTCAAAAGAACAAAAACAGTTCTTGTCAGCCTTGTGGACGCAGCAAACACATATCTTTTCAAATGAGTTGTTGATTGGAAGCATTACTGATTTATGAATTGCCTTTTCTGCATGTGTATGTGTGAGCTGAAATTATATTTTTATTCATGTTTCATAGAGTTCATCAACCAAGCCAAACCACAAACAAAGTGTTTTATAGTTGAGGTGTCAAAAAAGAAAATGCTGGGGTGCCTTCTTCCAAAAGTTGACATGAATGAAGACGAGCCAGGGTTGTTCTCAAAGGCAGACACTGAAAATAAGTTACAATGCCTTAACCCTCTATAGGCCTGTTTTGCGAGGACAGCAAAAATAATGAATTGTAAGGTTTTTGCATAGATCAAAGTGAGAGCATGATGCCAGACCTGAGTCAAATTTGTCTTAAAAAACAAAAAACATTTACAAATTAGACACTGCCTAAAGATATTGACTGATCTTTACAGTCACTGATTGTATTTTAAAACTGAAATATCTGATCAAGCTATTTGCTCCAGGTCTGTATGCTGCAAATATTATTGAGATAATTACAGGGTTGCAACATAAAACACATTGGAAATCATATATACTGTGCATGCATTAAATAGTTTGTCTATCAGTGACAAGTGAAAAGATTTTATAATGGGTATGACTGAATGAGCGATCTGAACACAAACTTTGGCTGGTTGGTTTTTTTGTTTTGTTTTTTTACTCCAACAAAAATAGAGTACACACAGTCACAAGATCCACAAACAAAACATACATGTATACAACGCAATGTATGTGCGTGAAAAATGAATATTCACTGATTTAATTTTCGATGTAAAAATGCTTAATCTAACCATCAATAATTTCCAGTCGCTCGAGTTAAGCTGGAGAGGTAAATCTTCCCTTGCAAACAAATCTTCCGGAAACATCTTGATTCATACATTTTGAATGATTTATTTATGCCAGAGCAACCAACAGCAGTTAGCAAACGAATAAACTAATACTTGCTATCGCTATGAATCATGGTTGTAATGCGGTTAAATCATTTCATTAAAATAATTACGTTTGCAATTCATTGAAAGTAATTACATAAATCAATCATATAAATCTGCTCTCTTATGAGTTTTTTTTTTTTTTTTACATTCCTGTTATTATTCCTTAAACTGACAGCCTCCATTTTCCATACACTTGATTGCAGCTTATCCTCCTGTTTTGTCGGGGGGGGGGGGGGGTTCTCCTTGTATCCCCCTTTTGTCTGTTCTACCGATCTAACATAATGTTGAAGGTTCAAAGAATTCCTGCGAGAAGAGATGATGAGGTGTGTTTCTTGGATGAAATGCCAGTGATAATAATGAGAGGAGCAGGTGAATAAAGGGCATGCAAACACAAAAGCACAAACAACAGTGTAAGCAAAGCACGTGCACGCAAGTAGAGGTACTCGCCAGGATAAAAATGAAGTGTCCTTATGAACATGCCAAGGAAAACGCACACTCACGCACAAACACATTTACCCTGTGTTTCTGTGGACTGGGTGAACCAGCCAAACTTTCCCTTCTTCTTCTCAGTGAGGTCAGCTAGCGTGACCCCTTGGTGTTACCAACATGCAGTTCACACAGCCAGACAGCAGAGGAAGCAGTGAGTCAGTACACAGCAGAACAAGAGAGAGTGTACGACAACAGACAGCTGCAGTACCGACTTCAGTACACAAACAGCTACCATGTCCAGAAAAGTAACATAACAATTGAACAAGACAGACATTATCCTCTTTCTGCCCTGACTAGCTTGTCCTGTCACAGTCAAATTTAAAGTACATTGAAATTTCATTTTGTGAAGTAAACTTCCCAAGAATACATTATGTACAAAGTATAATGATATCAATACACCAGTAGGATACTGATGAGGCACATTATGAAGCTTGTAAAACTATACTTTAATTCAGGGGTGAGCAATGTTTTTTGTCCAGAGGGCCTGACTTAAATCAAGAATAAAGGGCCACACATGGGCAGAGGAAGCAGTCTGGTTTCCTTTGAAGACGTCGCAGGCCGGTTCCACAAGCCTGTTATGGATTTGGAACATATTTTGCTCATGTGAAGTGTCAAAGAAGTAAACTTTGAGCACACTGGTATATTTGTACTGCAGGCTACTTCAGCTAAGACACAGTGATCAGTAAGTACACTGCGAAAAAGTATCCCGCTAGTTTTCTATAAGCGCAAATTACTATTTAGCGAGGGTTCCTGCTTAATTTGCAGGCAGGATCATTGCAATGGAAGTGAATTTTGTAGGACCATGCCAGACAAGGTGGACAAAGATTAAAGATTGCCAATTTCAATATAAATTCGGTCGATACATCCACAAATTACCCCCTCGTAGAGATAATGACAGGTATATAAAAAGTAATCTGAGCTCATGATCTTTCATGTGAATCAACTTGAACAAAGTACAGTATTATTACACTTGAGTAAACTTCTTTTCTGTAAGGGAAATTGATGCAGTATATTGTGACTGGCACAGAGGGAGAAAAAAGAGAGGCTACAAAGTACATACACAAAAAAAAATGTTCATTCAAAACCAACTAACAACTCAGAAATCCATCCAGAGAGGATCATTCAAATAAATCTAACAGATAAATCCATATTTAGAATCTATAGGCTATTAATGAAAATCAGTTGCACTGTAGAAAAACAGTCCGTATCCTTGCGTAAACATATTTCCTATATCAATTTGACTGCGAGCTACACTTGCTTGCCAATTTATTTGGTAAACTTCTACACATACACATTAAATATTGCAGTATCATACAACAACGCCGGATTAAATCCTCCCTCCATGAAGATTTCATGTTAATTTTTATTGGATCTGTTTATCAGATTCAGTTTAATGGTCACTTTGGAGGCTGTAACCGTCCTCATATTTTATCAACCTTGATTCATTTAAACTGAACGGACAGAAATTGGCAAGTGAGTGTATACTTGTTATCTCTTTGTCTGTAGTTTCTGGACAAAGTAACGATACAGTACAATATCATATTAGACAAGAACAGATTAGCATAAGCAAGACTTAATTGAGAAATCTGAAGACAGGAGACAGACAAGAGCAGCAAATTGAAGACACAATATTCGGAAAAGGAGAAAGAGGGGAAAAACTAATGTTAGCAGGTTTTACAAGGCACACTGACACACTGGTGGAGTGAAGGAGACAAAGTTAGTACGTTATACAGGGTGTCTAGCAGAGGTAAAGCAGGACTGAGAGCAGTCAAATAGCAGTTAAATCGCATTCATTCCGTCAACTGCATTTTGTATGAAGTTGATTGATTATTGGATGCTACTTGGATTTGTACTTGCTCTCCTCTGAAGGAGAATGTATGCACACAATCTAAAGTGGTTAAGTGATTTCCAGAGAATCATTACTGTACTTTTAAAGGAAACTCTTAGGATGCTTTGTGCAACCGCCCACGGTTTCCTTAATCTCAGTCAATCCTAATCACCCCGAACGAACGGCTGAGACGGTCACCTCCAGCTTAGCGGAGGGGTAAAATGACTTGTCACAGATGTAAGAGAATTTCACTCATTCCATTAAAAAAAAAACCAAAAAAAAAAACCACACACCTCACAGTCTCACTGTTTCTCTCAAGATTACTTTGTCGCACTTACAAGCACACATACACCGACCCTGGACACTACATTTACTATACGCGTCATTAGCAGCACACTGCGTTTCACATATGACTGATGTAAACAAAAAGAAGAGTCAAAATAGATTATTTACCACACGGGAATAAACACAATGAAGAAAAAAAAACTTCGATGAAATAACGTGTTGCTCTGCCAAGCAAACATAATAGGGTCTGCTGTGATACTAAACCAATATGTGCTTCACTCAATGGCAACAGATTTGCCAGAGTGCACTTTCTATTTGATGAATGTCTCATTTTGTCGCAGCATGCAAGGTTGGGGAGTAACGGATTATAATGGGAATGACGTAATCTTTTAGGTCATACAGTGTGTGATGTAATCGGACCGGATTACATTTGAAAACTATGTCATTGGATTGAAGTTAAATTTTCAATATATCTTTACAACAAGGCAATTTGAAACTTTTATGTATGTATGTATGTATGTATGTATGTATGTATAACAACACTTGGACAAGTGTGCAATCTTCACTTTCAAGTTGTTTCATGTCATGATCATAAATCATTGAAAATGTGAGTTGTTTTTTTTTGTAGTGATCTGAAAATAATTGAAAATGTGAGCCCAACATAACTTGAGTCAAAATTATTGAGTCAAAATGTCCAATGTACGTATCACCAATAATGATAATGATGTCATAGGGCTGTCTCTGACATCATCTATACAGTGTGAACTTTTTACTGTATTTTCATTGTCAATCTGAGCAAATTATTTGACCCACACGTTTTCTACTTCAGTACAAGAATATGTAAGGAGAAGGAAGAAGGAGAATTAATCCAGGGGATTTACATATGTTTGTAATCTACGATCAGCAGCACATGACACGGTACAAAAATAGACTATTTGGTTGCCGGTACGTCAGCATGTCTGTGCAGCAGTTTGGATTTATGTGCTTCAGTTTTTCAGATGCTTGAAAGAAGTAACATTCTCAGCATCAAACTGAAAGGGAAAAAAAACAAAATATCATACGTCTATTATTGTTTAAATTGCCATGCAGGTGAGTTGTCAGCTTCCTTCCCTTCACGATTGAGGGAGCAAAGAGAGGAGTAGCATTATTAGAAAGGCACAAGATGTTACATTCAGGTTTCATTCATACGCTTTTTTTTTCTTCTTTTTTTCCTGGAACCAGATTAAGGACTAAAATCATTTAGAAGCAGGTGACTCACGGTTGCGTTTGCCCTCCTCGTCCCCCTCCTCCTCGTTCTCAGGGTCGATGTCTTCGGCCTGAGTAATCCAGTCCAGGTAGCCTTTCAGATCTTCCTCCAACTGCTGCTTCTCACGTAGCTTCTGGAAGTCACCTCGAGCCTTGGCCTTCTCTCGTTCTTTGGAAAACTCTCTGGACGGATCACATGGTCAATTAACGTCAGGCAAGTTCCTTTCACATCATTACTTACATTGTCATTTTCATACATTTAAAAGAACAGAGTATTTTTAATGAAGTGAAATTATTTTTCAAACACAGGAGTGGAAATACATTTGAACTCATTCAGTTATTTTTAATTGCATTTCGACAGCATGATGGGAATTCACACATTTAAAATAAAAAAACAAACAAACATCAAATTCAGAAAACCATCTAAATGGGTATTTAACATTAATAATCTTCAAACAAGAATATCTTAATGTCACCACAGCTTGTATAACATGGACAGGCCAAACTTATGTCACGCATGTACCACACACGAAGTAAGCCCCTTCAATAAGGGCAACATATGGGCAAACATAAAGGAGCAGGTTAACACCTACCCACTCAGCACACCCAACACCAAGTTCAGAACAAAGAAGGATCCGAAGATGACCAGACTGACAAAGTAGACCCACGGGAGTTCGAAGCCCATTGCGTCATTCATCTACAGAGAAACACAAGGAGAAATGGCGACAAGAGGATTAAAACTATTAGACATCCCACTCGTGTGTTCACCATGCAGCATTTTAAGCTGAAACTAACATTTGCCAAATCATTTTGAAGAAGAAAAAGGTTCAACGCTCGTCCATTGTAGTGTTGACCAGTAGTGTCTAACTGGAAGTGTGGTAGTTTGTTTTGTTAGTGGATTACTGTGTGTACGTCTGGATAAAGAGGACGTGGATCGTACCGGACAACTCCCTTCAAGTATCAAATATATGTGGCGAGCGCTTACTGCATTCTGGAGTCCCAGAGAAGTGATGCAGCGGTGAGAATAAGTCTTCATAGTTAGAGTTGTTGTCAGAGTCAGAGTTTGTCTTTTCATAACCATAACATAGTGTTTTTACGAGGTCCGACTCATTTCTGCACATCAAACCTTTACTTCAGGGAGACGAGTTCATCCATGCGTATCTGCCTTCTATGCAGCAACACTCCATTTTCGCATATTTTATGTTTGTCTCGTCTTCTCCCCTCAACACTGTCACAGCAGCATTAGCATGGCATTGCCATGGCAACACATACATGCAGACGTAAAGAGAGTGCGGGAGGGAGACTAGAAGAAAGAGGGACTCATATATGAGGGTCTCCATTAATAAAATGATGTGGGTGGGTTTGTGATGAAAACTCATTCAGATTCAATGTGGAGCATCTTGGCCAAGCTGTTGGTGAATTCTGCAAATGAGCTGCGGAGGATTTGGGAATGAGTCTGTTGATGAGTTTTGTTTCTTCTCTTTTTGTTGTTTCTACGGTCTCCACGTGGTCTGTTTGATTATCAACCTAAATTTATAACTTCAAATTTTTCCTCTGAACTGCATGAACTTACACAAAATGTGCTATAAAGATAGAGTTTGATTGATTGCTATTATTCACCCTGGACAGGTCACCAGTCCATCGCAGGGCCATCAGGAGCAATTAGGAGCTCAGTATCTTGCTTAAGGATACTTGGACATGGTCACCAGGGGAAGTGAGGATTGAACCAGCGACCTTTCGGTTGCTAGACGGCCACTTTACCTCTGAGCCCCCTATGTTCTCTATAGTCTCTGAAAATTTGCCAGTTTTGTCAAGATGCTGTATGAATTTGCAGCATGTTGAACATAATATTACCCTAGGTGTTATAAAATATCAAAAGAAAAAAAAAGGTGTCGCTGTGTTTCACAGATTACCCAGTAGAGAACATCAGTCCAGCCCTCCATGGTGATGCACTGGAACACAGTCAGCATTGCGAAGAGAAAATTGTCAAAGTTGGTGATGCCGTTGTTGGGGCCCTGCCAGCCTTCTCTGCAAACGGTACCGTTCAGCACGCAGTGACGGCCGTGTCCCGACACCGCACACGGCGTGGGCTCCTCTTCTGCAAGGGCACCTGGGGGGTACAGCAAGAAAAAGATAAAGCCGCTTCCCTGATCACCAACTGATGCATAACCAAAGATTAAAAAAATACAATGTCTGATGTAACATGAGGGGACATGGTTTTGTGGTGCAGAGATGTGAGAACAAAGGGAGATCCAAATTAAATCAAAATAAAGGAGAAAAAAAAGACTTGCTAATTGGCAACGGTAATTAAAATATTCCAAATATTCCCAAGTGAAGTAGCTGTCCCTTTTTTAGGGTCAGACTTTATCAGAACCATTATTAAATAGATGGATTATGAAGGATGGATTAGGTATAGGTCTTGTTATTGTTCTCCTACCTTAAATCTCTCCCAAACGTTATATTTGGGGACAATAAATAGGTTTTCTAGCCTGAGATCATGTGCGACCCTGCTCTCTGATTAGGTTTTTCTGCTTAAAAGGTCATAACGTCACGTCAAATCATTAGCTTGAGTACATTAATCAAACTGAGCTCAGCATAAATACATGCATATATGGGACACACTAGAATCACTTTACATGTAATCATTTAAATGGCACGTTAAGTACATGTACGCTCGTCACACCCGTTAAAAATTTCCCTAACGAACACAATCTCACCAATGCAGCATCCCAAAATGTATATTCACAAACACGCTTGAAACACAAGCTACATGTCTTTCTTTGGGTGGCGGTGAATTATGACCTCTATATTAGTCATTTAGCCAGATATTTTTCATTTAATCACTGGATTTAATCCACCATCTGTCCCGTTCGCAGCATCATTCACATACCATTCATGCATCATGCTGTATACTGTTTATGTGTGATGTATGTTCTTTGACTCTCAGGGATTTATTCTGACTTCATCCTACAATGAGATGTATGCAGCTGTTAATACTGGATGTTACCTTGGGAGGTGATTTCAAAAGAGGTTTTAATTGTAAAAAAACAGCATGAAATGCCAGTGTTGTGGATACCAAATGTACTAAATGCAGAAAGACGACCGAGAAACTAAACACGTGATCAAACAAAGTCAAAAAAGACAAAACTAGAGGGCCAAAACAGTACCACTCTGTCAAAGAATTTGCCCCCCAATGGGTTCTTTCTTTCTTGGACACACCCATTCACCTATTTTAGGGTAATTTTGCATAAGTCTGCCATCAGACAGACAATCAGTCACACCCATGCCACCAAAAAAAACTCAGGGTAATGAAACCCTGCGCTGCCTTACCGGTCTGTATAATGTAGCATGTGGCGTGCATTTTGCCAATGAAGAGCTCCAGGCCGATGATGGCATAGATGATGATGACGAAGAGGACCAGCAGAGCGATGTGAAGCAGAGGAACCATTGCTTTTATGATGGAGTTTAAAACCACCTGTAGACCTGCAAACATACACACAAGCCAGCCAGAGTGAACAAAGACACAGTCCTGACCTGGGCTTTGATTCTGGATACCAGTGATTGACTGATGAGCTGCGTGTCTCTCTGTGGAGGAGACTCATCCTTTATTTGCAGGGCAACAACAAGCCTAACCCAAATATTGTTTTTGAACCTTCTGGAAATAAAATTACACAAAATTAATACACACACTAAATGACATTTCAGCATAAAACAATACAACTGCATCAAATGAGAACAAAATGTAATCAAATTTAAGACACGTGCAAAAAAATAATAATCTTGATGAATCACAAGTGGTATGGCCAAGTGACTTGATAGAGAAAAGATAGTACTCATATTTTATATCAATACAGCATCGTACCAATACATTAGTAGTGACTCAAGTAGCTGGACTGGGAGTGACAGTCATGGACATGAAATTCTGACCATTTTTGTCCACTCATATTACCACCAGATCACAACTGGACCAGTACATATCTGCAAGTATGTTGTGCATTAAGACTAGAGGACATACATGGACTTAACCATTATTTTCTCGATTTATCAATGAATTGAAATAGTCTCAAAAATGCTGATCAACTTGTCCTAAAGCCTTGATTACTCAAACGACAGTCCAAAACCATGACCGCACAAGACAAAGAAATTCAGTTAAGGAGTGTTAATCAGGCGCTAACCCTTTTAACTCATTGAATCATCATTTAACTGAATCATAGAGAATTGGTGGATGATTTTTTTTTTGCATATATGGTTGAAGCCAAGCAACAAAAAAGCCTAATTATCTCAAATATCACAACTTAAGCTAATTAAATGTGCCAACCAGCAAATGAGAACAGCAAACATGATCTCAGCATGGTTCAACTCCTTCCCCCAGAGGACCTTTCCTCCCAAAGACTGGTGATTTATGTATTGCTATGGCAACTCCTTGAACACAGCCACATGAGGGCATCTTCATGTAAGGTCAAAAGTATGCTGAAAACAGAAAGAGTGAAGGAAGCAGCAACTCCTGGGGGGATAAAGGACTGCAGATATATTCTTTCCTCCTTTCCTTGTTTGCTCTTAAAGATTGAGATTAATATTTATAAATGTAGATGACGATGCTGTAAATTTTAATAGATTATTCTATCTTGAATCGCATCAGCTTGCTGGTAAGAATTGAGGTTCGCATAAAAAAAATTTTTTTAAAAAGCAGTAAAAGCACTTCAGCGTGAACTCACTGGGAACACCGGAGACAAGGCGAAGGGGTCGGAGCACACGGAAGGCTCGAAGGGCCTTGACGTCAAACCCCCCAGGTTTGCCTCCAGACTGGCTACCAGAGTCAGCGTCTTTGGTTATCATCTCCAGGACCACGCTGAACAACCTAGTGAGGAGAGAGGAGAGAGAGGGGTGTGTGTGTGTGTGTGTGTGTGTGTGTGTGTGTGTGTGTCGGGGGTGGGCAGAGGTTTTAAGAGAGAGGAGAGCAGAGATGTCAGGAAAAAGATGAAAGCAAAACTGAGAGGAAACAAAGAGCAGACACGTGTGCTTTCCCTGTATGTGCCTCTGTTTGTACTTGTGTGTGAGTGAGTGTGTGTGCCTGATGTCAGTTCTTTATGTCTATGCATATTTACCTTTGTTTTTTTTCCCAGTTCACCACAGTTTACACTGAAGTCCTCTGAGGCAGGTGGTCTACTGATAAACCATCAGTCGTAACAGGGCAGTGTGTGTGTGTGTTTGTGCGCGTGTGTCTGTGTGTGTGTTTATCAAGTGATTCCCTGCATATACTGTTATCAAGGTCTTTTTTAATCACTAATCTTACAAAAGAGTAAAAGTGTGTATGTGTGTGTATTTGAAGATGTTCTCTCTGACTGCAATCAATTAATGCATTAATTTCTTTCAAAAATGTATTTTCATGTAATCTTTGGTAAATAACTGAGCATTACAAATATCAACGTATCAATATCTGTTCCAAGCTATTTTGTTCGAATTGCGTGTTTGTTTTGTTATTGAATATTTTAAGATCAACCAATTCATCAATAATCTAATATGATCCTGACATAAATGATTGACAGACAAATGTGGCTGCCTGTGTCCGTGTCATGAACTCACCCCACTATGACAATGACAAAGTCCAGCATGTTCCAGCCATTTCTGACGTAGGAGTTTTGGTGCATGACCAGGCCGTAGGCAATAATCTTCAGAAAAGTTTCTATAGTGAAAATGATCAGGAAGGCATATTCTACTGTTTCCTGGAGGTAGAGATTGATAGAGGGGGGACAGAAAGGGAAAAATTCAAAGAGAGAGAACAGAAGACACAAATTATTCATCTGGGTTCAGGTACAAAGCACCAATATACTGTATTTGTGTACCTGTTAAACAATCAATGCCAAAATACTAACAAAAATTTAATTTATGCGCGACCTATAAAAATCTGACAGTTTCTCACTGTAAAAGTTTAAATAATGGGTGCTAATCTTAGCAAGAACCAACTTATTTCAACTAATAATGTCACCAGATCTGGGGGAGGGGCCTCAGTGATTACGGAGCAAAAACTTTATTATTCAGGTGAAATTGGCTCATATTGTATGAGGAAAACGTTGAAAATGTCGATGTGCAGCTGCTCTGCCTCAGAGATCCATGGAGTTTCCTGAGAGCTCTAAGCTACAGTGTTGCTACAGCGGCTACTAACTGCTGCTTGTTGTACCGACTCAGGCTCTCAGTGAACACAGAACCAAATTCAACCTGTGAGCCCAAAACAGGCCTGTTTGATAACAGGAATTCCACTACCAGGGTGGATTGTTAGTCAGACAGCTTTGCTCAGTGTGATTAGCTGCTGTTGGACAGTTAGCTCGGTTAGCTTTGCAGCTAACATGAGTAGTCCTATTAGGTGACTCAGGGTTACCTGGCTAGATAACCCCCTCAATGCTTTAACGTTAAGGCCCACCTAGTTGATTCATTCATTGATGCTGTTAGAAGAGAATAGTATTTTTCACATCTTGGTCCATAAATGCAGGTGGACATGTGTTTTTTTGAGCACCTTTACTGGACATGCTGCAGTATCAGAAAATAACATTTGTGCTTCTATAAAATTATACAAAGCTGCCTTTCATTTTTAAAGAAAACACTCAAGTTTGGAAAACTCAAGGTTTTCATTCAGCAGTAACATTGTGTAACAATAGCCTTTTATGCAGGGATGTGGGTGGAGAAGAGATGTATGAAAGGATAAACCTCACACCGTGGACCACAATATGATACATTCAGGTGATCCTCAAGAGCACAGCACAGGAAATGATGGACAAAATCCAGAAGACTGCAACTGGAGTTGTTTGATTGACGTATGGTCTTTTAGAAATACAGAAACCCCAAAGCAATGACTCAAATGTCTAAGAAAAATGTACTTCAGAGACAGAAAAGTCATACTATACATCCAACTGCATCATCCCCACATTTCCATGGTAACTGTGCATCCTGGTCATAGAAGCAGGTATCTGAATGTGGATAATTCCACACTCATCGATCTATTGTCTTTATATTTTGGTTCAATTTGTCACTTTCATTCTTTTCTCTCCCACAGAAACACCGTTTACTCTCCTACGTATTTCACTTCTACCTCTCTCTCTCTTTCTTTCTCTCTCAGTCTCTCCCACACAAATTCTCTCTTTTTCTCATTTTTCTCTCTGTCTCTGTCTCTCTCTCTCTTCCTCTCCATGCTAAAGGTTAGTGAGTCGGCAGGTTTTGAGGCCCATTAAGCTAAGCACTTCTCTGGCAGATTTAAAGAACACAAACACACAAAGTGCACTTGGGTAGCACGCACAAACACACAGACTCATTCAAGTGCAGGCAAAAAACCATGACAAGCTACAGTAACACACACACACACACACACACACACACAGTTTCAGAAGTGTAATCTCTGTGCTGCATGCAACCGCTGAGCCTTTATCACTACATGTATTTTTCTAAGTGCAAAAACTAAAGTTACTATAAAAAAACAACAACACTGAAACTTTGATTTTAAAAAAAGTGACGAGATACCACTTGAAGAGCGCAGTTGTGGGCTTTTTTAAAGTAATTTTGCCATATTTTTGATATCTGACTCAAAATTTAAATGATTCCTTCTTGGACCATGCTGAAACCTTTCAATTTTTTGTGGAATTCAGCCTCATAGGTCTTTGCATAATCCTGCTAAAAGACAGACAGACAGACAGACGGACAGATGCCACTGTAAACATGACCTCCTCTGCTGGTATTACATCTTTAGAGGAGGTACAGATGTACTGCGGTGCTACAGAGATGCTCCAGTCAACGAATCATTCTCTCCGTTTCCACTGACCCACTGACCTTTTCCATTAAAATCATATCTGTCAAAAGAATTGCAGTATCGGTTTGGGATTTTGCTCCAGTATTGATACTTTGATGTTTCTCTGTTGATCATATATTCAACAGTATCAATGCTGTTACCAATGCTTCCAAAACACTGAAACTAAAACACTACAATCAGATTTCAACTAAAGTCTGCACACATAAAAAAAACGGAGAAAGAAGTCAACTGATCCATCATTGCGTGTAAGTTTATTTAATAAAACAAAGACAAAGGAACATTTTTATTTTGTCTTCCACAGTTTTTCTTATGGCCATGATATTGAATGGGATGAAAATTCAATTTTTTCCTTTTTTGTTTTGGTACACTGATATGTTACATAAGTAGGGCAATAGAGACTTAAAATTGAATCTCAATATTAGATGGAATTTTTTTTGCTGTGACTGTGCGAATGGCGTTATGTAAACAGTAGCATTAAATACAGTCTTTCTTGACCATCAAATACTAAACGATATCAAGTAAGTTATAGCATCGTTTCTAAATGTTCCAAACAGTAGTAAATACTCTTGATTTGTATTAAAAGTCAGATTACTGCTATAGTCCTGTCACTCTGCAGGTTTGCACAGATGCTTCAGAAAATCAAACAAATATTGATTCTTCTAAAATGGCTGTGTATTTGTCTGGTTCCTAATTGTTCACTGGTGTGCGTTGAGTGGTGTGTGTGTGTGTGTGTGTGTGTGTGTGTGTGTGTGTGTGTGTGTGTGTGTGTGTGTGTGTGTGTGTGTGTGTTTGTGTGTGTGTGTTGTGCGTGCGTGCATGTGTGTTACTGTGGCCGGCTGATGACCTGTTAAGGTCAACAAGCTTGTAGACTCAGAGCTGGTTGACACTGATAAGAGCCTAACATGAGCGCACACCTGCCTTCATCCAATTTTACATTCTTGTTCTGTCTTCCTGTTGTTTACATAGGTCTGAAACATCCTCCCTGCTGCTAATGAACAACTGAAAATAGTGTGCGTTTGTGCGTGTGTGTGTTTAGTTAAATTCCATTCTAGATGTGACCCGAGAGTAACGCTGATAATCAAGAGAACTGAAGAATGGAGATTACAGATTGCAAATGCAGCAGTCACATGGTCTTACACACTGAATGCACACACAATAGACTGACAGAGCCAACAACACACACACACACACACACACACACACACACACACAAAACACAGCCAAACAATTTAATGCTGACAAAACTGCTTTTAAGACACTTGTGATGAACCTGTTATTATATTTTAGCAGAAAAAAATGTCAGTCAAGCCTTTTCTAAAAGCCCGATTCTTCTTTACAACCTCTGAAACCAAACAGAAGAATAAAACCCTTGACTTGTGTGTGTGTGTGTGTGTGTGTGTGTGTGTATGTGTGTGTACAGTGTTGACAAAGAAACATAAACACTTCCTACAGCTTCATTTTGTTCAGAGACTAAATTACAGTATGGTATGTCTTTTAAATGTCTGTCTGCAGCTGAGCCCTGGTTAACGACATTTTAAGGTAGTATAAGAATATTTCTAATGGAGGAGGGGAATTTCTTTGTATCTATTTTAATTGCACCATAACAATAACACAACCCAACACATGTCTCTTTAATGTCTTTACTAATGACTTAAACATGCATCTGGACTTTCTGATTCTTTCTGTTATTAATTTTGCATACTGAAAATAAAAAAATGTAATTTAACAAAAAGATTTGAAAAAAGAAAGAGAAACAGAAATTCTTTTTCTGATTTTTTTGTTTTAGAAGTAGAAATATATTTTGGTCTTAGCTGGAAAACATCTTATGTCACGGGTAAAATAGTATGTATTCATTGAGAAAAGTCATCAGATTTAACTGGTTAACTTTGATTCTTCAATACATGTTTGATATTCCAAACACAACCAAAAAAAGAAAACATTGTTTTACCATGCGTTCCAGTTTCAATCCTATAACTCACCAATGTGGAGACCGACAGACAGATGTATTTACCAAAGCTGTGCTTGTGTAACCTCCTCTGCAGGATACACCAGTGGACATTATGAGTATAGACAAAAACATAACAGTCTTTGCCCTCTGCCCTATTACATACCGCATGATAGCTATAATACATGTCACATGATGTTGCATAACAATTATTAAATCCCGTTTTTCATACCCACGGGGGGCTCCCGAGTCGTACGTGGAGTTTGAGAGTAACACGTGGCTTCATGGTGTTTTTGTGTGAGACAGCTACAGAGGGGTTGAGTGGCTACAAGGAGGCAGAGAGGGAGAAAGAAAAGTGGCTTGAACCCTTTGAATCCTCTTCTCCCGATGACCCTTCGCTCTCTTACTGACAGTTTACTGACAGTGACAGACACTTTCATCATTGCCTGCACAGATGCCAGAGAGCTTTGTGTTCCCCAGAAGCCCCCCCGGACAATAAACCTAGCTCTGATTACATCCATGAATGTTGCGAACAAAGACTCGGCACCACTGAAGAACTTTCTCAGTCGAACCCGACGCCTGCTCCCTCTGTGCTGAGGTGTTATTCAACCCTTTCTCCTGTGCTGCTGTTTTTTTTCCACCATGTTCATCCTAACCAACAGAAGCAAGCTCCTGGAAGTAATGTCTTCTAAAATAATTGGCCCCCTACATTTCAACCTGCCAGCCCATGTTGACACTGTTACCACTGGCAGACCCCTGCCACCCCCTCAAGCAGAGCAGTGCTTCATCCTGCTCCCTTCTGATCGTGGATGCATCCAAGTACTCTCCAAAAAAAAAAAAAAAAATGCTTTGAATGCCCCCCATTAAACAACCTGAACCCTCTACAACAAACTAATTTTGTGTCAAATTTGTAAAAATAAATGTCCTCTCTAGAGACAGGAATAAATGCATCTGAATCTACTATGATGCATCTTCTTCTGAGCCTGAATACGGCTGCAACAAGGATGATGTTGCCATGGAAATCAGACCGGTTTCATGTGTGGGCGGAGAATGAGACTTGAAGTTGGGACACTCAAGACAACTGCAGCTCGAACAATGAACTGAGTTGGATAAATTGGTTAGTTTTCACTGATGCACTCCATTGAATTTTCAAAATAAATGACTTAGGATGACAGAGAATAAACTGCAGTCTACAATCATAAAACCTGGGCTCATCCCATTTGTAGGTCTCTTTTAAACTCAGATGCATGACTTATTAATTACTTTTAATTAGAGGATGTGCAGCCCACCAAACACTGGGCAGAGGTTCAGTCCGGCACCAAACCTCCAACAGGCTTGATAGGCCAACAGCCTGATGGTGGCGCCGCGGCATCCATTTAACATTGGATTTACTGGCTTCATTAACTTGCATCACGACAATGAGTGTAATCTCAAAGTGCACGGTAAAACATCAAACACTCACTCAGTCTGTCCGATTAAGCTCAAGTTAACTTAAAGTGAAACTTCACCCCCCAATTATCATTTGTGACAATGGTTTGTGTCATTTGAGCCAATAACACACGCACACTTGAACACGTGAACCAGCACAAACAAGCTGATGCACTCAGTTGAACTCACGCATGCTCGCTCGCAGCACCGGCAAACTGAACGTGTTCTAATTTCTTGTTTTTAGCTGGAATCAACACGCTTGTGTGGTAACAAGTCATGTTTAGCTGTGTAATTAGCAACAGAGGAAAACAATGATAAAGATGATTTTGATAAATCTGACAATCCAGTGAGAGCACTTCAGTTGTCGACATGTTTCAAACTTTGATTATTCACACTGATAGTTGCATTTTTACCACAATTAGCAGCCTTTAAACAGAAAGGCAGTCTGTCTTGCTCGTTCATTCAGTGTGGATTTTGGCTGCTGTAGTGACAAACTTAAAGTTGTTTTAATTAAGGACACAACACTTAAAAATTCCCTTTAATCATGAAGAAAAAGTCATCGAAACAACATTTTAATGAATAATTAATGGGTATTGAGTCCAACCCTTTTTCAATAACTCATTCTTCCAAATAATATATTGAATTTTAGAAAGAAAAAAAAAGCTCTTTGTGTTGTGAAGCTCATTTCAATTGAAGTTATTCAAATTTTAAAAAGGACTGAGACTAATTTTGTGGTGTTGAGCCAAAACTTTTTTTCAAAAAAACAACAACTTTATATCAGTTTATTGGGGGAAGTGTCTTGGCACTGGTTCACACTGCAGTTCTAAGCCATTTGTGTCCCTACGCGTAATAGCGAACTTGACTTTTTAGAGGTTTACATTTTTAAAAAGACCCTAAAGGAGGTATCAGTTTTACTTTGCAATGATCAGGACTTTGGAGTCATGAATAAACGAAGATTCAGTAAACTCACAGTGTCATTAAGGCACCAGGGGAACTTGTCTTTCTAAGCTGAGCCAGAGTGTAATGATTTAATGTCTTTACAACAATGAAGTCCTTCCACAGAGCTGACAGCACAATGTCCATGTGGCTATGTTTGTTGCGGAAGGGAAGAGGACTAAGTGCATTTGTCCTGCTTTCCCTTAATCTTCACCTTGCATGGCTTTAAGACTTACACTCCACTAACTACAGCACAACACAGGCTCAGGCACTCAAAGCGGAGAGAAAGCGAAGCAGCTTAATTGATTTAAGGAGGAGCAGTGCATCCTGTAAGCCCTCAAATCCACTGTTTTGGGAGCCGGACAAGAAATTCTGGTTGCTTGAGCTTAAGCCAACACAGCACAATCTCCGTGCAGAGGACAAACAAAATGTCCGAAATGACGATTTCGGATACGCATTTTTTGTTAGTTTGTTTTTAAATCATGATGATGTGACACGTGTCAATATTCACACAACCACATGATACAACAGATTTACAAAGACAAACAAAATTTTAACAATACTGATGTGAAAAAATGATCACTTCAGAATAATGATTTAAGTTTTTCTTTATGTAATTGTTACATAATTGTTTTGTATAAACATTTGGTGCAGCTGTGTCAGAGCAGTGGGATGTATGTATATTTTATTTACTATGTCAGTAATTGTATCAGATTTGCAACACATTTAAAGGACTGTTGTGTAAGTTTAAGAGGGTTCCATTGGCAGAAATGGAAATTAATATTCACATTGTGCATTTATTAAGTTTCTAATAGCATGTTACTACAAATTGGCGTGTTTAGTCGGCTAAGGAGGCTCTCATTTCTACATCGCGAGGGACTCCTGTTTCACAGAGCTGGCATGTTGAACTGCCATCTTTCTGCATTTATCATGAGAAAACCTAACACTGCAGATTAGGGTTTTTGGGCTTTCCCATTATAATCCAATATATATTGTAGCCTGGTATTCAGCCACCAAATCCTACACACCAGAAACTTAACCATGAAAATGCAGCATTGGTGATTGTAATATCTATTTGAAATGACCGAAAAATGCCTTCAAATGAAAATTAATAATGATTTTGTAGGATTTGACCGTGGTTTGGGAACTGAAATCTAATATCCGCTGAGATTAATAAATTAGAATGGATCAACTGGAATGGAGAGAGAGGAAAAGAGAAAAGGAAATTGCTCACTAATAAAACAAAACTGCTAGCAGCAGTGGTGAATTGGCTGTTCTCTGTAAGTGCCACATTATGTTGTGTGAATTTTGCAGTTATACTAACAAGTATTCCTCTCTGCTGTCCCACTCTACATGACCACCTACATTGTTTTCTGACTGTGATTTATCTTTTAATAACTACAAATATTACTAAAATGATTAAAACATCTATCAACATATAATGATTCCCATAAAAGGCATCATGGTAGTACATCTCAGATAATATATGATTAAATTTTTCTTAATCAAATATTCTCGTTATATCATGTCTATACAATACAGACAACAAATGGATGTTGAGTATTGTAATATAGTTTCACCAGAATCCATTTGCTCAAGTGCAGAGCCCCTTTGTGGCCATAGAGACAAAAAACGTGTGTATGAGTGTGTTAAACACACTTAAATTGATCAGAGAGACGGGATGGCCCAGCATCACCATCATGCCTGACCTGCCTAATAGATCAGCTGGGAGCATCACACACACACACACACACACACACACACACACACACACACACACACACACACACACACACACACACACACACACACACACACACACACACACCAGTTAGCTTGATGCCACTGCCCTCAGTAACAATAATTCAAGCTGACATAGCACTCAATGCCTTGTGGCTCCGGCCCGTTTGTGTATATGGCGAGTGTTTGGCGCTCATTCTATCCCTGGTCTTTCCCCATCCAGCAGGTACTGCAGCATCCCATAATGCACTGCATGTAACCAAGAGCAGTGGTGATCTCAGCCTGAGTCACATGTTGTAAACAGGAAGTCAAAACCAAAACAAACTTCATTGTACTGATGTGCATTGTTTGACCTTTTTTTCTCAATGTTTTTAGCCATGTGCAATATGTTTCAAACTACAGGTTACTGATTTATTTCACATTCACAAATACAGACTGGTCGCTTGTTACCCAACCATTGGGGAAACAGAAGAGAATTAATCAGCTCGGCTCATCCTCTTAGCTTAGGAATTCATTCAGCCAGTCAGTTGTGGGTGATAATTCACTACAAAAGAAGAAACTCTGAGGCTAAGCAATGAGTTATAGTTTGAAATCTCATATTTAAAGTGATACCTTATCTAAAAAGTGTGTTTTGCATTTCAAATACTCATTAATGTGTCCTGAGGGTGTTTTTTTACATTACGTTTCTGGAATGCAGAAAGACCCAACAAAGTATACTGTATTTAGCTTGAAGCTAATGGCGTTGCATGGCCACCACCTATTAACAACCATGTCCCAGAATGACAAAAAAGATATATTTTACCAACTCTCAAGTGCATTATCCAGTACGCCTGGATGGTCCAACAGTTACACCAAACACCAAAGTAACTCACTAACCCCTTTGTGGTTGGCTAGCAATTTTAGCACAACTTCAGTTGATATCTCTGCAACATACACAGATGTTTTTGACCCAAACTGCTATTTCTTCTCATTCTGTAGACAATTTTAGCTCCATTGCTGAAGCGGCTTTCATAGTGTGAGGCTCGTGGATGTTAACGGATGCGTATAGGTGAATCAGCCTGGCTTCCAGTAGCAGGCTAATCAGCTCCTATTAGCTTGTGTTCCCATTGCTCCTAATAAGATTAATGAGGTCCAGAAAGACTGAGGATGTGCTGTTCATTGCTTCAGAACATGACAGCAGGGTGAACAGGGCCACCAACATCATCACTGTTACTGCTCTTCTTATTCTTAAAACTGGAGCGGTGGGTGCAACTTTGCACGTTTTAAAGTTAGATTCTTCACTGTGTTCTGGTTAATAATTTATGGTTTGTATAAATTTAACTGCAATGAAATTATGACAAAAAAGCCTCATAAAGCATTCAATGACACATAGTTTAACACTTTTCAAATAGTCAAATCACTAAAAACACTCAATCCAGTCTTGTTTACTAGGATACATTAAAAAAAAATTCAAATATTTTGTCAGGTTAAAAGAAATAAAATTTTAATGCTTATGTAAGTTCAGTTACTGTTGTTATGGCTCTCTAGTCTTTCTAGTAGAAATAGTCCGCACATATCCTGTTAAATAAACCAATGGAACTCAGGTAAGATGGTAACAGTCAGGGAACCAGAGGTCCAAGACCCAGGTCAACATTAGTCCAGCTTTTGCTTAATGGGCTACTAGGTAATTAATGGGTAACACTCAACTGGAGCAGGAAGACTAATGTGTTTTTTAACCCCCAGCATCTGTCTCCTATGAGCTTCATGTCAGTACGTGATAGTAAAGCCTTTTTTATCTTTTCATTCCACCCATTTAGTATTTTACACACTCTCAAATTTTCAAAAAGGGGGGTGGGATTATCCTCATACACACAGACACACACACACACTCTGTTGATAGAGGAATTAGGTCTCCTCTTCCCCCTCCTCTTCGTCTCTGCGTGTTACATTTGTGAGGCAAAAAACAAAAGTGGGAATATTATGGAGGCTTTAATGGATCCTGAATTGTCTTCACATTTCTTGTGTGCCTACTTGGCTCCGGATTGAAGATTTGAAGACTTAAAAGTCATTTTGAAAGACAGTTTGGTCAAAGTCTCGGCATGTACTAAATCCCCAACAATCTTCCGTGCACAAAATACAAGAGAGGTCACGTGAAATCTGGGGTAGAAATAAATAATCCTGGTTTTATATGAGTGTCAAACTGGTTAAATCAGGAAGACCAAAAATGTGTCTCCATAGCAGTTAGTGCTATAAGTCTATACTTAAAAAAAAAAAAATAGTGAGAGAGAGATGTGGGAGTCTTGACTGAGTCTGATCTAACTTGTTTTCGCAACCTCAGTCTACACAGGTGGCACCTTTAAGTGTAGCCATTTATTGTACAAATACACGCAGGGACAGAGATGAAAAAAGGGTGTCGTGTATGTCAGCGGTCTACCGCCTCTCCTCTACCCTGTATCTGCTTCCCCTTCCAGTCTGGTGTCCCTATTCCTTTGTCAACCTTCTCTTCGACAGCAGGCAAGCCTGTCCTGTGATGTGATCGGATTTAGATGAAATTCAATGCATGACTACTAATGAGAACATTCTAATTGCTCATTATTAAACCGATATGTCTTGCTGGAGATTGATTTTATCCTACTAATGAAGGAAATACTCACTCTACGTGCTCGTGTTAGTTCAGTCTTGCGTTTGAAGTCACATTGATAATTTTGCTCAAAAGTTTCGGGGTTCTTGTTTTCTGTTCAGTTTTCGAGTCGTTAATGCTTCATTCACATGCTCGTCGGATGCTCCTTGTTCCCGAGTCAGCTGTTCTTCAGTTGTTTTCAAAATGTACACTGGGAAAATCACGGATGCTAGAAAGAAGGTATGTTGTTTTTTATTGTTTAAATCTATGCCGTATAAACAACATGTTAGTTGTTTGCACGATGTAGTGACAAGAAAGTGACAGGTTAGCCTTGACGCATATTTCCGTTTCCATACATTCCCACATAGGTGTATCCAGTAGAAACACAAAGCCAGGGGGGCCTTGTCAGATTAGCCTTCACATTAGCCATTAGCATGAGCCTTATGTTGTTTGAGCCTGACTAGCGCTCTGCTAACAAAGCTGCTTCTATGCTTGCTATGTCGATGGAGGAGAGTGTCTTGGATCGCCGTGCATCAGGTGATGTACGGGAGAGGTGCATACAAATCCAAGAAAGCATTTTCATTGGACACAAAATTAGGACAAGCTCATGAATGCAAGATTAGATAAACATTTCAATATTTTCACAGAAAGAGAAAAGAAGAAGAAGAAGATTTTAGAATACTATGATTATTGATTGTTTTGATACATTTTGATATTTATCACTTTTAAGACTGGGAAAATGGATTTTCCACTTTTACATTGCAGTTTTCGCCCTACATGTTTCTGCATATGAAATCATAAGTCGGCAGCTTGTGGGCCAAATCTTTCACTGACTTGCCGAGTTCCTCTGATCTGATGCCACGTTGACAAGGGATGGGACATGAAAACCAGTTCTTGTTGAGAACCGGTTCCTAGTGTTTCAAGTCCTTGGAATCATTTGCCAATTTTGCAAACGATTCCCTTATCGATTCCAGTGAGCATGAACGACGTCACCTCGCACGTTGTGTTGCTTACGCAAGCTACGCAACATGTGTGGCGACGTCATTCACCAGTGCAGTCAGCAGGAAACATGGCGCCCAAGCGGCGCAAGCGCTCGAGAATTTGGTTACATTTCACAAAAAAGGATGACAACGGGGCAACTTGCAATACTTGTTAAGAGGATATTTCATCAAAGGGAGGAAATACCACCGACACGCAGAATCATTTGCACACAGGATGCGATAACTTTGATTGAATCCTGTATTTTCGATCTGCTCTGAAGTGAATCTCAACCCAGCAGCAGCGGCAACGTTAGCACGTCCTCTGCTGCCAATACTGCTGGTAACTAACCAACCAGCACTACCTGTCATATTAGTCCCATGTGCCTCATTGTAAAACCTGCGATTAATAACTGTTAACATGAAGCGAATGCCTTCTCATGCATTACATGTAGATGACCATGACGAGAGACAGAGTCTAACTGTTAGTTTCTCTTTTTTTCCCAAATGAGAATCGATAAGAGAATCAATAAAGAACCGAATCGTTAAGCAGAATCGAAAACGGAATCGGAATCGTAAAAATCGTATCACTTCCCATCCCAAGCTGCCCCCGCCAGCTCTCTGACCAGTTCTACCACAAAGGCGCACCATATTTCAGTTGCGGTTCAAGATATGGTTCAGGGACATTTCAAGTTCAAAAGTACTGAGTATCCGTATTGGTTATCAACTGAAATGTTGTTCTAAATACCAGTCTTGGCCTAGTACTTCCATATCGGCGCATACCAACAGATGTCTGTGTCGTCAGCTGTGCCACAACCTGTCATATCTGTGTGCGGTTGACTGGATGACTTTTACATTTTTTCCTCACAGCATTCTATATGGTGCTTCACCAGCACTTATCATGCCTTCTAGTTGTTTGACTGTACCAGTGCAGACAGTAGCAATCAGTGATTCAGCAACCATGTGGTTCACTCTTTTGGTTTACAAAGGAAGCCCATACGATTCTAGTTTGTGTCTATTTTTAGATGCGGACCTCTACAAACACAGTCAAAACATTAAGCGTTGGTACTGGCCGGTCACCAAAAGCTTCCAACTAATCCAGGCTCGGTATTACGATCAACGACAGCAGCAGAGATTTGCCCCACTACAGTCATGTGATTGATAATATGGCTTGATCAGTCCACACGTGAAGAAAACACACAATGCACACACACACACACACACACACACTCCGGTAGCTGATCAAAGACAGGACATTAATTCAATGAGGCTAAGAGTTAGTTTAAATATGTTAATAACTGTTAAACAGCAGGTCTCATTTACAATAGTGGATGACAGACTCCATCTCTGATCTCTCTTTTCCCCCTGCTCTGATTTCACATATCTTCCTCTTCCACTCTTCCTCTTCAATTCCTCCCTCAATCTCCCTCCTCATCCGTCTTAACTGCTGCTCTCCTCCCGTTTTTCTCATCCTCCTTGCTCTTATTCTCGCCTCCTCGCTCTCCTCGCCCCTTCGTCGTGCCCTCTCCAGACCACTCTCCTGACCTCTCCGCTCCCGTCTCAATTTCCTGTTCTTCTCTTTTTGTATGCCTCGCTCCTCTTCTCTCACACCCTTTTGTCGAGATCCCTCTTCTCGCATACTCCACAAGTCTCCATGGCCACAGTTGTCACGGCAGCAAGCTGTGCTGTACACAAGGTGAAGGAGCAACCCAATTATAACAAACATCAAGCTAGTCGAAATACATATACATGGAAACATATAGCTGGGAGGGGAAGGGAATAATTTGTGTGAAGGTCACATGCTTTACACTATGATTCCCAAACTGGAGTAAGAGTACCTCCCAGTGCAATCACATCAGGGAATACACCAAGAAGAATCTGTAGAATCCTCTCAAATTCACCAATCAATAAACAAATACATGTGTTATGTTTACTCAGTCGCACCTGTGAGGACCCGCTCTTACTCTTCATCTGATTGGCTCTCATTCCACATGTCTAAACTGGGCATCAAGTATTAGCCAATCAGAAGCATAGTGGGGCCATGGGTGGGTGTGCTCCCAGTATGTCCAGTTCCTCCTGGGCCAATACGTTGCTTAACTTGCCCAAATATGGATAAACTGTTGAAACAATCTCACCCCCTACACCAGGACACAACACAGACAACGGGAGAGTGAATGTTTCAGAGGGTACAGGACTTGAAACGTTTGTGAAGCACTGATCTAGACACCCGTTTATAACAACTGCTGCACAAGTTTTTCAAAGGAAAACTTTCCAGACCTGTTTCCTGCACACTTTCTTGTCGTTTTCAGTTGTATCTCCTACAAAACCTGCTTTGCAAAAAAAATTAAATAAATCCTGCTCACACGTTATTAGCTGCCCTGACCTCAGTGACTGGCTAATGACAGGAATGGTAAAGTGCTGCTACTCAATAAAAGTCTTGCAGCTTTACACAAGTGGAAATCTCTGTAAGTGAAGTGGCAGCAGGAAGTGTTTGGTTTGTGTTAAGCAAAGGATGATAGAAAGGAGACGCTTCCATCTGTTATATTGAAGTAAGATGGTGGAGAGGGCATAAAACGCTGATGTGACGTGACCATGTTATAACAACACTAACAATGACTTAGTAAGGAGGTCACAGAGGGGATGACATTATGATCAACCTTTGATAGAGGAGCAGAATAGTGGCTGTTAACAGTCTCTGTGTGCAGCTTCCAAAGGCAAATTTCCACCCAAGAGTCGAGCTGCAGGTTCGTTGCTTGCACAGCAAAGAATCCTGCTGTTAAGGAGAAATCTGATGAATGCTACAAAGAGATTTAAGTTCTCATTCATCCCACAAGCCATAAACCTGCTTAGCTGTAACAGATAATCTCCTCATCACATTTCCTGTTCATTTAATCTGCCACTTTCATTACTCATTGGGAACAATTTAGTTCGAAAATGATATTTCTGTCATTGGAACAATGGCAACGAAAGCGAGAAATATTTCGTTTTCGACTTCCTTTAAGGGACCCTTAAGACAAATAGTTCTTTTGTGTGCTTTTACTTTGTTATTTGAACATATTTACATGACAGACAATGTAGGAGAACTGGGGCATATAAAAGTAAAAAACTGTTCATAATTGTAATCAAGGTAAAAGTTGGAAATAATCCTGGTATTGTTTTCAAGTTATATTTTATATAACTTAATGCAAATAAACTTTTATTACAGCAGTACCTGAAATTGTCTTCTGGTGTTCCATCGACTCAAAATTCTAAGGCAATCAGGAATCTTACTTTTTTAAGGTATAACAAAAAGCGTCTTTACAGCGCACCATCAGACAGCTTCACGTACTTACTCAAGAAAAAGACTGGAATGCGACGCTTTAAATGGTGTAACCTTGAAGTGACGGTCACATTATTAAACTCAAGCAACAAAAAGCTGCTTAATCAAAGGATGTCTCACGAGAACCTAAGTCCATCAGTCACTTTGCAGTGGTTTGAATCCTGCAGGTGTTTGGAACAGTAAGCCATTATTCATTATTGGTGTGAAACCACACGTTTCCCATTGACACCGTGATTCAGGTGCGTATCGTCTAGATAACCGCAATCCTATTTTTAGGGTAGACGGTGAAAATGATTTGTAGATTTATTGAAATTACACCTGCAACATTGCACCTTTTCCATCTCTCTCTCTCTCTCTCTCTCTCTTGGCACATGATGTATTGTGTTGTTTCGGTATGGGGAGGCGTTGGTCAGCCAGGCAGATGTAGCATGTAGAGCTTCACTTAATTCCCTCCTGCTTCTCCTCTTTTCACTGAAATACAGTTTAATAAGGTTGACTCAGCAATTTGGGTCAAGAGGAACACTGTGTTTCAGTGGCCTGGCCTAACACTGCATTCATTAAGTGAGCTGTGCTATGTGCCTAATATCTGTCGTTTTAGAAAACTAAGCTTTAGAATGACTGTGTGTGTGTGTGTGCGTGTGTGCGTGTGCGTGCGTGTGTGTGTGCGCGTGTGTGTGTGTGTGTGTGTGTGTGTCACAGAGAAAGAGATAGAGAATACAAACAAGAGTGTTCATGTGTTTGTGTCCCACATTCCCAGCAGTGCCCGTGGTCCCTGGGCCACTGGGTGCTAAGCAGACGGCCAAACAGGCCCCATGACATCTGTCAGCCTATGGCCTAAATATGTGAAAAGCCCCTGGGCTCCATTTAAAATACGTAAACACTTGCATAACAGTCACACACACATACACAAGGCAAGGAGTGTGTGTAAGGTGTGCATGTGACTGTGTGTACCTACCGGTACATTGTCTTCTTGAGGACTGAAGAATCTAAAGCGCAGAGTTATATACATATGTATGTATATATAATACTTTCATATCACTGACACCGAAAGGACATTTGGTTTTCATTGCTATCAAACCCCCAAATAAGTGTTTGAGTAAATATTCTAGGAGAGCATTGCGTTCTTTTTTAATTTACCCAACAGTGTAATTGTGGGCATGTTTGCTGTAGTTACACAGAGTCTATATTTAACGCAGGATAATGATGAAGAGGAGTGACAGCCCAGAGAAGGAAGGAAATGACTCACAACGATGGTACGGCACCCTAATAAAGCTGTATGATCACAAATGTCCCCAGGCGCAGACATACGCGGTTTCTAAAAGAATTAATACTTACAAAAAAACATTTTTTTCCAAAAAAACACTATCATAATATATATTTTTTGAAATTTCAATGATGAGTGATGATGAATAAGATAAACCCAACCTGATGTCTGTAAATAGCATATCGTGTCAAAATATTCGACATAATTCCAATGATTGTACTTCTGCTCTTTGTTCCATTGGCCGATACATTGGCCACCATCAGCCTACAACAGATCTACACTGATATACTGTCCTGGCGTATATGGTTTGCGATATGTGTTGAACAAATGTATGTAAGTATGTAACGTGTGACTGCTACTCATTTTTTTTTAAAGTACGTTATTTTTTTAAGAAATTAGCCTTTTTGAGTACCCTTAGTCATATTAGGAGAAAACTTTTGCACAATCAACATATAAAGGGTCTATTTTCAGTCCAGCACAAAAAAAAAACACTGTTTTGGTTGCACATATTGCTAATCTGCGATTTTATTTTTGCTCTCAAAATCAGTATCGGGCTCAAAAATCCCATATCGGTCAGCGCGAACGCGGTCAAAGCTAAAGATGATAAGATATGTTTTTGTTGTCTGTCCAACATACTGGTAACCAATCAATTCTCAATTTGGTTCCAGCCAGTATGAGAGGTGGTATAAGAGTCTCTAAATAATTAGATATTTGTTGGTCAACAAATATTTATAAATTATTCGGGGACCAAGATGACAACTGTGGATATATATTTGTATAATGTAAATATGAACCTTCGTGAAGAGCACAAAATGCTTTACAGTTACATCAATATTCAATATTCAGTCAATATTTAAACTACAATGGTGTCTGAACCATCCTTCCAGCTCACGGTGTGGTCGTAAAAACATGTTATATACACATGATAAGCCATCCAGGATGAACACACACACCCTGAAGCGTGAAACTGCTGTTGACATTTAATAAGATGCGCGTGCACGCGCACATGCACACGCACACACACACACACACAATTCTGACACGTGGACAGTGAGTGAGCTTCACCAGAGTGTAAACCACCAGGGTAAATGAAGCCTTCAGAACATTAAAGATGGTCCTCTTCACCCCTCCTCATCTCCTGTCCAGCCCTTCATGTCACCATCCATGCCCTCATCCTCACAGCAGTCCCTCTGGGCTGAGGAGGCCACACTTATTGAAATATAATCAAAAGAGAATAAAGCGATTACTTAAAAAAAAGTATGTTGTATCATCTTTTAAATACATATTCAGTTATAAAAACTAATAATATGATTTTTCTGTGTCTGCTGAAGAAGTGAAGCAATAAAACCCATTGAAAGTTCCACAGCTCCAACAAGTTTCACGAAATTCGTCGTGTCAAGTTTTTTTGTGTGTTCCTGCAAACAGTCACAGGTCGACAGTCTACAGAAACTCGAATGTTACGGGATTTGTTCCAGTCATACTACAATTTCAATAATTCACACACACACACACAAAACTCAATGCTTGTTTTCATAAGAGTGCTGAAAAATTTGGAAAATTTCTGATTGCGATATTGCAATCGTGACTTGGAAGGTTTCATTGAAAAAGCTGTTAAAATGATGATTCTTGATGATATTTGTGGGCAACTACATCAAGCAAAGATGCCTTCTTAAGGCAGTAGAATATGATTTGTAGGCAGGACATCTTTGCAACGCCACAATATTTAATCTAACATGCTCTTTGACACGCAATACGTTTTTAACAACTACCTTCCTACCTACCTCTTCCAAGCAATTTGAAAATCGCTGCAGGCCACAATGTGATTTTGATTAAATTTCAATTTCCTGCACAGATAAATGAGTGTAGTATGAACTCACTCGATGAGAGCTTGAATGTGAGTGAATTTCAATTTATATGAAAATACTATAGCTTTAACCAAGTAAATTACATTTAAGTAGCAAGTCGTTCTTAGCTCAGACACACAGAGACACACCATCCCTGCTTCTGTGAGCCTGGCTGCCGATAAGAGGGCTTCATCTCATTTAGAGACACCTTCTTCATTTCTTCCACCCACCTACACATGCATATACATACACTCACACTAGCATAGAAAGAAATTAGAGACAAGTGACTGCAGAGTCACGGTTGATCGAGGAGAATGTACGGTGTGTTTGGATTTGCGTATGGTGTTTGATTGTGTATGTCATACTGCCCTGAAGGCTGAGATCAATACACAGTCACACATAGGCCTGGTCCAAACACAAATATAGTCAATACCAATATATAGAGACTTCCTCTTCCTCGCACTAATTTTAGATGCTTTGAAATGCTGATAACTTATGAAACATGGCAGAAAACCCACTAATAATATCAATATGACATGTGCTTTCTGGGCTCTTCAGGTTTGATGCGTTTCACTGCTGACATGCTGCCACTGGGACTCTATCATTACGTCAGGTTCTATTTCTCTGCCCAGATCTACCTCAGCTAACCCAAAAACATCAGGAAAATGACTTAACGACCACGAGGACCTTCGTGAAAAAACCTAAATACCGTCATTCAGTATATTTTTCACATGTTAACTCTGCAAATACCATCACAAATAGTATGGTCCTGAAATCCTGGTGCTTTCAAAATGAGTTTAAAAAACAAAACAAAACTAAAGCTGTTTGCCATCAGGGTCACCCGACATAAGAAGAACCTTCCCAAATTGAGGACGACATCCAGCTCATCATGTAAGTCTCATATTTCTATAGTCCGGCCTTTCCGTGAGCGTTTTATCTTCCCCGCCCCTGCACTGACTTTGGCAAAAATAGTCCTCATAGTTTCTTTTTCCTAATCCCGCTGACAGACAAACTGAAAAAAAGAAAAATGCTACCGAAAACACGATCTCGTCAGCCAGTGACGTGATCTTATCACATCAGGCAAACCTCTCTCCCCTGATAGAACAAACGATTCCCAGTGATAGAAACAGAAGGACGTTCCAGTCGCTCATTCAGTCCATTTGCAGACCAATCCTTTGGTTCCGCTTCTGAAATATGATCTTTTATGGCTGTTCTCGGTTTTATGTTTTCAAAAATTGAGCAGCTTTGAGGTTTGAACCATTTAACAGTGTCAATTTCGACTGATGGAAATTCATGGGTGAGGTGGTTAATTACAGTTCTTAATTATTCATGTTTTGGGCACGTTTTTGTGAGTTAAGTGCACTGCAAGTCAATAACTTTGTTCTTAAAAGAGTCTGGGTTCTACAGGATTGTCTCTCCGTTCATCTTTGTTCACCACCCGCACACACATATATAGACACACACACTCACACATGCAGACACATGGAAGAAAAAGACACAAACACACTCACGTGCTTGCTGAAGCAATGTGATGCTTAGTGTGACTCTCATTTCCCTTCCTCTCTAAACCTTTAATCCCCGACTGAGCAAAATGATGCAATCTGACATTCTGTTCAGAGAAGCACACACACACACACACACACACACACACACACACACGCAAAAACACATGCGAACACAAAGCCCACGTCACACATG
This sequence comes from Aulostomus chinensis, assembly GCF_037954235.1. Classification (NCBI taxonomy): domain Eukaryota; kingdom Metazoa; phylum Chordata; class Actinopteri; order Syngnathiformes; family Aulostomidae; genus Aulostomus; species Aulostomus chinensis. Next base: position 21,116,279 of record NC_141328.1, on the reverse strand, counting down.
ATTACGATGGCATGCACATACACACAAATGCAGCCCCATCATGTTTGCATGGTATTGACATGAATGTGGTACCCATTGATGCACAAATACATTCATGAAAACACACACACACACACACACACACACACACACACACACACACACACAGCAGATCCACCATCCTCTGGGGAATGTGCTGAAGTCACACAGTCTGTGTTTGAGACAGTGGAACATGTATCAACACACATAAATACACACCAATGAAAGAACTCCCCACTGTTGCGTTTGTTTGGATTAACCTGCCCACCTACCAACAGTCATGATTGCTGTTACACAACCAAATATCTTCTCCACCGTCTTTGTGAATCACAGCAAAGACAAAAGAATAATCACAACGCAGCCATTTACACTGCCCTCTTCATCGACTGCTTGCAAGAGTCTACCCGTTAATGAAAACCAAAATAATCTGCACGCGCTTGTGCAATTAAAAGCAGCTTAAAAGCAGTTGCACTAGAAGTGGAGCAAGGTATATGACAATCAGTTTAACTTCCCATTTGAAGCAAGACAAATGTGTGTGTGTGTGTGTGTGTGTGTGTGTGTGTGTGTGTGTGTGCGCGCGCGACGCCCTGCTGTGTGCTTTGACTACGTGTCAATAAAAATGAAAACAGCCCCTGCTGTAGCGTCTGCCTATGACTTTAATCAGAAAATTATGTGGCTTGTTACCATGGTTTTAACTCCATATCCAACCTTGCATTAGCCAAAAGATTATTTACACTTTGATCTCTGACTCATGCTGTTCCTGTGGAGGCTCACCCACATCCAGTCAAATGGACTCCATTGATATGAAGAGAATGCACACAGAAGAAGAAAAACACTAAGCGAGCACAGAGCTCCGCCAAGGCTGACGCCATCTCATATTATTATGTCGTGATTCAACATCTAAAAAACTATTTTTTTTTTACGTTTCTTTTTTTACAAAAGGCAGAGAAACTATGGTTTGAGAATAAAATAATCAGACATTTGATTTCCAATTATGTAATGTTGCATAATTATTAAAACTACACCATAGTAATACGAACTTGCTCTCTTTTTAGTGAAACGAAACAATATAAAGTCTGCACTCTTAAACTGTGACCAAAGAAACAATTCACTTTACATACAAACAGCCTGACTATTGTACTCGCAAGCGATGTTGCTATTAATTTGGTCAGCAGAAGAAAAAGCATCAGGATATAAATTACAACAGAACGTACTGTCGTGAAATATTTGTGTTACAACTTTTGAAAAATGAAACCTCCGTGATTTGTTATTCACTGTGACATCCATGAATATCAACAGGCTTTCCCAAGACGGACTCACTGTACCTTTAACAGTTACAACTGATATTTGAGCACAGTAATAGTGAAAACAACACACACACAAACACACACACACACACACAATAGATTCATATAGCAATTATCAGATGATCAGCAGTGTATGTTAGTCAGCAAGTGGTCAAAGGGGCCATCATAAGTCTGCTAAATCACTAACCAGCTTAATAGGATATTAATGATTTTCCGGTTGGCACAAGAAAGGAAGACGGAGCGAGAGAGAGATTGAGAGAGAGAGAGAGAGAGAGAGAGAGAGAGGAGGTGGGGGTGTAAATAGAGAGAGAAACATGACAGGAAACGAAGATGAAGACTTGAATAGAAAGTGTAGGAGCGGCCCAGGCAGTTCAGGAGGCAGATGATTAATTTTAGTGATCTGAGAGTTATGGAGCCGTGAAGACAGAGCCTGATATTATATTTTTGTGAGCAAACAAAAACAAAACAAAGAAGATAAATAAGAAAAGACACAGTCTGCAGTCACACTCCGAGCCTTCACACTCAATTTCAAATTGCTGCTTGTGTGTTATATTAAGAAGGACTTGGCATACATAATCTATAAGAAATATCAACAGGAGCCGACAGCGATGTCAGACACACGACTTTATCTTGGAACTTGCACTTCCCCTGTTAGAACACATTTCAGCTGAGAGTTTGAAGAGACACGACCAAGATGCTAATGCAATTCGGAATATATTTTTATGTCGCCTGGTTGCTATGCTAATCCTGCCTCCCTTGAAACTAGCTACAACAGAGCATGTCTCAATTATTGTATTCATTGCTTCTGAATCGACAAAGACACATGTTTTGATAGGAGTTCCGAAAATATGTATGTTTGTAAAAATGGAGAAAAATGTTGAGTGCTTAGCAAGTTTACAGCTAGCAAACCAACTAGCTGCTGAAGCTAGCAACAGACAGTAAGGCAGATAGATAGATAGATAGATAGATAGATAGATAGATAGATAGATAGATAGATAGATAGATAGATAGATAGATAGATAGATAGATAGATAGATAGATAGATAGATAGATAGAATTTTCATTGATTTTTACTTCCTCATAAAAGTGAAATATACATGTAGAGTGATCATTAAAAATCTTCAATGTCAGCAGACTGTTTCAATTATGGGCTACGCTCACACTCTATGACTCAACCCACCAATCAACCAATCCATCCCTCCATCTTTCTTACGCTCTCTCTTTCTGCAACCTCCGCTCATTCATGGACGACTAATCCACTGCCCAGCTTAATCCCTCAACCTGCTCTCACACACGCACCCGTATCTCTCACTTCCTGCACAGTCATACTCACTTCCACACATCCTCACATACCAAGTAATGAGTCTCATACATACTCGCTATGAGCACTAATATTTCTAGACAATCCTGTATGCAACAGCGGCTGTCGAAGATGTTTCACTGATAAACAGAAATAAGGTTGAGGCTCAGAACATGCATTTTTCTGTGTGAAAGGTCATCATTATTTGCCTCTTCTGGAAGTATACAAAAAAAACTGGGATGATAAATTTGCAAATTAAAGCAACTAATTTGATTTTTTTCAGTGTAGCCAAAGGATCCAGCTTATGCCTAAAAACTGATAATTCGAAACATCGGCAGTCAGTCTTGACTGACGCAGTGAGCATTTAGTTATCCTCGTATTTTGTTAAAAGTTAGCTTTTATATGTGTGGAAATCCAGTTAGGAGCTGAGGAATGAGGCGGTAAAGTGGTTAGCACTGTTGAGTTTAGAATTCTGACCCACTGAGGCTTCACTGCGTGAGATAAAATCCTTTCCTACTCTTATTCATGTTGAGTGCATGCGGAGACTTATTTTAGCAGCAGTAGCTGTTCCCCCAGCTGTCTAATTCCCATTCTTTGTTCCAGAAGGAGCCCATCAAAGAACACCTACATGCTCTCTAAAAAAAGATGAGGCGGTCGTTGTAAAAATACTATGGAAGTGAGAGACAGAAAACCCATATTTCCCATAACTTCAATGAATCAAACACACACACTCACACAGAAGTTGATGACGCCACCTGCCATGGGTGGGCAGAGACTCGGACTCGTCTTCAGAAGAATTGACTCGGACTCATGAACAACCTTTAAATGGCGCGTCAACATTCGGGACATATCTGGCGAGCTCACTTATTCCCATTTGTCATAACTTTCGGCTAGAAAAACTTCACGAAAAAAGGACCAATCAAAAGAACTTCTATATTCAGTATTTGTGATGTTAAAATAAAAGATAGCACATTAACAATTATCACGCACGTTGGAAAATTGTCAACAACACCACAGCTGAAATCTGATTAGGTCTCGCGACTAAAACCTACTATGAGACCAGTGGAAACCAATTCTACCATTTCTTCAAACTGCTTTCCATGAAGGTCCCAGTACATTAACAACATTAGAGGGAGTGACAGGTCAAAGCGTGTTTGTGATGCACACTTATCCTCAGTGTAATCAATTAATCCAATATTGCACAGTTAGTAAGATTAGAGTTGATGACACACTGACCAGCTTGTTTATACCGCTACAGTTGCTTTAGCTGTTATTTCTTGACACACAAAGTTCATAGGCATTCAATTTAAGGTGGTCAGGCACATTCGTCAGAAGGCGGCAAAGAGCAACACGGCACGTGACTCTTCGGTTCCCTCTGAGGAAAGAGAGAGAGACGCACAAAGGCAGCTAAAACATCTCAACACAGATACTTTACATTGTGCACAGAGCGTAGACTCGGACAGTGTGAATAATCCCCATCTGTTGAGGGAACATGCTACGATTCTCTGTCCATCTCTCAGTTGCGTCTCTCACACACACACACACACACACACACACACACAATTACACAATTCCCCCAATGAAGCTAAGATGGCTTCTTGCCAGCCTCAGAGCAAAAGAGGCAAATGTTTGTACTGCGTGAAAAGTCCTCTGAGGACACATTTAGGATTAAACTACTGCTCTGTTTGCAATAAAAGGGGTCAACTGATTTGACCTGAAGTGAATCAATTCATTTCACAATTCTAGACCAATATTGTTGTGTCGGTACAACAATAAAACCCAACACATCTGTCAGAGTACTGCTCTGTAAGCCCTTTGATGCGACTCACACTTCCAGCCAATCTCACTCGCGCAAAGGTGTTTCCTCCAGCCACTATATATATATATTATATATATGAAATGACAAATTGTGAGAGAAGCAGCAGGAAAAAAGCTCCCTTGACCTTCTCTGCACTTCCAGCATGTAATAATAAAAGGTGAATATCTCCAAACTAAACTTAAAGCAATAAAATCCAAACTACATCATGGCTAGATACCGCTAAGAGAGATTCACTAGAAACTGTCCCGATATATACCTCTAACAATTAGCTACAGATCAACACTGTTTCCAGTCAAAGCCAAGAGCACTTTTATGACCATCATGTAAATCATGACCCAGTGAGTCAAACTTCTAATGTCCCTACAACAAAGCAGATCTGGAGACGTAACAACAGGTTACAAAGCAGTTAGTCATAGTTAACACCAGTTTATTCATTGTTCTCTCAGTATTTTCGAGTCCTACTCACCAGCTCTTGGTTGGTAGAATTGGAGTCGTCTCCGGGGAAAGGGATGTAGATGGCTAAGGCCACACAGTTGGCAAAAATAGACAGCAGTATAAAGATATCAAACGGTCTGGAAAGACAAACTGTTAGGGAAAACTGGTATCCCTGAGAGAAGACTTGAACACATTACCCCCCGAATACTTTTCCATGTATTCATTGACTCACACAACCACCCATCCAGCAGTCTATGAGCACAAACAAACATCATTCAGATCCCCAAACATATGCTGGTTTGAAGGATACTTCCACTCCACCAGGCTGATGCAGGCCCTGCGGATGGGGTTGTTGAGGGTGAGGCAGAACAGAGCTCGGGGCGGCCTGCTGTTGGTGGATCCGCCCTGCTTCTTGCTTTTGGCATACTGCTGCCGCTTTCTCTGTGCCAGTGAGCCCACAGGAGCAGGTCCGGCGGTGCAAACCAAGGGCTGGGAACTCATGTCGGGCTTTGCTTCGCTCTGTGCTTGACGAGCGGCGTTAATGGCAGCATGCCAAGCAAGGACCGGGCTGACACCTGAACTAGCACCCCCAGCACCCTGAATGCCACTGTTGGCTCCAAGGAGGCCATAAGAGGAGCCGACGGGCTTGCCGGTGCTGGCTGGAGCATGATGAGGCTCAGGAGGATGGAGCTGGTGCAGACAGGTGTGGCTTTCTGACCAGAGCGCCGAAGCGTCAGCAGGGGGAGTGGTCCTTTTGTTGCTGGCATACTGTGCCCCTGAAGAGAGAGAGAACTTAATGGGACACACGTGCAATGATCAGGTCAGCACCCTCTACCACCATCTTGCAGCAGGAAACTGAAACTTATACTGTAGGGATGTGCAACACTGGACTTTTTGGCAGTGTCCAATATTTTTTTTATAACTGATTGGAGCATTCAATAATTGATGGATATCACGTGTATAAAAAGAAGTTTACATGATAGTGGCATTTTGTAGTGTAGAGACAGACAGCACAACTGGGCCGAAATACATATCAGTCAACAAGTCGGTTAAAAAAGATAACCCAAAGCTGCCGAGACCAATGATGTGCCGATTTTATTTTGCATCCCTAGAGAATGAAATGGGGCTAACAGACCATTTTTGCATAAAAACTATCAACCTTGAGATTTGCCATTAATTGTCACTTGTTGATTATTATATACTCTATTCAGGTTTTCTACTTCTTCTTTTTCAAAAATAAACTTTACCCTCCGGTGTCTCCAAATTATAGCAACGGGTCATCAGAAGAAAAAAAAAGTGAACTATTAAAAAAAAAACAGAATTATTTAACAGGAGCAACTTGATTCAAACCATTCATATTCCATTCAAAGACAGAAACGATAAAAAAACACTTGAATACTGGAGAGTTGGAGTGTTTCCTGTGTGCTCACTGATTCCTAGAATTAAAGAAAGCTGTATGGGTTTTGTTTCCAGCATTTTGGAAGCAAAATCTGAATTTCCCACAGACAAACTGGATCAATCCAAAGATCGGGAGAGAATAAGTGGTTTAAGTAGTGATTTAAGATGAAAAATCTCTACTTGATCAGACAGGGGGAAAAAAAGCTTCATTTTGATGATGCGGAATGGGAAGAAAGCAATGAGTTGAGAGGGGGGAGGAAAAAAAAGCCCAGGCAGCATGAATGAGAGAGGCTGTCATTAAAATCAATGCAAACCACCAGTTAAAAAAAAACAAAAACAACAACAACAACAACAACAAAACAGTGCCCTTGACACATCTCTTTGGTTCACTGCAACTCCACAGCACACAAAAGGCTCCATACATCCCAGCATGTTCCACTGCATCCAACACACGACTGCAGCAGACGACCAACACACGGATCCACTAATCAGAAACATGTAAGCAAGAGGAAGAATTTCATCTAAAGGAGGAGACAGAGAGAACGAAGCTGCATGAACGGCTGCGTGAACTGGTGAATAACAAAGGTGGACCTGCTATCAATGTGGTCAAGTTTGTCAACTTTGAAGAACCTTGCTCAAAGTTTTTTTTGTTGCCTATCTCCTGGTTTGATGCCATCAAGATATGATTCAACATCACGATTTTGGTTCGCTTTTTAAACGCAAAAAAAAAAGAAGAAGAAGACTTAACATTTTGAGAGACACTGACTAAAATGAATAGAGCACCCTTCACATATGAACTTGGAAGACGTCCACGCTAAAACCGCATTTGGCTGCATTAAATGTGGTAAACAGAAGAATGAAATATACACTTTTTGACTCTGCTCATCAGCGTTTGAGCTTGGCCAGTTTGAAAACCAGAGAAAGTAAAATTATAAAAATCAATTTCTGCTTTTTTGTTGTTGTCAGTATTTATCTCAGTAGAGCAGCTGACCCTCCTCTTCCCCTACAGGTGAGAAATAAAAAAGGTTTGGTTCCTGATGATCGCAGGATGTAACAGGAATGATCCGCACCTTGTTGGACATCAGCTGCGGACGTTCCCGACTTTACTTGTGTGTGTGTGTGTGTGTGTGTGTGTGTGTGTGTGTGTGTGTGTGTGTGTGTGTGTGTGTGTGTGTGTTAAATGGAATGTGTGTTTTAATTCGTAAAAAAAACTAATCAAACTAAGTGGATTTACTTTAAAAGTTCCCTAATCCTCGCTCAGTTCATTTGGAGGGCGCACACGTCCAAAGCATCCAGTCACATGGTTCCGAAACGGCCCCTTGACCACAGTATTCGAGCAAATATAGAACCGCTCTTTCTTGTTATTCAAGTAATAATTCAATTCGTTTCCAGGCGAATTTGGGGAAGAAGGGAAAAAAAACCAACAGGTCTTCGCATTCATGCAGCAAATATCTCATTGCGTTGAGTAGAATAAGTTGCTCCTCTCAATAAAATCACCAAGAATAAACCCACATCCAGATCAAAAACCAAACGAGCGCTCTCGCCCCCTCTCTCCATATCTCTCTCCATCTCTCTCTCTCCCCCTCGCCAGCGCTCCAACTCTCCTCCACCAGCGCTCCACGCACCGTTTCTTTTTTCTTTTTTTTTACCTTCTGACAGTTCATCTGCTTCTTGCATCCTCGAATCCACATCGAAATGATCCGTTTTAAATCCAACTCATCGTTGGAGAGAGCATCCGGAGGTGTCGACGTCGCGCGAGCGGGAGTCCAGCCGTTACCCTGAATTATCAACTGTTTCCCGAGCGCAGACCCCGCGAGGAGCGCCAAACATTTTCGCCACATCCGGGTGCCTGGCTGCAGATTCACGGCGGATCGGAGAGAGGACGCGCTGACAGAGGCAGCCAGCCCTGCTGCTGCACGCACGCACGCGCACGCACGCACACACACACACGCTGCACCTGTTGCTGCTCTGTACGCACCAACAACTCATTAAATTTGTAATATTTTCTCTTCACAGCTACTGGTTACATTGAGAGAAATGTTTACCATAGAAAACAAAGCATTACCTGACGAAGGTGACACCATCACGTGTGAAGACTGACAATTTCACGAGGACACAATCACAGCAGCACAACTGGAACACACTTACAGCTCTGATATGATTTTGAGGGCAGTGATTCGAAGGATTGTCGACAATGAAAGCAAACATCATGTAGAAAATGTACTTTTACTTTTAGTGTGTGATACACTGAATGTGAAATACTCTACTTTTACTGGAGTAGAATTGTTAACAGGTGACGTTTAGGCCTACTTTTACGTGAGTATTTGTATTTCTTGTGTTAAACCTGTAGTTTTAAATCTGTCCGCCTCAATGAGAGTCATTAGACAACAGGAAACATTCAGATTACAATCTTGCCTCCTCTCCCTTTGTCTGTCCTTTGCCACAATATTTGTATTTTCATCCTCCCTCCGCAAGCCCCCCCCCCATACCGCAGGTGTCCACTTACCCCTCAGGGGTCTTCCCCTTATAATGAACGGCATTCCGTCACCTGGCTCTCTTCTGGGGCCTCATAGCGCCGTTTTCTGTCGTCTCTCTTCGGCGGTTCAAGAGAAAATGGGTAGTCGGAGCCGTGCTGGAAGGTTACCAGTGATTGGATTACCTGCGCCTGTATGGAGGATAACCGGTGGCGCGTAATCCTTCCATTATAATCCCTGCTCTGTCCCCACGACAGAGGCCACACATGAGGCGGACAGCTGCAGCTGATAACTGATCAGAAAATGTTATTTCATCGAGCCTTTGCATCATAGACATTTTGTGTTTGCTTAAATATATAGAGCATAAATATATAGAATATTTTACATCTAGCGTTGGGGGCTGGACCGAGTTAGAATTCACTGAAACTGCATTTGGAGAATGAACCCTAATAGACATGTTAACATGTGGATAGAGATGCAGAAAGGATCCCAGATTATGGTAGATTGGATCCAGAAATAAACAGGCCTAAAACAGAGTATGCGGCCCTGTGGTGTTACATAACTCCTAGTCCGTCCATATTTGTTGTTTTTTTTTAATATCTCAAATAGTTGGGAAAAATATGTCCTTTTTTAAACCCATTGGGTCAAATTTGTAACGATGTTTACGGCACCGGTTCCAAAATTCTTACAATGTCGCCGTTCACATTATCACAGTAGCTTAGTCGCTAATTGCGTTTCTATCAATTGCTTCATTGCAATAAATACTGTTTCCCGAGTGATTGGTTAATTTGATTTAATATAATGTGTCAATTTTATTTGAAACCACATAGCAGGAAACAAATTATTTCGTGAATTAAAAGGTTTGAGGTTTTATCTATGAATTAAAATTCATTTTTGTATATTTGTGGTAAACGTACATATTATTGAACCTATAATCATTTTAGCAAGCACAGTGGCGAAGTGAAGCAGAAAATAATTTCATACGAACATTTCGATTTTTAAGCAGCACTCTAACAAATTGGGACAGACCCGAATTGCGTTTGAAATTGCACAAATCTCCTGGAAACTTTTGGAGAACCTCGATTTCCGGGGACAACGGAAGTCATAAGTGTCCGCTGAAATCTGTCCGTGCGGGAGCAACAGTCGCATCCAAGATGGAGACCGTTAATGCCGGACATATGATGAGCTTAGCAGCTCTACAGAGACAAGACCCATACATTAACAAATTACTTGATGTTACCGGCCAAGTGGCTCTCTACAACTTTAACTCCAAATCCAATGAATGGGTAAGTCTATCAAAGTCACTGACGCGGCCTTTTTTTTTTAGCCATTAAAAAAACTGTGCTAAGTATTATCTTAGCATGCTAATGCTAACTGTAGCGAAAAACAACAAAACGTATATATGAAAGATGTACGTGTTTAATTGTCTTTAAGCATTAAGGATACGTTTACTAGCATATTGATACAATCATATTTAAGCCTTCCCGTCATGTTTTCGCTTTAAAAAGATGTGACATTATTTATAATGTGCGCTAACAGATGTTGGCTAATCTCTGTTCGCTAATATTCGGCACTTTGTGAATCAGGGATCGTTGTTTTTATTTTGGCCGATAAAAAACGTTTTTCGTTACAGGAGAAGACCGACATCGAGGGCACCCTGTTTGTCTACGCGAGGTAAGCACTTCACTTTTTCCGACATGGTTTAGTTGTTGACATCGTTTTACTCAGTGATTTTACGTATTTACTTTGCACGTGTGTAGGCCATTACCTTTGTAAACAATCATTACTGGGTTTTTATTTTTCAATCCATAACTTAGATATTGCAGAAAAACTACAACTTATTTAGGTTAATGCAAATGTTTTTGTTGATTGAGCAATTATTTAGTCTATGACATTGTTGAGAAAAACATTTATTACCAATAGTTCCTCTCATGTAGGAAGATTTGTTTCTCTTTTTTCGTATTTGGTCAAATTATATAAGTAATGTAAAAAAGTCATTCTCTGTTCCCCAAATTTATCATTCAACTAATCAATGATAATGATTTTAAACACAGTAGTAGTTTTTAATTGTTGTTTACATCCATAAAATGTTTCATTCATGTATGTATGAATGTAGAGAAAACATATTTGAGAGTAATATGCTTCTGTGTATACTGTTATGTTGAAGAGGTAGCTTGGCTTATTTTGGTTCTTGTTCTTTAAATGACTGCGCTGTGATGGCACTCCTAATCTTTATAATAATGTAAACATTTCTGATGCTTTTTAAAATTCTGCCTTTCATGGGTTTAAACTGGCTGAACACTCCATCCACTGTTGCCATCAGCTTGATCCTGTGAGCTGGATGTTGAATCAAGAAGTGTTTTAACTAGCAATTTATTTGATTGTGATCAATCAGCCAGTTATGTTGTCAAGTAATAGATGCATCACTTAGTCTATAAAATGTCAGGGAAAATAAAGAAAATGCTCGTCACAGTTTCACTTTTAAAAAGTGTTTTAAAAAATTTGCTTCTTTTGTCCATCCAACCAAGTCTGGAACCAGCAAATATTGGCCCTTTTTTAAAATCACAGAAATGATTAATTGATTATCAGTATATCAACTTTGTCTTTTGATTGACTAATCGGTTGTTCGTCCGAGCTCTGGGATAGAGCCAAACCTACATCACGTTTTACTGGATGATGTTGAACACAAAAACAGTTAACACTCCTAATCAGAGACAGGCCTGTTCTTGAGTGAAATCCTCAGGTAACTCTCTACAGAAAGGAAGAACTCTGTTTAACATGGATATCTGTGCAGCTTTCCAATTTTATCTGGATAGTGAATAACTGTTCACACATAGAGCCCCAACCCGCTTTAAGACCCTTTTCTAGGTTGAAGTATTTCTCCGAACTATACAGTAAGTGGAGTCAAAACCGGGGTCGAAGTTGCTCGGTGTATAGTCAGTTATTTCTTTAAGTGTATGTGAAGTGGTTCAGCTCATGAGGGAATCTGTGATCTGTGTTTGTCTAAGGTCTGCGTCGCCTCACCACGGCTTCACCATTATGAACCGCCTGAGCACAGAGAACCTGGTGGAGCCAATCAACAAAGACTTGGAGTTCCAGTTGCAGGATCCTTTCCTGCTCTACAGGAATGGCAACAGTGAGTATTTTATCCAGGAATTGTTGTAGAATGGTTCTGCACCTTTTGAGATTATTATTTAATCTCTGGGATCCATTATACATGTATTTCATGGTTTATTGAGGACATGCAGCAGTGAGGAGGATCGACCGGAGTGAGGAGAGATGCAGACTAGCCCTTGTCCAAAACTAATCCCACACAAATTTGAAGAAACTGCGATATCTATCCAGAAATATCTCCCCGTTACAACTGCTGAAGAAAATCAATGTCAGTTCCGTTCATATATATAGCATTGTTTCTTTGCTACAGAAGACATTTCTGTGTCAAAAAATACACCCACAATGCCCACACACACACACACACACAGGAAGAAAATGGAGTGGTACCTCTGAAAATGCCAAACAAACACTTCCTCAGTGTCCTGCGTAACATTTCTTCTCCCTTTAGCTTGAAGCCATTTTGCCGTCTCGTGTCATTTTAAGCAAGCAAACCTCTTCTGAAGAGACTTTCCCACTCATGGCCTCCTGCCGGTCCAGCGGACGGCAGCAGTTTCAGCGTGGTTCAGCAAGTCTTCATAGCATGCTGCATTTTGGACAGCAGCCACTAAGACCCACGGACTGTGTTGTGAATCTGATTACTTCTTAATGTTTTAGTAACTTTTTTTTTTTTTTTAGTGATGGCTTTAGCTAAACAAAAGCAATAACAGCGGTGGTAAAATTCCTCAAAGCTTCAGAAAGTAACTGACGGCATTACCTCCGAGGTAATCTACTAAAAGTCTGAACAGAAGTTTCATCAAGGCAATGAATAAAGAATTGGATTGTTTTCCCATTTGCTTGCTTATCAGAAAAAATAGCATCGACATGGTCAACGTTAAGGTAGACTGCTCCCCCTTTGGACTTGGTTTGACCCTCAGCCTGGCCGGGATGGAAGGCATGATGTAGTTTCTTGTCACTTCTGAGGCTCCAGCAGCTCCTCCGATTGATTTACTGTTGCGTAACTGCCGTTGCTGTCATTTTGATTCCTCAGAATAGGTTGATAGACAGACGGATGAAAATAATTTAAGTAATAGGTCGACCGTCTCTTGGTTTTTATTCCATCTGGTGGTTTTAGCTTCTTTGTAGGTAGCTCACTCAGCTTCTCTTCTGGCCATATGTGCTTTTCAGTAATGCAGCTTGCTTGCCAGAGCTGTTTCCTCTCAGACTTTATGTCTGTATCCTTTATGATTTGTCTCCTGTGAGGGCGTATTTGTGGTATAGATTCGAGGCTTCTGATCTTGAAAGTAATATGAATATCTTCAAAATAGTTCCAAAGCTCTTCCTTCTGCTGTGAACTTCAAAGAACAAAGAAGCCGTGTTATGGCGGAGTGGCAGCAGGATGGAAGTTTGATGATTGATGGGCATTAAGTCCAACAGAAGCAGGATGAAGTCTTCCCAGATGTTGATCATAAACGTGCCCTTGATATCGTCTGGCTGTGAGTGCGGAGGAACTCTGTCTGAGGCTGTCGAGCTTCCTCAAAGCTAGAGAGCTTTTCAGTCAGACATGTGTTCTTGTACACACACACGCACGCACACACCTGTTTACACCCCTCTGTATCCCCCCGGTTGCTGTAAATGCACCAGGGAGGCAAACACCTAGGTTGGTAGGTTACCGCAGGTTCTACAGGGACCTTGAATATACCACTGGCAGACACATAAATGAAACAAAGACGTTGCAACTGTCCTAAGGTCCTATTTTACAACATGTTCAGATACTGCCTGGATTAATAAATTGTGTCTGATTTGATCCATTAACTTTGTTTCCTCCACTTTTTATTTTATCCTCTTTGTTATTCAAGAGAAGGGTTATAGATGTTGAAAATAAATTCCTCAGTTTTGCAAAATATAAACAACCCGTGTTTTTCTTGCAGTGGGCATCTACAGTATTTGGTTTTATGACAAGAGGGACTGCCAGCGAATCGCTCAGCTGATGGTCAGGTAAGTAGAAGAGAGAAAGAAAAGATTTGAATTACAGTATGAAAAATGTTAGTGAATTATATTTGAAGGTGATAGTTCATCCAAAAGGTGTATTTTTTGTTTTTCCGAGTACTCAGAAATGGGTGTCTTGATCTCACGAAGGCATTTTGTCACTGCAGCATCTTATTGACACCAAAATGCAGATAGTGACAGCCATGTATATTTAGCTTGGGTCTAATGGCAACCTTATGGTCGCCAACTACTAACAACAGCAAAACTGTCCAAAAAATTTCCATTTTCAAACTCTCAAGCGCATCCTCCGGTATGATCCGCATCCTCTTTATCCAGCTGTATGCTCAGTAACCCATGAACGCTTTAAATTGAGCTAAAAACAAACTGTAACCCTTCCAGTTCAGTGCTACTTTGAAAGAGTGCAAGAAAGCTGGTCACACCCGGCAGTTTTGCTGTTTTTCACCGTCAGTTGTTATTATCTTCAAGCCAAATATGCATGGCTGGCTCCCTTTACATATGGGAGTCACAGATAAGTGACACCGTGACAAAATGTCTTTGAGAGCTCAAGACACTTATTTGCGAGTATTTGAAAGGCAAAATACACTTTTTTTTTTGTACGAGGTATTTCTTTACCGCAGGGTTAAAGCACACATTAGATACAACAGTCCGACAAAACCTGTTTAGAATATATGATAGACATTTAATTGTGTGTGTGTGTTTTACACTACCCCTCATAGCTCTCTCTCTGCTCTCAAACTCCCCCAGGATTGTGAAACAAGAAGCCGGCCATATCCAGAGAGACTCGCCAGAGAGGGCGGAGCCGAGGAGGACCAATGGTGTCTCAGAGCCACGACCCATGGACATCCTGGAGCTGCTCAGCAAGGCCAAGGAGGAATACCAGAGAGTGAGGAGGCAAACACTTAGAGATACAAACATGACATGTACCTTCAGCTCCAAGAGGAGCAAATGTGTTTAGCTTCCTGGAGTAGTGGTGATCCAAGAGTCACACACATGCATATCTTGAAATGAGAGAAACATCTGGGGTTTTTTTCTTATAGATGGTGTGTGTGTGTGTGTGTGTGTGTGTGTGTGTGTGTGTGTGTGTGTGTGTGTGTGTGTGTGTGTGTGTGTGTGTGTGTGTGTGTGTGAGTGTGTGTGATTTGCAGGCACAGGGATGTGATACAGATGTGTCTAAAGAGCTGAATGTGAAAGCAGCTGCAGAGCATGGCCATAGTACACAACAGCCTGAAAAGGTACAGCTAAAAAAAACACTGCAGAGATTTTAATTGGGCTCTTTTATTTATTTATTTAAAGGTAGATAATGTGGTACACACACACACACACACACACACACACACACTCACATGAGGGAAGATGCTTGTTTTCATCACCTAGTGTCACTGTTAGGCTCAATACTGTTACTCATGCTGGTCATTTTGAAAGTCAGTTTTCTGCTGTATGCATGAATTGATTGATTGATGAATATTGGTCTTTTCATTTATTTTCAGGAGTTTGATCGAATGCTAGTTGAGCTTTGTTGTCATTTGATGGATTTATTCTTGTCCCCCCCATCAGAGCACTCACACAGTTGTGAAGCAGATCACCGTGGAGGAGCTTTTTGGCTCATCCATCCCTAAAGACCCCTCCCTACCTGCCATGCCAGCACAAAACACGCCCACAGCTTCCTGTGACCCTGCCTTTCTACAGAACCAGTCTTATCCCACTCCATCTCATCAAAACCCGCTCCTCCCTCCCCACCTCGCAGCCCAGGATCCCGGGTTAAAGCAGCGCCACCAAGCCCACGGCTTGCTCCCGACACCTTATACGGTACACCCCAGCCCGGTCTTCCAGCCAGTGGGCCCCAGATCTGACCCCCAACCTTTGTGCTCAGTCTCACCTCTTATGATGCCTCCAGCTGGTTCAGAGACTCACGCCGTTCCCACAGCCCCACCAGCAGCCCCTACAGCCTATATGGGACAGGTGCAGGCAATGAATTCAGACATCCACAAACCCATCCTAGCACCCAACTTCCTTCCAAGCACACTAGTCCCACCCCACAGCTTCCAAGACCCCATGGGCAAAGCTGGTCTCCAGCACGGGAAGGACATTGCCCCAAACCTGATCAAACCCATGTCTGTGAGTTCAACACCTGACTTAACTATTTTCTTTGTGGATGTGTTTGTGATGGCGATGCGAATCAGGCATGTTCTTCTCTCACCGCCTATGTTTCTATTCTCAGGGTGTCCCCATGAGTCCAGGTCTGTCTGCTGTACCCGGGTCAGAGATGTCCGTGCTTCTCTCCCCCAGCGCCTTCCAGCAAACAGTCAGTAAGGCAGCAGGTGCAGTGGTCCCTCCTGCCCCCTCCGAGCTCTCCTCCTCCTCCACTGTAGGAGCCATGGAGCCTCCACAGCCCCCCTGCAGCCGAACACAGCTGCAGGAGACGCTGATACACCTCATAAAGGTAAGCCAAACAAATACTGGAGCTCAGGGTGGCAAGATTCAGTTTGACAATTCTCAAGTGGAGGTTGCTCACCCTTTTTTTTTTTTTTTCCCGTCCTCGCTGTCCAGAACGACGCAGATTTCCTGGCTGCCATTCATGATGCATACCTGCAGAGTCTGTCCAAGGACCTCAGCAGCATGAAACTATAGTCCGCTGTGTCCCTCCAGGCTACGACCAACCCCTTTTTATGACTCTTGGAGAAGTTGATGGGAACAAAGGGAGGTGCGTTGAGCAGGTTTCTGACACGCTGTACACCACAACTCTTGAAATCCAGGGTGTCCTGAATGTCATTGTAGCACCATTTAACCTTCAGTCCTCGCCTGATCACCGACACTGCCCGGACTCCCCACATGAACTCTTTGTGTCTCCATCAAACCTGAACTGCTGAGGGAGAGGAAGATGAGCGAAAACTTCCCAGTGTGGCCTTAAGTTGTCTTCTCTTCTTACTTTGTAAATGTGGTCAGACTGACCGTCACGCGCTGGTGAAGTTGAGCTACTCGGTGTGGGACCACGGCGGTGCCTCCATGACCTCAAACCACCTTTGGACAACCGATTTTGCAACTCAGACATTTTGGCAATCAGACTTCAGTTCTCTCAGTGTGAGAGTGCAGGGAGGACACCATGCGCTTGGACTCTGCTCATTAAAGACAAAGATCTCGTTTAAAAGGACTAAAGTAACGCTTGTATATTTTTGTTAACACAGAGAGGCTGTGCACAGTTCTTGTCTCGTTGCAGCTTGTGTGGCAGTTTGTCTCCAGATGAGGAGATTGAGATCTTTTTCAACTTGTGTCAAAGGAAGACAAAGAACTTCCGTTATTGTTTGAAGAAGCACTTGCAGCTAAAGGCTCAAACGGAGAATGAGATCCACTCGGCTCCGTGAGTTCGTAGTCTCACTTCCCTCGCTATTTTTCATTTCCTTACATCCCCTCCTCCAGCTGGGCTGCTCGTACTGGTAGAGGAATGTGCAGTCACAAAGCCTTTAGGGATTTCAGCATTTTTGGATATTATTGAACGGTGCAGTGGAGGGAAGTTTATGTAAACCTCCTGGGTTCTGTAACTGATCGAAGCCTCGTGTAAAGCAAACTCCTGATAGATGAAATTTAACTGGACTAAACGCAGGCAAACTAAATCCTTTTTTTTTTTCTGTTTGTCTTCAACCAGTTTATTCTGCTCGTACCAGTTGTCCAAACTAAGAACCTCATTCCCAGCTGATCTGTGTTCACATGATTTTTTGGGGGGGGGGGGATTTTTTGTCTCAGGCAGCAGCTTCTTTTATTTTGAATGACGAGCAGGCGTATGAGGCTCCCTTGAGAGGAAGTACTGCAGCCAATCACACAATTAGAAGTTTGTTCTTGCTACATCTATCAATCCCAAACTAGTCATAAAAGACAAGCCACTAAAGGGACACTGAATGTTGCGGCTGACTTTTGCGCTTCAGTTCTGTGTAACCAAGTCTCAGATGCCTCGCGTCGCACATCCTCCTCCTCCTCCTCCTCCTCGTTCTGTTGCGTTCACAGAGCGGCGACAACATTTAATAGAGCCACATCAAAAGTAAACAGATCGCGCCAATCCATAGAATCCTATCCTAGAATTTCAGATATTGTTGTCATGGAAACATGACAGCTATTTACAGCATTTTTAATTTTTCTGGTGCTGTGAGGCCCTTCATCACAGCGTCTCTCTCCTCTGCCATGGTAACCACTTTTTTTTTTTTTCTTTTGCAGTAGTAGAGCTACTGCAGAACAGACCATAAACAGTACGGCAGTGGAAGCAGCATGTGTGCAGTGCTGAGCTGCCATTTATGTTAAAAAAATAAATAAATCTGTGTGTGAACATAATACAAAGCCCCCTAAGGATCATGGCAAGATTTTCTTACATTCCCTTGCAGTAGTTTTTGGTTTTCATGATCCAGTATTGTCCTGTCTTATTACAAATGCTGAAATAACTGAAGCTGAAAGTATCTGGATCCCTCAGAATCAAGCCGACACCATCTTTTCTCCCTTTTTTACACCAGACATTATATGTAGAATACCAGTGCAGTTACTGGTCACCAATGAAACCACCAACCGTCCTGCCCTCCTGCTCTCACTAATTCCTAAACCATCCCTAGGGTGCAGTATAACTAGAGTAATGAAGACATAAACGTGTGGCACAGAAGGAACAGGGTAGAAAGCAGCTTATTGTGGAGGCACGCTAACAATTCTATATCTACATCTTGCTGTGAGCCTTTGAGGCCTCCGTACATCGTCTGCTCAGACGGCTTATGAAAGACATAAGGACGACTGTACGTCCGAACTTCACCCCTGCTTACGCTAAAGAATGCAGCTCCTGTCAGAAAACAGTTGTCAGGAATTTTTACCAAATGGTGCGGCGATGTTTTACACCTGCTGGTGGATGATCAGGACTCTGCAAGATACTTGACACAGGAACCTTCTGTGGCGGTAGATTTGTTTTTGGAAGCCTGACTTGCACAGATTCAGGTTGCGCCGTTGGAAATGTTCACGCCACTCGCAGAGCATGCCGAAAAACATGGATTCGTGGATGTTCAACACCAATAACTCCTCCCCCAATCTGTAGGTGTGATACCGCAGCTGTGTATGTGAACCCGCTGTCTGAATGTACTCGATGTTTACTCACCGTCTGTAAGTGCCAGTTTGTCCGTGTATTTACGATCCACGACACTTCAGCAGCAGCTGTTTCATTCTGAGGATTTGCTTTTTAATTGGCAAAATTCAGCTTCATGATTAAATGTTGAAAAAGAAACAACAACAACAACAACATGGGAGCTATCCACAGCAAGTAAATCCAAAACTCTGTATTCTTTATTACCCTCTTTCTGGCATGTGTTGGCCTCAATGTATGTCTACAGGAAGAAGGATTCAGATATAAAGATCGTTTTAAATGGTAACATATTTAAAATTTTAAAGTTATTTTACACTTGGGTATAATTTATCTTAATGGCCAGAGGTATGATTTGCTCATTTTCAAAATGACATTAATTTTCTAAGAAGGATGTTATAGTGCATAATTTGGTTTATTATGACAATTTTTTGATATTAAAGATTTGACAAATAGACTTCTGCGTTGTTGTTTTTTTTAAGCGTGCTGCTGGGTGGAGCCATTGTGTTTCTGTTGAAGCTTCAACAGGACTTTGTGTTTTTAATCGT
This sequence comes from Aulostomus chinensis, assembly GCF_037954235.1. Classification (NCBI taxonomy): domain Eukaryota; kingdom Metazoa; phylum Chordata; class Actinopteri; order Syngnathiformes; family Aulostomidae; genus Aulostomus; species Aulostomus chinensis. The sequence continues at coordinate 21,096,782 of NC_141328.1, read as the reverse complement.
ATCTCAACAGGGTGCCTACTTTCTAAGCTACACACCCATGAAATACCGCGTCTGAATCTTTTACAGTTGTGACACTCTAAACTTCCTCTGTCGGCTACAGTCCGTTTCCAGGGCTGCTCTTAATCATGACGCACACAAATGGGTACTTTTCCTCTCTTCAGCAACTCTTACTACAATTTTCCACCTGGACGTGGATGGCGCAGTTTCTGTGTTTGACCACCAGATGTCACCAAGTATCTGTCAAAAGCTTCAGTCCGTGGAATCATCAATCAAGATGTTTCATGCGACCTCATTTGTGCAGTAGTCAGAAATACCTCACCTGGGAGGCTCCATCACTGAAGAGGGACAGAAATAGGAAATATTTAATATAGGAAATTCAAAAGTATATCTATATATAATAATACCTGGAATTGATTCCTAGCTATTGGAGGGAGTTAGCTCTTGTGGTCAGTTTTCCATGACCACTAGTGAAACATTACTTTTCTCAAATTAAAGGGATAATTTGATCAAAATTGAAAATTTATACGTCATCTTTTGACCCCAATGCAGAGGGAAAGTTGTCAAAAAATAAAACTGCTCGTCCAAGCTACTCCACGAATCCTGTGCTTTTATGTTTTTATTATTTATTTGTACTATTGTTCTCCATTGTTTCGGAGGTTACTGTAACAATTTCTCCTGTAAAACTCCAGTAGTGTTTTAAGGACAAAAAAAAAGCTTCATCCGACCTTCCGTTAACACGGCGGTGAGTAGTTGATAACTGAACGTTCATATTTGGGTGAACTATCCCTTTAATGTGTGTCGAGGCAAGAAGGCAATGGAACACGTGAATACGGGAGCGGAACGCTGCACCCAACGGTTCTGTCGGTCGTAGTCAGAACGGCCCGTTAGTGCGGCTGTAGATGGTTTACGCTGCGGCTATTTAGGTTGGCCACAGTATGAATCGTCACGAAGGTGGATTACTGTCATCCCTCGCCTCTGCACGTTACCCTCTCCGCCTCTGTCCCTCCCGCTGCTCCACCAGACAGGTGTTCACAGCCGGGACCGCTCATAGACCCCCCAGTGTCTTCTTCTGCTGTTTTAATAAATGTAGTCGTGTTCCAATGCCAAGTGTATTATGTTGTGGTTACTGCGTGTGTGTGTGTGTGTGTGTGTGTGTGTGTTTCTTTCACATCCTTTTACCACATAGTGCAACTACAAGAGAAGTCCATTAGAGAGCGGGCGCATGAGCGTCACCTATATCTAACCTCTAGGCTGCTGGATGGATGAATGTCTAAGATGTGCAGCGAGTAAAATTGATTTCAGGTTTTGTGATCCTTTATTCCTGAATTGCTACATCAACACCAACAGGGAGCTGCTATTCCCATACTGACTGTTTTTTTTAAGTATAAATTTAGTTCATCGTTTGTTTCACTACATTTAAACGCAGGTGTTGCAGGTTCAGTCGTGAGGGGTTTCTGTTCATGTTGGCTGCTCGCAGTCAACAAACTGTTACGTTGGTGTTCAGAAAAAGCAAAAATATTGACTCAAACTTTTATCGTCTAATGTGATCGACTCCAACCTGCTTCTGCCCCTACGATCCACAAATTCCTTCTTCTGATTTTCAAATCTTAAGAAAATTGGTAGTTTATAAGAAATGTTGCTAACTTGAATTGATCCAAATAGATTATCTGCTAATACTTTATTAATAAGGCTACTTGGTATGGAAGAGTGCTGAATGAGCATTACTGACTAACCGTTTATTAATGCTCTTTGTTGTGCAGGGGGAACCCCCCCCCCCCCTCCCTCCTAACCCCACCCTAACCTCCCTCAGTTTCTACTGTAACCCTTAAAGTGAACATGAACACCTTTAGTAAATGATTACTGGACCGTTGACGAATGGTTAACTAAGCGTTAACTGCTCTAATTAACGTAACCTCGCTGTAAAGTGTTAACTAGTTCTCTTTTAAACCGAGGGCTCCTTTGTTTGTTTGATGCACGTGCGGAATTACAGTTACCGGCATTGCCGTACCCAACTTGTGCGTGTGTCCGTGTGTGTCCTCCTTCCATTGGCTCATGCGTGACAGGAGTAGCTGCTCTGAGCGCTAGATTAGCCATATTCATAGGATTTGCGTGCTCACGCTCCCTCCCTCTCTCCCTCTCTCCCTCTCCCTCCCTCCTCCTCCTCCCTCCTTCTGTCTCCCTCAGGTTCATCCGCACTGTCTCTTTTTAACCCTGCCATCGACCGTTGCGCACTCATCGCCCCTGCTCTCTGGACGGCACACCGGGGACTTTTAACTCTTCGCTGTATTTAGCGTGCGTGCGTGCGTGTGTTCTCTCGTTTCGGTGCATCATCCAGATGGAGGACTACCATAAACCAGACCAGCAGACGGTGCAGGCGCTCAGGAACATCGCCACCCGGCTCCGGATCAACTCCATCAGGGCGACAACTGCAGCGGGCAGCGGGTAAGAGACGGTAAACCGAGCCGGAGGAGAGAGGTCGCTATCCGGGCTCGGTTCCTAGTGCGCGTGTGTGTTCGGAGCACCGATTACAAACGCAGTTTCTTTTTTTTTCTTTTTTTTATGAAGGAACACAATGTCTCAGTGACGGGCTGCAGAAGGAATAGTTGTCTATGAGTGCATGCACGCGTTTAAGAGATTAGGAAGTGAATGCTCCACAATTTTGAGTGACAATGCGTCATTTGTTATAGTGCGTAAAACCACTTATTTTACGCTTTGTGCGTAATTTCTCCCGACAGGTCAGTTGTCGGTGTTACGTATCAAAGTCGATTTACTTTCCACTTCCGAATTCTTTATTGCACTTTGCAGGTGTGTAATGTAACGGTTTCTGCGTTTATCGAGTAGGTTTGTGCTTCGAATCCTGCAACACGAACGGTTCGGTGCGCCGTCCACTCCTCCTCCACCTCACCGGTCTAGACGCTCGCTCTGTGTTAGGTTACGTAACGGAGGGGGAGCGGACTCTGGCTCGGTGCTTGATCCCATGGAGCCAGTTCATACCAGTGGATGTGTGTGGATCTCGTGAACGCACAGACGCGCTTCTGCCGCGCCTGCGTGCGTCCGTGCCGAGTTGAATACGTCCGGTGAAGAACTTCAAATTAAAATTGAGACATTGCGTGCATCTCTTTAATATTCACAGTGGGACATTTACACTTTTCTTAGATTAAACGTATTCAACATTATTTAAACATGCATTTGCGTAGTTTTCTTTTTCTCATTGATCGGTTTTCGGTTAATGTGGTTTTTTTTTAAGGCTCATTTTCCTCATAAAGTAATTTATGTGAATGAACGAATGAAAGACAGGTTCCGGCCCCGAGGTAGAAGTTCATTGTTTGGAGTAAAGCTCGAGTACATGTGTACTGTGTATAAAATGTTAATTTACTCGATAATATCCCACGTGGGACCCAGTTCGTTCCCTCCAGAGACCCTGTAATACACTTCACATGTATTAAACTAAAACGGCCTCTAAGATCCGATCTGTTGTTGTGATTTTTATTCTATTAAATTGCCATCGTTGAAACATGAACACGTTAAAAATGTCATTCTATCTAGCTGCTTTTTAACTCCTTTCGTTGATCTCATCGTTTTATCATTTTAGAATAATCTGTTACTTAATCACCTTTTCAGCCCCCCCCCCCCCCATAAAATATGACCATTCTTTATTTTCCGCTGGTTTTTTTTTTCATCTTCCACTCTTTTTGTATTATTTGTTCACATTTTCTATTTCAGGGCAGTAAGGGAAAATGCCCTCATGGATGAGGCCTGAGTGAGGTATTGCTGGCATGTAATTTGACCCAAAAAAAAAGAGAGAGAGAAAGAATAACATGCAAGGTGTAAAAAAACAAAAAAAACAACTCATCATAACAGACACTGGATTTTACGGTGGTGTGTTTGCATGAATGTAGTAGAGTCAGATGCCCTCTTCATGTGCTTGTGTTTGAGGGAGCCTTTCACTGTACACACTCACCCACCGACCCCACGACATCAGTGTTACTGGCGTGTTCACCTCACTTACCCAGACTACCGATGGCCTAACATGAATTAACCCACTCCATCAAATTTGATGAAGATCAAACTCCGCCTCTGATTGTCTTTTTGTTGTCGTCGTCTCTCTGCAACTGTGCGCCGCACTCTGCTCTGAGCGCACTCCTAGACAGGAATGGAGGAGGCACGTCTGTTGTTTTATTTAAGAGCTGTGTGTCGTCATGTTGCAGTCATCCGACGTCATGTTGCAGCGTGGCGGAGATCATGTCTGTGCTGTTCTTTCATACTATGAAGTATCATCCAGAAGACCCCCGTAATCCCAGCAATGACCGCTTCATCCTCTCTAAGGTAGCTAACACATCCTCGCACCAACTACTACCTCCATAACAGACCGCCACATGAAAATAAACCCGCTCCCTATTTATTACTATGTTGCAACATTTCTGTGAAACCTTGGATTGATTGAAATGATGTGAGAACCAGCAGCGGTGCATTGATGTGCAAGAATGTCCAGAAACAGATCTATTATCTCCTTTATGGACTTAAAACCTTTGACCTATCCTCAACCTGTCCTCTCAGGGTCATGCAGCCCCTGTGCTGTATGCTGTGTGGGCAGAGACGGGCTACCTGAAGGAGAGCGAGCTCCTCAACCTCCGTAAGATTGACTCCATCCTGGAGGGACACCCTGTGCCGGTAAGGTGATGTCCCAACTGAAATCTCCTGTATTGCAATCTACATATTTCATACTTAAAATACCTTTTTGGATTTATTTGGTGTGTTAGAAATATTATTTGAAAAGTAGCTCAGACAAGACTGTGTGATAATGCAAAACAGTCATGAAACAGAGCTCAGAAGGATGAGGCAATCAGCTCAAACTTCATGGTGCAAATGTGTCCTACATTGGGTAAATGTTTATTTTGCTCCTGGACTCTCCCCACATGAGGCCGCCTGTCAGCCTCTCCCTACCAGCGTGCATATGGAGGACAGCATCCAAGAATGTTCAAATATTAATACGACATGACGTGTTTCACCGGCTGCAGCCATACTGAGACTTCAGAAGCTTCTTTAAAGCTGCTTAGTTTAGTCTCTTCATCCCTGCTGGGATATAACTTACGACGCACAGTAAACACATCAGCCAATAAGCTTCAGTAGGTGAGGTGTTAGCTTCTTTAATCATGAGGAGTTAAAAGCCTAGAATAGTTTATGAATCATTTTTTTAAAGAGCGTGTTCTCCAGCTGCACATTACGAGACTGGAGCAGCGACAGCCGGTGTGACAAAGATGTTCTTGTGTGGCCGAGATGGCGCGGCCTCAGCTCCTTTCTCCTCCGCTGCACACATTAATGACCTTGTGTTCCTATAAACTCAGACGCTGACACACTTTTTGGCTTGAAAAAGTAATAATGTTCATCTGAAGACTTGAACATTGTGCAGTTACTGAATACTCTGTGTGTGTGTGTGTGTGTGTGTGTGTGTGTGTGTGTGTGTGTGTGTGTGTGTGTGTGTGTGTGTGTGTGTGTGTGTGTGTGTGTGTGTTAACAGAAGCAGCAGTTTGTGGATGTGGCCACTGGATCTTTGGGTCAAGGGCTGGGGGCTGCTTGTGGAATGGCCTACACTGGGAAGTACTTTGACAAGGCCAGGTAACACACCTGCAAAAACACACGTGCACAAACACACACACACACACACACACACACACACACACACACTAAGTGCCTTGATTGAGAGGGAAATAAACCTAAATGCAGTCAGAGACCCTCCCAGCGTCATTTAACGTACAAGCGACGTACTGCACTCGTTGAGGTAGACGGTACGAAACGCCACGCCACGCTGGCGAGTGACATTTCAGCCTGCAGATTTGGATCAAACTCTCCCTGACAGGCCTGGTCTGGCTTGACATTTAGGCAGGAGAGCTGACTTCTGATCAGTTTTACCTCATAGTGGGAATGAATGAGATCATGAAACGTTCCAGTGCAGAGATCAAGAAGGAAATTGAAGGATTAGGAATCACTGTATTTTGCTCAATCTGAATTTGACGCTGATCAATTGATTTTCTTACACTGAAAAACAAAAACATTCACACTGATTATTCTGCAGCACCCATTATAATGTGAAAGGTTTTCCTATTTTTACATCAAAATGGATATAACAAGGCTTGTAATACACACCGGCCACTCAGCAGAACTTTAGTGGTGCAGAGCTCAAAAGGAGCATGCGTGTCCTTTGCTCAGCCATGTAGAAAGAACCATGTGTGTTTCAGTGTGATAGCAGGGAAAACAAGAGAGCTGTGTGGCCTGTAGGACATGGTGTGATCCACTCACGTTTGTTTGTTTTTATATAGAAATGGCACCAGGGCTAAATTTTAGGGACATAGCTTGACACATTTTTTTTTGTAAAGTAGAACAAAAGAGGATTGTCTCAAAGGTTGTATTTTTTGTTGCAGGAAACAGAAGCAGTGAAACAGGCGTTAGGGTAATGCTATATTGCTGTCTCTCTCTCTCTCTCTCTCTCTCTCTCTCTCTCTCTCTCTCTCTCTCCATGCTCTGTGTTCACTCAATTGTTTCTGCTCTAATAATCACACATGCAAGAGCAAATTCCTCCCTCTTCTCTTCATATCGCATTGTGCATCAGTCTCCTCCGTCACATTTGCGTCCAAATTCCTTGTCTGTGTCTCTTAAATACACTCATACACTGTACAGTACTGATTAGACTGTGTGTCTCACCACATGGACATGGAGGGTCCACTGTGATGCTGCAAGCAGCTTGTCAAGCTAATTTCATGTAGCGTAAGAGCTCTGCGCACAATTAGAGGGCCACATCACTGGTTTCATAACATAATTGAATCAAAGCTGCTGAATAGACACTATATTGGTCCTATGACCCACTGTGCAGGACAACATGGATCCCTGCCATGACCTTGATCAGGGGCTCATCAGTTGGTTATTGAAAGACATTTGTAATATATTACATTTAAAGGTATTTCTGTAGAAGGAAATGAATCCTGCAGAGTGAAGAGCGCATCAGGGTGTGGTGATCGAACCTTGACACATGAATGAACCTGTCAGATGCACTTATGTGCAGGGCTGAGGTGAGATTGAGAACCAGACGCTGTTAATTACCTCAGGGGTTGTGCTGATCCGGTCCAACTCTGCGACTGGAAATATGGAAATATGAAATTATTGAATGAAGCACCTGCAGGGGTTCTCTTCATGCTCAGAATGCTTTGTAGCATTGAGGAGAAATTACAACAAGTGTGCTGACTGGTTTCTTCTTGACTGGTTAAGCAGTGTGGGGTTAATGGTATAGAAAGTGTGTGTGTGTGTGTGTGTGTGTGTGTGTGTGTGTGTGTGTGTGTGTGTGTGTGTGTGTCTGTGTGTGTGTGTGTCTGTCTGTCTGTCTGTGTGTGCGCATTGAGCTGTTTTCAAGGAGAGTTTTCACCTTGTCCTGATCTGTTATTCTCACATTGCAAGGGTAGACTGAAAGAGACACACACACACACACACACACACACACACACACACACACACACACACACACACACACACACAGAGTTTCAGTGATACTTCAACCAAAATGTATATTATGTGAAAATACAAAATACTAACTAGAAAAGGAATGATAAGGAAACTAAGAGTATAAGACCAGTAGAATAAAAAGACATAGAAAGACATGTATTGAAATATACAATGCAGTAATATAGAGATATACAGTATTATACAGAAGTATTAATGGACTTTAGATGAGTTAGTGTTAATTGCATTCATGGTACAACTCAGTTTTTCTCAGAGACTTAAAGATTTTGAAATCTTTTAAAAGAGGCTCAGCAAATGAGTTTGACAACTCTTCTTCTAATATCTCAAACTTTCCTATCTCTCTAACAAAGACATCAGTTCAGCAGCTGCTGAAATGATGTCGATGTGATTGATCAACACTGGCAGATTTTCCAGATTTGCTTTCGTGCATCTCATTATTATTGAACAGGAGGATCATGAGAAACCCACCTTTCAGGTTTAAAGATCCGTTTGACTGGTGTCTTCTTCTACTGCTTTTCTCCTCCAGTCACACGTCTTTCCTCCTCTTCTCTCCATCTCCACCTTTCCTTTGTCTCCCTCTCTCTCTCCCTGTGCCGTTTGTTTTTTCTTTGCGTTCAGGGTTGGAATGCGTGGTGTAATGTGGCGTGTCTCAGCCTATCTTCCAGCTTTAATGAGAACGCGTCTATTTGACCGGAAAGCTGTCAAGAGTTGTTACTCCCCAGGAGCAACTAGTGAGGATGATCAGAGTGTGGCGGGAGGGGCGATGGGGAAGTGTGTGTGTGTGTGTGTGTGTGTGTGTGTGTGTGTGTGTGTGTGTGTGTGTGTGTGTGTGTGTGTGTGTGTGTGTGTGTGTGTGTGTGTGTGTGTGTGTGTGTGTGTGAGGGTCAGCCGTCACATTGAGCCCTATCAGGAGGAATCAGATGTGACATGCCTCCTCTGTGTAGTCCGTCGTGGAAGCTGTCCATCTGAACTCTGAGTATAAAAATACAAATCTCCTCTTCTTGTAGCTATCAGGTGTACTGCCTGCTGGGGGATGGAGAGATGTCCGAGGGCTCGGTGTGGGAGGCCATGTCCTTTGCCTCCTTCTATCAGCTGGACAACCTGGTGGCCATCTTGGACATCAACCGCCTGGGTCAGAGTGATCCAACACCCCTGCAGCATCACGTGGAGAAATACCAGCGACGCTGTGAGGCCTTCGGGTGAGAAGGGGGAACCTGGCATAGAGCGGACCCCTATTGAGCTAGAATTTTAAGAAACTGGAGTTGCACTTCCCATGTTGGTGTCAGACACGACAGATTAACTTTATAAAATATTTATAAATTTACAAGGATTACAATGCTAGTAGTGCTTTATGTCACATCTCATCCAATGCTAGCAGGACGCAGTTATGAGCCAAAATCATAGGTACAAAGATTCCGGCGCTATGACAAGAGCCATTTGGGTGCTGAGGATTTAAGGGGTCTCCAAAACCTCCAGTATGATTGAATTTAAAGCTGGACCTTTCCTGGATTCGCAGTTGGCATGCCGTCATCGTGGACGGTCACAGTGTGGAGGAGTTGTGTAAGGTCCTGAGTCAGCCCCGCCACCAGCCGCTCGCCATCATCGCCAAGACCATTAAGGGGAAGGGCATCCCAGGTAATTTAATCACACGCGCGCACACACACACACACACATAAATCTGGATAGCTCGTTGTGGAACAAAACTCTGGGTGTTATAACGCATCAAAAGAATACCAATTCAGAATCATTTCATAACTGCGACATCAGCATTTACTTCTGACCTGCTCCTAAAACCTCTTTTTAACTGATGACTTGGTAAAATGGTGGCAACTGACTGGGAATAATAGTTCTGTCAGAAGTTTTCTTAACTACTCCAGAGGCCCGCCGTCACTCCAGTGTGCCTTAACTCGCTGTAATCCCGACAACGCTTTAGTGCCTAGCTGCTACTGCTCCGTAATCCCTGAGAATGTGTAGAAGACACTCTGGACAACAGCTCATTGTGCTCATGTTGTTGTAGCAGCGCAATGGAGTGTTGGCTGGTGTGTGTGTGTGTGTGTGTGTGTGTGTGTGTGTGTGTGTGTGTGTGTGTGTGAAGAGGAAAGAAGAACATGTCAGTGTCAGAAATATTGAGGGCTGTTGTAAGTGTGTGGCTGGATGATTCTAACCTTTGACCCCTGAAGCTGCCTGTTGTGAACTACTGAGCTGGAAAACAGCGACACCTGGCCCTGGTTGATTTTATAAATGCAGTGTGTGTGTGTGTGTGTGTGTGTGTGTGTGTGTGTGTCTGTGTGTCTGTGTGTCTGTGTGTCTGTGTCTGTGTCTGTGTCTGTGTCTGTGCATTTCAGCGGCTGAGGATAAGATGGGCTGGCATGGTAAACCTATTCCCAAAGACATTGCCGAGAGTCTTATCAAAGATCTGCAGAGCCGCATAATCAGCACCAGCAAGCGCCTCTACCCGGCTCCGCCCACCGAGGACGCATCACCCGTCAGTCTCCGTAACATCCGCATGCCAAACGCACCGAGCTACAAACCTGGAGACAAGGTTTGTGGGATCCGCTGCAGGAGAAAGGCTGAATTGTCTGGAATGAAGCTTCATCTCAGTTAGCATATTTAGCGTACCTCAATAAATAATCTGTCAGGCTTTGATCTGATTGATTTGTCTGTCTGTGGTCAGATTGCTACAAGGAAGGCGTACGGCATGGCTTTGGCCAAGCTTGGCCGCTACAATGAGCATGTGGTGGCTCTAGATGGTGATACCAAGAACTCCACCTTCGCCGAGCTCTTTAAGAATGAACACCCCAACCGCTACGTGGAGTGCTACATTGCCGAGCAGAACATGGTAGGTGGGCTCCTCAGCCTGGCAGCTCGACAGGGTTTGTGGCAGTGATGTCGCCGAAAGACACTGAGTTGTTCACTTTTATAGTTTAAAAACTCCTTTAACCGTGAGATCAAGTGTGATAACGTCAGTATCATGAACTCCTGCCAAGTTTCCTCATCAGTATCGTCGTAGTTACCGCTGTAGGCTACTCATTTCCCCATCCAAATTCTTTGCCAACATTTTCTATGTCTACAAGAGCAGCACGATGAAATTATTTCACCACGTTCAAGTTAGCACAGGGCTGAGTGGAACAAGTCAGCTCTACCAACAGAGCTGGAATGTCGCCACCTGCGCCATCTAGTGTGAAGTGTAGATGGACTGACGGTGCAAAACGGTGTAAACCATCCTATTTCTCGAGGAAAAGTCTGGCACCTCCAAATACTTAATGACAGAATGAAATCTGGATCCTTTATCTGACTGAGGTTTGTACCAGATTGAGGCTTTGGCTGATAAATCTACGGAGCTGTCCGCGGTGCTGAAGTTGCAAACACCCTTTTTTTTGTGTGCTTCTTCCTCTCCGAGTCCCTCCTTCCTCTCTGTTGCTTCTTGGATCTAGAATAAAGATGATTCTGAAATGTCAAGTTACGTTAAAAGTAGGGATACTACATATTTAAAGAGCATTTTACTTCACTGAAACAGAAAATAACATTAACAGGTAGTTACAGTATTTTTATTGATATTTTGTATTATGGGCCCATTATTATTATTATAAGATCAGGTTTACACTGTCACATTACCATTATAAAAATTACTGTGCTTTGTAAGTCAATTGTTAATTCGGTTCATCGTCTGCTGGTGTGAAAGCGAGTGTGAATGGTCGTTTCTCACCATGTCCTCTTCACTCCCTCGTTACAGGTGAGCGTGGCGATAGGTTGTGCCGTGCGGGACCGTAATGTGGTCTTTGCCAGCACCTTCGCCACATTCTTCTCCCGGGCCTTCGATCAGTTGCGCATGGCCGCCATCTCCGAGAGCAACATCAACCTGTGTGGCTCCCACTGTGGCGTCTCCATCGGTAAAATAGCCGACCCCTCGTGCCGTTAACCAGCTAGTGATCAGTGTTGCAGTACATGTATGGACTGCTGTGGGTTAAACCTCTCCTCAGTAGTTCTTCCTTTTATTTTCCTTGAATCCTAAACTTTTCCCCCATCTTCTCAACCCTCCCTCAACTGTCCATCCACCTGTCCCGGTATCAGCACCCCTCCTTCCTCCGTCTCCCCCTCTCTCTGTTTCTGAGTCACGGAGGTGATGACCACCACCTCCTCCTCCTTCCCTTTCACCTTCTCCTCCACCTCCTCAGGTACACAGCATGCCCACTTCTGCAGCCTGATTGCATGCCAGTCTGCTAGAATTAATTCACAGACTAAACCAAATGTGTGTGAGTTGTACTTTACCTGTGTGCTGATGCTGAAGTGTGTGTGTGTGTGTGTGTGTGTGCGTGCGTGCGTGCGTGCGTGCGTGCGTGCGTGCGTGCATGCATGCGTGCGTGTTTAGGAGAGGATGGGCCCTCTCAGATGGGTCTGGAGGATCTGGCCATGTTCAGAGCCATTCCCACGGCAACCGTCTTCTACCCGAGCGATGGTGTCTCCACTGAGAAGGCCGTGGAGCTCGCTGCCAACACAAAGGTACCTGCACTCACTCGTCATTATTTTAGTGACAAACCCTGAAAAAAAAAATACAACACAGTGATTTGTATGGGATGTGTCCTGAGTGTCTTATTATCCTCTTTTTTTCCAGGGCTTGTGTTTCATCCGAACAAGCCGCCCAGAAAACAACATTATCTACAACTCCAACGAGGACTTCCATATCGGACAGGCGAAGGTTTGTGGTATTTAGCTGTTCAGCTCGTGCAATGTCTACTTTGTTGCCTAGCAAAACAATTGACAATTTACATTTGACGAGAAAAACAGTGGAAAACACTAAAAAGAAAAAAGAAAGTCCCTCTTTTTGCATGATACTCTGAGGAGTCCATAAACAAATATATCTCCCCTTTCAACTCAGGTTGTATACAAAACTAATGATGACCATGTGACTGTGGTCGGAGCAGGGGTGACCCTCCACGAAGCTCTGGCTGCTGCTGAACAGCTGAAGAAAGGTACCCAGCCACTAACCAGCTCACGTCATGTCTTTTTATATTTTCATATTCAAAATAAAAACCTAAAGTTTCTCATATGTCTTCTTTCCACTTTTCCCCAACAGAGAGAATTAACATCCGTGTGATCGACCCGTTCACTATCAAACCTTTGGATTCTAAGACCATCATCGACAACGCCAGGGCGACCAGGGGACGCATCATCACAGTGGAGGACCACTACTACGAAGGTGAGGAGTTGGGCAGCACTGGGAGAACATAACCTGATACTGATGAATTATTTTCTTTAATTTCAGTAAACTCGGGCACAGAATCGACTTTTCAACACAAATCATTGTTCCTGTATCTCATCAGTTTCTTTATACCAAAGGTTTTCTAATAAGTAAATCCATTTAAAGGAATATGTTTTTTTGAGAGAGAGATACACTTTTTATCCTTCCCTCGAGCCAGAAAAGATGAATGATACCTTTGTCCTCTGTGTGTGCAGTAAGGAGCTAAGACCCAAACTAGTTAGCTTAACACAATGAATGGTAGCGGATGGGAAGTGTTAGCATACCTCAGGCAAAAGTCCAATAGACAAGGCTCAGGATTGTGGTTTCTACGGTAGTAATCCTCCTCATCCTCTTACAAAGTTGATTAATAGCAGCTGGCACTCTTGTAGTCATCAACTGGCGGAAGTTACTACGGGGTTTTAAAGGTGTTGTGCCAAATCCCTCCGCCTAGTCAGGAAAGTAGTCCTGACTATGGTCTGACTGTCACATTATTGTAAAATGCCTTGTCATTTTAAAGTATTCCATAATGGTTGTGATTCACAATCCTAGTTTTATGAATTCTGACAAAGTCTGCTTTATAGAAAAGTGTATTTGATGACTTTTGACAGAGGTGTGCTAACATTTCCCACATGCGACCATTCATTGTGCTAAGCTAACTAGCTGTCAGCTGGTCTGTGTGGGTCTCAGCTCCCGAATTCAGCACAGAGGAGAGAAAGGAATCCAGTTTCTTGTCTGGCTCTGGGAAGGATGACAAATAAGTCAGTCTCCCAAAACGTTGCTGTGTTCCTTTAAGATTCATTAAGAAAAGAATACATCAGGTTATCAAACCACACTTCAGAAAGTCAAAGGGAAGCCATTTTTATTATTTCCTGTGGTATGTTCATAAAATAATGATTTCTAGTAGTTTAAATAGAATGAATGCTGAATGCATGTCCCATCCAGACAATACCACTTGATCAATTATGGACTATACATTAATCAGAGACTAAATCCACTGAATGTTATTATCACATCTAAATAAAATGAGGACAGTCAGATCTGCAGGGGGTCTGTGGCATTATCAGGAGCTTTAACTAGCAGGCGTAGAGATTATTATGCAGCTGCTTGTGTGTGCATGTATCAGCTCATGAATCAAAAAAGCCAACCAAGGACAAAGGTGGAGAGAGAGAGAGAGAGAGAGAGAGGGAGAGGGAGAGGGAGAGAGAGAGAGAGAGAGAAACCATGAGGATGCTCTATGTGCCAGAGAATCAGAGGGAAGGTTGTGGGTACAAGAAGTAAAAGAGATGATGTGGACGGGGGAGGGGGGGGGGGGTGAAATAATAAACAATATGTGTGTGTGTGTGTGTGTGTGTGTGTGTGTGTGTGGTGGTGGTGGTGGTGGTGGGGGCGGGGGGGGGGGGGATGTCAGTGTTTCTTAATTTCAGCTCCGGCCTTTGGGCTCTCGCTGACCTACATACAACAGCAGCATGACAAAGACGGGTGTCCGAAACGTTTTCTCCCTCTCCCCAGTTGTGTTTTTATCCTTTGTGATTAAAAATGCAGACACGCACACACACACACACACACACACACACACACACACACACACACACACACACACACACACAACTGTAGACAACCATCAGTCGTTGATAATATAGATAAAAGTGTGCACTTCTTTCTTTCTATTTTCTACTCTTTTTGCCATTGCTAAACACGTTTTGGTGCCGCTACATCATTGCAAAGATTCCACTGGTCTCTTCAACTCATATGTGTCACATACATGTTTTTTTATTTACTTCATTTTAGATACATATTTAATATACTTTTTTTAAGCACAAACAGTTTCATGTACTCAAGGCATTTTACTCTATTCCAAAAAAGAAAAGGTAGTTCAGGTTTAGGGAGCTTGAGATCCCTGATAGTTCTAAAACAAATTTTTTATTTCAATTGAACAAGATAACCTGGTTGCTAAGGATAAATGATTTTTAAAAAAACACCAAAAAAACCATCACCTTTCAGGAATGTGGAATGTTTCATATGTAGAATGTAAGAAATTCCTTTAACAAAAGTTTGTGGAAGAAACTCAGCCACGTAGTTTGGCCACAAAGCCTTGAATGTTGGGAATGTAAACAGTTCTAACTTTAGGAATATGCTTGAATTTGAATGTACCCTTGAAATGTGTTTCATCTAAAGTCTGAGACTGTCAGGATCCTGTAAAATTTTTCACAATTGGATTTAATGTAATCATTTTGATGTGTTGATTCAGGCCTCGAGAATCGAGAAACTTGTAGTTCAGTTGCAATGAAGTGCCTGAATTTTACTTAAAATACCCTGGGCTTACTGTAAAGTAGACAGTGGCTGTGTACTAATGCAGTAATGCTGCATTCATAAGGATTCAGGAAGACTGTAGATGGGACACTAGATATTTTAGCGGATGAGAGCTGACGGGACAAATTAGTTGACTTGATAGTTGTTGTTTTTTTTAAAACAACAACAACATGGCAGCTGAGGTAACAAAAGATAACATGGGAATAGCAGTTAGTTACCAGCATAAACCGAAGGAGTGGGAAAAATACAGGAATGACTTATTGTTTTTTCATTTCTGAGCTTTCCAGTTCACTCAATCAGAAATATTTGGGTGACGGTTAAATCAGAGCTAGATGAGGGTGAGAGAAGGAAGTGGAAGATGTGGGAGTACAAGTGAAATGGATGACAGGAGAGAAAGTGGAAAGAGGGCGGCGTTGGTCCTGTCAGTCCACATCCCGTCAGCGCAGGGCTCAGTCGCCTGTGGAGGTGTGAGGGATTTAACGTGACAGAGGGGTGGAGTTTACTGGATGGATGGAAAATAAAAGAGACCTAGATCCATCAGATTCTGTGTGTGTGTGTGTGTGTGTGTGTGTGTGTGTGTGTGTGTGTGTGTGTGTGTGTGTGTGAGTGATTAAGATGGACTAACCCTGTAATTATTCTGTTATCCATCAGGTGGTCTCGGTGAGGCAGTGTGCTCCGCGGTAGTGAACGAGACTGGTTTCACTGTCCACCGCCTGGCCGTGTCCCAGGTGCCTCGCAGCGGCAAACCCCACGAGCTGCTCCACCTCTTTGGCATTGACCGTGACGCCATCTCTCAGGCAGTCCGCAAGGTTCTCAGCAGCTCCGCCAATGCCAAGTAAGAATGTGCTGCAGCAGCAGCAGCAACACGGTGAAGGACTCTGTGGTGAACTCGTTATCTCCATGGAGACAACAGACAAACGAAGCAACACAGGAGGGGGGTGCACTTCTGTCCCACGTACGCTCTCCTCTTCATAAAACAACCTCAAACATTCATATGAATAAAAAGAAAGAAATTGTTTTAACTGTCATCTATGTGTTTTAGACACCCCCCCCCCCCCCAGATCAGTTTGTGAGTTCAGTAAACACCCCCCACCTCTTTTCCTCACACACGTCCACCCCTAACCCCTTCCTACCTCCCAGAGAAAGTTCTGGTACTACTTCAGTAGTGTTTCAGTAAAAGCAGTGAATGTGATTTGGAGTCAAGTGACGTCTCTTTTTTCTCTCTTTTTTTAAAATCAGTTCTGTGGAACCCCTCTCTCATTTCTTTGGTGCAGCCAGTACAACTCTGTAAACCCCCATTTGAGTCAGAGTAAGGACAAACTCTGGTTTGGCCTGGTTTCTTTTTTTGAGCACTGACTGTTTTTAACCCTTTCGAACCCTGACTTGGATGGGACAGCTTCACACCAATAAAGGGATGGTTTCTTCACAACACTAGTGTCTGAGGTCTTCCTTGTGTCGTTGCTTGAAATATCACATTGAAAAAAAAAAAGATCTAAGTGGGAATTTTTTGACTGATATTGCGATATGATTAGCGATATTGAAAGGAAAGTTTATTATTGTTTTCATTTTCATTGGAAACCCAGTTCAAATGATGATGTAATTTGTGGGAACTTTGTATCAAACAAAAAAATGGTTTCTTGAGTCTGCAATATTGAACTTAAAATGGCATTTTGATGTACAAAATAGTCTTTAACTCATATTGAGCAGTTAGCCACATATCAAAAATGACAGTTTAAAAATCCTAATGTGCATGACTATTCCAACAGTATTCCAATGCTAACTTTAGCATCGTAGCAGGACAGGTATTAGCATGTCCCATCTCTAGCTGTATGCTGGCATACTGATGATAATTGCAATGCATCATACATCTACATTTGCATTTCAAATAGGTATTTTAAAATACAAATGCTGCTCGTTGGTACGGCTATGTTGCTAACGTTAGCATGGCTTAGAATCACAGAAAAAAATGATAGGAATTGACGGACTAGCAATGTTCATCGGTCAACAAGTATGACTTTTTCCACAGAGGACCTGTTTTCGAGGGGAAAAGCACAGGTGGGAGAAATGAAATTGATGATGGCTGAATTCCACCTGGCTTCTTTAGCTTAGGGTTGGTTTCTTATTTGCTGAACAGAGATGAACTGTTGTTGATGTGATTAGTAATGCTTATGCTTTCCCAAGGCCCACACAGGGCATTGGTGACACTGTGAATAGTTAGAAGCAGACAGTTTCTTCCACTTATCCTGTTAGGGGTTGCGGGGGGGGGGGGGGGGGGGGCTGGAGCCTATCCCAGCGGGGGGTTCACCCTGGACAGGTCACCAGTCCATCACAGGGCCAACACATAGAGACAGGCAACCATTCACACTCACAGTCACACCCACAGTCAATTTAGAGTATCAATCAGGCTCGTCCCCTCTTGATGTCTTTGGACTGTGGGAGGAAGCTGGAGTACCAGAGAGAACCCACACAGGAACAGGGAGAACATGCAGACTCCACACAGAAAGATCCTGTGCTCGAGCTGGGACTCGAACCCGGAACCTTCTTGCTGTGAGGGGACAGTGCTGACCACTGCACCACCGTGCAGCCTGTTTCTGTGACTGTAAAGGGATTATTTCTGATATACGGTACAAGAGTAGCCAAATAGAAATTCAGCAAAGTGACTGTTAGTTCTGTCTGTTGTGTAGAAATACACAGTGACAGCTAGCAGATCACTCAAGAATGCAGCTAGGAAGCACATCAGATTGAGTTGAACCAAAGTGATGATTATTTTATCTGAAATCAATGTTTAGTAAGGAAGAGAATGTGTCATTTTCTCTTTTTAAAGTTAGCGTATTGCAACCCGCTTCTCTGAAAATTAAATCTTGTCCAAAATTCAGACACAAAACACGTATATATTACATATATTCCTAATTCCAAATGTCATATTTTTCAAAATGGTTGATAAATAAGGATTAATGAGTGATTCAAAGGTGTTTTTTTTTTTAAGGGTATATAATACAAATCCATTCTTGGACCAAACTCTTAACCATAACGGAATGATTTATTATTAATAAGATACAATTAGACTCTCAATCCTGATTGTCTGCCAAAACATCTCACTCATCAATACTAATGTACCAGTTAAGCAAACACTACTGTGATGTAAATGTAAATTAATATACTACATACTTCTTACTAATTTACTCAGCAGAGAAACAACAATTCACTTTGTGCAGGATAAAAACCTGCTAAGAATATCTGTGTATTTCAGTATAAATGAGGACCTCCGTCAGCAGACTTGTGATAGCGTTTAGATGAAGTGTGTGTTGTTTAAATGTGCTGACAGCTGTGTGTGTCCAGGCCTCCCATCCACTATGTGACGTGCATATTTTATGTGTGTTAATAATTTAAAGGCCTATTGAAAGATTCACCTTTCTGTCGTTATTCCTTTGAGTCACAACTGAAAAGAATGAATGAGAATCTCATACTGTTGCAGCTCGATGGCAACAGGCCTAAAGAAAAAAAAAAGACTTGAATCCGTAGATGGTTTTTACAGTTTAACCAGCAAGCATCTGATCGGTTTTACTTTTACTTTTTCGATGCAATTCTAAATTCAGAAAACTATTTTTATTGCTGATGGGAAATTTCCTACAGCTAAGACAGCACATAGATCATGTCATTTTAGATTTCAACACATCCACTGCTGCTGAACCTGTTCTCTTGATGTCTCCATGCAGAATAAAACAAGTTCATCTCGCCTTGGTGTCGCTACTGTCCCTTTGTGTACTGTACAGAGTGAACCCCAGCCGGCGCAGAGCCAGGATAGATTAAATGTGAGATCTGGGACGACCTTTGACCCCATCCCTATAGCGCACCAGGGGTCTGTCTGGTCCATGTGGTAGACAGTGTATGTCAGCAGTGTGTGTGTGAGACAGACAGACATACATGTAAAAAAAAAAATTTTTTTTTTTTTTTTTTTAAAAAGGCCGACAGATTGTACATGTGCATATACAGTGTGAGTCTGGGCGTGTCGGCCATCTGAGCAGCTGTCATATGGATTCTTCCCCACCAATGAACACACACACACTCACTACTCTATAGTATGTAACACGTGGAGTGGCTCTCACATTCCCTGTCAAATAAAAAATGCTACTACTTAGGCACATTGAAAACACACACACACACACTGTAAATTTAACCAAAAAAAAAAACAAATAAGGACACAGACTCACTATTCACACAAGGAAGCACGTATTTATGTGTATTATTGTGGGAGTTCCAGATTTCTGTTAGTGAGGGTAGCTGGTGCTACTCCCTTTCTTCCACCTCACTGAGCCCCCGCCCCCATCAGTTTTACACTAACCGACGTCCTCACAGCAGTTTTCTCAGAAACAAAGAAAAAACAATCGTCTTATATCGTTTTAAAGGCTCAGTTCACCCAAATCACGCACAATAAAGGGGGAAATATTGTGTGCCGCCATGACGCTCCCCACCATGCTGGAGGAATCTGTGGTGTTTAAAATCAAAAGTGCTCCAAGCATTATTCTTTCTAGAAATAATCCCTGAACACACCACATGGCTGCACACCACTGACATTGTGAGTGTGATTTGGTCCAACAATGAATGATGAACAATTGTTTTTATAATAATGTACAAACAGTAATTTCCCTCTTTTTTATTGTATCTGTTTTATGCTTCGTACATTGTTCATATACGTTCTTCCCCAGCTGTGGCATTTCCACCATGGCGCTGTTCCGTCTTCTCCGCCTCCTTCTCCTGTCAAATCCACTCAGTCACTCCCCTTCTCCCCCCTCTTAACTCCTGTACTCGTCCCCACAGTCCCCAATGAGTACCACGAGATCCCTGGAGCGCTGTGTTACTGCTGCAATGGCGGCGAGATCTTCCGTCGACAGCTTTAGGTCAGGGCTACAGCTAAGCAGGCTGTCGCTGATGTGCTGCCCCGATCCTGCGACGCCCAACCGACAGCCTACAATGACCCCGCCCACAGCAGGGCGGTCCAGCACGTAACGCATTGCCACACTGGCCACTGAGCAGTCATGTCTCTTGGCAACAGTCTCCAAGGTGACGAGGAGGTCCTGGAAAAGGCTCCATCCACCCCAAGTGTCGATCATGTTCTTGTACTTAGAGAGGGAGGCGGTGTAAAGTTCCGCCCTGGAAGTAGGCTCCACCTTCCCAAGATAGCGCTCGGAGAGCAGACCTCCCGCTGAAAGACAGGAATGTTGGAGGGAAGATGGTGGATGTAAAGAGGACAGGAGAAGAGGAGGAGGAGGAGGAGGAAGAGAGAACACAAGGAAAGGGAGGGAACAGTGATGGGGTGTAGAAACGGAAGGAGAAGGTCAGTCAAAATGAAAGATCAGAGAGGGAGGGTGGAGGAGGAGGAGGACATGCAGGCACTGACTCCATCTTAGAAACCCTCCATTTTACATCTATACACACCCCTGGTCATCTCATAAAACACCTCTCTATAGAGTAACTGCTCCAGTGGAGTGATCTGGAGTGAGTCTCACCCAGAGTGCCGTAAGTGAGGAGCTGAATGTTGTTTGCCAGACAGAAGGACTCCATCCTCGCCGCAGGTCGCTGGTCAATCAGGGAGTACTGAACCTGCAGGACCGACATGTGTAAGACCACAGAAGGAAGAGAGATTCAGAGTGTGGGGGGAAGTACTACCTGGTTACTGGAGATGCGGATGCCTCTGTTGGAGATCTCCTCCAGTCTCTGTGTGTCAAAGTTTGTGAGAGCGAGTTCTCCTGGCAACAGAACACATGGGTCCCCATAAATGTGATAAATCACAGAAATCCCACTTCAGGTGAGCAGCTGCGTACGTACGTATGAGTCCCTCCTGCTGCATGTCAGACAGGTGTCCCAGAGCATCCAGGTATCTCTTATCTCTATAGTCCCACCAGTGGAACTGTACACAGTCCAGACTGTCCACCTGCATGCGCGTCATGGATCGCTGCAGCGCCTTTTCCACCACCTGCGTAAAAGGTTGCCTCAGTGTCAATTTCAACATCATTAAAAGCAACAAACTCCATTTAATGGTGGAATTGTTAAAAGGAGCACCCCGACTTTTTGGACAATACACTTATTCATCCTGCCTGAGGCCACATGAGGGTGGATTCCCTTCTCTCTTTTGTGTGATTATTGAAGAACAACGAAGGGAAGCATGCTGACTGCTAGTTAGCTTAGTACAATGAATGGTAATGGGTGGGAGGTGTTACCATATGTCCATAAAGTCATCAAATATACTTTTCTCCAAAACGGTCTTTGCCTGTATTCATATCCTAGGGGCGTGCGTACCATTCGTTCAGAAATACTTTAAAATTACAGGACAGCGTGATCTCATGTTGGAAATTGTTATATTCATATGCTACGTCATGTTTACATGAGCTTAACTTCTCGGCCCACCCCAAAGAAGGTTTAGGAATTCAGTAATGAAGTACAAAGTGTCAGTGCTTTTTATCTCCAGCAGGAGTTGTCAATAGTGAAGGACAGTTCCCATGAGGATGAGCCCATCACAGGGACGTGCTACCGGTCTGCAGAGCATGCAGACTGGACATGACTCGTAACTGCTGTGCACTCTTGACCTTCAATGGATAAAGAAGCAGGTGGGGGGAAAGATGTGTGAGTGTGTGTGTGTGTGTGTGTGTGTGTGTGTTTGTGTCAGATAATTATGCTTCTCAACAGATCATCACCGCCATACACAGAAATGAAAGAGTTGTCCATCCAATCAGAAGAGGGAACCGCCCCACGGTTGGGAAGATCTACTTACATTTGAAATATTGTTTAACTCTCTATAAAACACTCGTTCAGGGACAGAATGGCGTCTTTGTCAGCCTGTACGTGTCAGGTGAACTGACACATACTCTGTTGTGGCCAGGGAGCAATAGACATCGACCCAGAGCTCTGAACAACTTGGGTGATTCATCTTGCACTGTGCAAATAAATACTCTTGATTGTACTCATTGGTCTCCTGCATGTTTGTGGTTACGAGCGCCAACCATCAATGAACACGGCAGGCTAAGGTCGAGCGAGGTTCTGTGGTCGAACCCGACACTCAGAATCACATGCACAGTCGGAACTACTTTCCTGCACTGCGTGGAATGATTTGACACAGCACCTCGACCTTCAGTAATAAAACCGACTGAAAAAACTTCAGTTGCGGTTCCAGGATGTCCTCTCTCTAATGGATCAAACTAGCCTGGGTGGGAGTCAGTCAGTGGCTCACCTTGCGATCCATTGGTCCTGGTCTTGGCACATATTTGGTCAGACCCTGCAGAGCTGGGGGGGGGCTCCCAGATGATTTGGACTTCAGCTGCACATCACATAAGGAATCAAACACATGACACGTTCAGCTCTGGTTTGTTTCTGTATCTGGCTCTTAGCTAGTTATACCCCGCCCGCTCCTTGATCACTTGACAGAGATCAGATATTTGCACTTTAGTTTTGAACCAAAGTCAAAAATACTGCACTACAAATTTTGGTAAAAAGAAAAAAAAGTCTTTTGAGACCCTAAAAGCCGGATGGAGAATCACTCACCGGGCAGGAGTCCATCACAGGTACCTCTGTAAAACTGGATTGAATGATATAGGCCGCTTATAGTTTACTGACGTTTGAAGATAAAATGTGAAAAAGTCATATTTCTGACATATGTGCATCAGAAACATTTATTCTTTCAGTGATTTCCAGGATACTGGCATTTAGCATTTTATTTGCAGAAGGAACAGTTGATGTTTGTAGTTTTCTTTTTTTTCCTTCTTTGTTTTATTATTTATCAGAGGACAGAATGAGAGAGTTTCAGGAGCCTCATCATAGTAACGTCTTTCTTGTTAACCACACACAAGCGCCCCTCTAGGGGCCATTTCCCTCAACTATACTGCATCAGCGCCCTCTGGTGGCTGAATCGAACAAAAATTCCACTTTTGCTTCACTCTGCTCTGTGACTGACTACTGGAGTTCAAAACTCCCTAATTTATAATATTTTTGTCACAATAATGTTGAGATATTTTGCTAATTGTTCCAAATTAGGTCAGATAACTCCACATCTGCATTTTTCTGTTCATCTATGATGCTTTAAAACATCTCAGCACCACAGAAATCAGCTGTCCGAACACACAGCTCTCAAATATTGCACGTTCCAGTGCTGTAATTCCAGAGCTTCTCACAGCACACTTTACTGCGTGCAAGATGGATAGTTTCTCAGTTCACATTAATTTATCAAATGAAAAAAGAGGAATTCCTTACACCTGAAAGGACTATTATGATTTACAGCCACATTATTGCCATTTTACTGAAGTTTCTCCTATCAATAAGTGACTGGCTATTTAACTGTCATATACTTAGTTCATCTGTGTGTGTGTGCGTGTGTGTGCGTGTGTGTGCGTGTGTGTGTGTGTATACCTGGCTGTTGAACTGTCCAAATATGTCCTCAGCGGGCCCATAAATGTCTGCCATATCAAACGTGGTCAGCCCAGCATCTACATAGGCCTGCATAGCTTCCACTAGAGAGATGAGAAGAAGCAGCAGTTTATGGATGGAAAAGACAGATGGATCACGAGGCTGTATTTCATTCGGAATGTTCATTTTTATTTACATTTGATTACACACACACATTGCAACTTCCTCAGACCTACAACATGTTCATCCTTGCACTGGTTTAGTGAACAATCGCTTTATAAAGGAAAAGTTGCTTCATGTATAAACTTTCTATTTATTCATTTATTTGCAATGCTCAGGCACACCTCGTTTTATAGGGGCACACAGGTCAACCTGAATGTAACAAAATTTTGACTAACAATGTTGTCTTCTTAAATCCCGTTTTCGTTACCTGCTCGGACTTTATCCACCGGGCCGTGCGCACCGGACACCTGCCACATCCCGTTCAGGACCCGGCATATCTCAAGACCTCCGGAGAGTCTCACTTTGGGTACCGGGGACATCCTGCTGGAGAGGCCGTGGAAGGCGAAGCGAGAGTCGGCCAAAGGTTCTAATAGTCGCACGGTTGATTAATATCTTCTATGGTAAATAAGAAATAACATTGCGTTTTTTTCCGTTTCCCATCATTTACAAAGTCCAAACCATTTGACAAGTAATAGTTACTTACTTTCCTTCAACTCGTGCTTTAACTGACAGCGCAACGACACCCTTACAAAACATTATCTACGCAAGTTACGAAAGGTTTTGTAAGGATAACAGTGGATGTTTTGGCCAATAGCTGACTGTGTTTGACCGGAAATTATCTTCTTCTTCGGAAAAGGTTCACTAGTAACCTACACCCACGTACAGTACTGCCCCCTGCCGGACACCAGATGTTACGTCTTTTGAAGAAAACTAAAGAAAAAGATCTCTAAGAAAAACACAAATAATAATAAATGGGGAAGTTTTAAATGACAAAAGACAATAATTCGTGATAAAACCAAAAAATAACCTTTACTTTTGTCACAAATACTGCTTCCAGGCAACATAGAAAAGATTTTCTTTAGGAGCAGTCCCTCCCGGTACCATGCTGCCACATTTTAAGGTGCTTCTTCCTCCACTGCAGCTGCCACCTTCTTTTTCTTCTTCCTCTTCCTCCTCTTCTTCCTTCCTGGTGTAGTTTCCATCTGTCCTGCGGCAGGTGTCGGTGTGTCCTCAGTCTCTGCTGCTTCTTCTGAAGAGTCTGCAGATCTCCTCTGGCAGGCAGGGGGACTGGATGGTGTCACCTGAATGTCACTTCAACAGAACACAGATGAGTGAAGCTGGCGAGCTAATTTCAAAATAAAAGCGCTCATTTGGGCAATCATTAAAAAAAAAAAAAAGGTCTTTCAGTAGCATTCAGCACCTCATCAAAAAGTGATAACCGCACATGTGGATTTACCTCATCTGGACAGTTGGCTCCTGCGTCTGACTCCCACCATCTCTGTGTTTCTCCAGCAGAGCCACAAAGAAGCCGTGTGTGTGGGTCCTGGTGACACTGGCACGCAGACACTGGGTGAATGGCTGCAGGCCTCTTTCAGGCCACTGAGCCAGCAGAGGGACCAGTCTGTAGCCAAGAAATAAAACAAAACGCAGATCCACATCAAGTTATAGTTCCATTCTAACATTACAGCTAATTTGGGATAAAAAAAAGTTTGCTCTATTTGACTGATTGTTGCTACCTGAAGCTGGGGTTCTGCTGCAGAGCCGCCGCTACCACGTCCTCATTCTCCTGACGGTGGACGGAGCAGGTGGAGTAACTCAGGCGCTTCAGTCTGGGGAACCTGAGGCCATGGTTCAAGCAACGTAGCTGGAAGGAGGCCAGGGACGCCAGACGATCCACGGAGGACGTGTTGTCCCTGAGACACACCATACCTGTAACACACACTCTGATTAGAGAGATTGTGTAAACCACACACACACACACACACACACCTACACCTGCTTTGGGTCTCGACCAATTGAATTTAAATTATAAATGGTTGAGTTGTCAAATAAAGACACTGTACCTGATCCGCTGCAGGAGGGATCCAGCAGGATGTACTCCACATCTTTATACTGCTGGCTCTCAGGGTCCACCTTTAGGAAGTCCTGGTGGGCCAGTTGCTGACAAGTGACCCCTGCCCTGAGCAGGAGTGTGGACATGGTGGCCAGACGCTTTGCATCTAAATCAAAGGCAAACAGCTTGCCTTTGTTGTTCATGATGGCAGCCAGGTGGCTAGTCTTGTTTCCAGGAGCGGCGCAGGCGTCGATGACGTGGCTGCCAGGTGGGGCCTTGAGGAGAAACGCGGGGAGGCAGCTGGCTTTGTCCTGAAGGATGATGTGGCCTGCCTTGTACAGGAAGTGGTTATGGAAGTCCATTTTAGGGGAGAAGACAAGCAGCTCTGGCAGGTGAAGGTCCCTCACAAACTCTCTGGCCTTCAGGGTCAGGTCATCCACTTTGGAGGCCTCACCCAGGTAAGAGAAACCGTCCCTCTTCAGGTAGTCAACAGCATCCTCCACGGTGGTCTTAAGGGTGTTTACACGCACATACCTGGGCAGCTGGTCCCCGTCGGGCTGCTGGACGCTGCTGGGGAGCAGGTCTTCGTTCCTGCTGACCTTATGCTTGACTTTCATTCGAGCCAATGCAGCCTGCAGCCGGGAGCGATGCTTCATCAGCAGTGCTTTCCAGGAGCCGCCGCACTTTAGCCCTCGGCCCATCAGCAGATCGTAGACCAGCACTTTGGCCAGGGGCATCTTCAGTTTGCTCTGCTTCAGGAGCCTGGTGGACTCGATGATCTGCTGCAGGATGGAGGAGAACTTGTGGGCCCCACAAACCAGCGCGAACAGCTGCTTGATGTTGGCGAACTTGCTGTCGTACACCAGAGTTTTGAGAGCCCCCTGCTTCATCTCGACCCTCTCCAGGATCTGAGCTGCGGTCACGTACAGAGCCATGCTGGAAATTCACGCGTAGCTAGCGGAGAAAACTGGACGATTGTACCGCAGCCTTTTCTACTAGTATTAATTCTGCTGACCAGACGCACGCACTTCTTATCATGCTAGAGGATCGATAAGGAGATAGCAAGACATTTTTCTGCCTTTGCTGTTTAAAATCAACAACGTGACTATATAGCAACCACATGCATGCTTTACAGAGGACGGTCTAACCCGGAAGTACAAGCTTATTCTTTGACGTCAGAAGCCTGTCAAGCCAATCAGCGGTTGCGTTAGACAAAATCCCTCCTCTTCGCAATTCTGATCATATGAATTGACTCAAATATAGACAATTCATTTTTTATTTAAAAAATAAAAGAATAAAGATTAACATTTTTTTTACTAAATTCGGATACTGTAAGGAAAATGGAGTTCAGGCAAATTTGTTCCGTTTTATTCTTAAATATATAGGTACATTCTCCAAATAGTTCCAATACCAGCTGATGCATATTCAAAAACAGAGGTCAACCAAGTTGCAATATGAGCAATTTGCAATAAATTCAGTTAGCTGACATTCAATGTGAACTTTTTAAGAAACTGAACTATCGATGTGAAATTAATATAAATGGAATTCCAAAACAAAACCACCAAACATAACTACAAATTCAAGAGCAGCAATCATCAAGGCTTTAGAAAAAATATTCTTTGCGGCACTTGTAAGATAACACAGACAAACATAACAACAACCAGTAAAAGGCTTATAAAATGAACATGGTTTTAAGCGGCAGTCGCTCAACCTGTTACTGCAATAAAACAAATGCATTACAATCAGTGAACAGGGAAAAAAGAAAGCGTTTTAACAGTGCAATTAATGGCAGCTTTTACAAAACTTGACGCTATGCACTCCCTGCAAAAAAAATAGTCAAAGGCTTGGTCTGATGCTCAATTCAGTTGCTTTCAGTCTGATGTTTGAAGAACTTAGGCTGAGCAGGATGGTGTATATTTGCAATTCTAGGAGTTGTGCATAGTTTGTGTTTAATGGAATGTCCAAGTGAGGTGAAGCAAGTGGGGATCCTCTCTGAGGAGGGATGAACCAACGGCACTATCGGTGCTTGACCTATCGAGCTTTGGAGGGTTTTTTAACAGCCTTTGCCTTTAAAGAGTTTTTGTAGAGAAGTAGTCTCTCCGTGGTGTGAGGGGGCATGCGGTTCCTTTTGGCTCTGACGATACATGCTGCCATTGGGCAGAGCCGGTCAAAGCCTCCTGAGGTGGCTGGTACAGCTAGCAGAGTCTTAGCGATGCTCTGAAGTTGAGGGAAGCGAGTAGCAGCTTTCCAGTACAGTAACACAGAGCTGCTCTCCCACAAGGGTTCGGACAGATACGTGTCAAGTTCTGATATCTTCATCTTCTTGGAGGGCAATTGTCGGAAGTTGAAGATAGACTTGCGCTTGAGGTCACTTTCGTTGATTCTGTCGCAGCTACTGACTGAACTACCATCTGTCTGCGCGTCGGCTTGGCTTTCCTTCCCGTCATCCTGCTCCTTGCATGTTTGGTTGTCATCTGCCTTCTCACAGGGAACAGCTGCAGCTTTTAGGCAGCTCCCCAGTGCAGCTTCCACAATAGTGTGAACCTGATTCTTTGAAGGAGGCCTCAGGAAGCCAGTCTGGTCCTCTATTTTGGCATCGGAGAACGGCTGGGAAAAGATTTCCAAGTTAAGTTCGGAATTCTCGGAGAAGACAGCTTCAGTATGGAGGTTTATCAAAATAAATGTGTGGCTGAGCAGAAAGCACAGCAATACTCACATTCAGTTTGTTCCTGGGGTCCAGGACAGCTGCGAGTATCAGGTCTTTCTGGTGAATCAAGGACTGGAAGTGAGTGTGGAGACCTGAGCGCAGAGCCTTGCTGAAGTGGGTGTAGTTTGTGGCACAGCTCTCCAAAGCCTTATCAAGGCCAATGAGGGCGGGTACAATGTAGGAGATGGTCACACCATTTCCTTGCAGGACCTGGTATCATGAGGCAGACAGGAGATGCTCACAAGACCATCTCAAGGCATATGCTGACTGCACTTTATCAACAGGGGAGGCTTGGAGTCAACAGTCAAGAGTTACCTGCAAGGCTTCCTGGAAGAGCTCAAGGAGACCCAGGATGTCAATGACTTGCTCCCTTTTGACCATGATCAGAGGCGGGGCACTTGCTGGCTCACTGGCCTCGATTCGAGCCTGGGCCAGGAGAAGCATGACAGTGCTCCAGGTGGACTCCTGCACCATTCGCCGAATAGACACCATCATAGAGTTCCAGCGGCAGTTACTTGAGGACGGGCACAGGGACACACTGGTCTCCTTCATCAAAACCTGAACACAAGGACACACACAAGGCTGGAGTAAACTCACAGTCGGAGTCTGGACTGTACACAACATCTCAAATGACTAAGTAACTCTTGGAACTGAAATAGAATTGTGTCTCCACAGTTTGAACGGCATTTGTATGCTGGGATATCTCTGCAGCGTTGCAATACATTATTTAAAATGGCATTTTGACATGTTGCATTTCTCCAACTGTGCTCAGTGTGCTTTAGCAAAGCTAATATGACCCTGATAGAAAATAATCCTCCAAAATGCATCTGACTGTGTGGTTTTTCCTACCTCAGTCCAGTAGGCGCTGCTTCTAAAGAAAGCCACCACATTGTGGACCTGTGAGAGCAGATTCTCTACAACCCTGGAGTTCTTCAGGGCCTCCTTGATCACTTGCTGTAGTGTTCTGGCGACGCAAGTGGTCATGGTCCCGATCTGCAGTTCTGAAAACGGGGACTCCGTTTCAGACATCTGGTCTGATAAAAATGCCACTATATCATCTCCATCTGGTTCTCCCCTATTAGATGAGCACATGATCTTGTAGTCGCAGAACAAGTTGTTAGCTAGGGCTTCTTTGGCGCTGTTGACAAGGATGTAACCGATGCTGCGGGGGAAGATGCCATAGCTCAGCAGCACGCCTTCGAGCTCCCCGGCCACCGCGGTGCTGAGGTTTTTGTGGCTGAGGTGGCGGAAAGCAACGACAGGACGGCGGATCTGCCAGGAATCGCTGATGAAGTGGAGCTGCACTATGATGATGGGCTCTTCTACTAAGCTGGACTGATCCCCTGCCCAGAGGTCGAGGGTGACATGAATGGCGCCCTCTCCACCTTTCGTTTTGGCAAGACAGGCTTTGAGGTCGCGAATGAGCTGAGGCTTGATGGTTCTCTCCACGTCATCGTACAGCTGTAGGCCGATGGCTCGCTGGGACAGCTTGTTGTACTCAGGGCTGACGGTGCTCATGAAGGACCTGAAGCCAGCTCCTTCAACAAAACTGGCCATAACAAGCAGAGAATACACATTCTGATCAACATGTTTTCAGGTCGTTGAGGCCACTTTTTATAACCACACATTCTATGTGTTAACAAATTAATAAAAAGAAAAAAAAAGAAAAGACAAATCCCTGTCAAAATACACCACATATAAGGATACAAAATGATCGTGTAAGTAAAACCAGGAACTCTTCTACATAACGTCTCCAGATCTGAAAATTATTGTTGTCAAATTCCATGACTGCATAAACTCTTGTGCATTTTAAAATGACACATCTGAGTTTGTTATTGGGACAAACTAAGCATGAATCAATATGGGGTCCACACAGAAAAGATGATGTAACTACTGAAACTACTTGCTCTTAAGTGAGGAAACATGACATCATGAGTTTGGATAATATTCTAGTGATGAATATCAACTCTACGAGTCACCTGAGCGGCAGCATGTCTTCAGCAATCATCCTCAATGCTGCATCAGTCAACTTCTTCTGGTCCACCGGTGCTGCTGCCATGGCTGTGGTGCCTGAACTTGAGGTGGGACTGGGAGTTGAACTGGGGGGCAGTGAGGGACTGCGGGACTGCACCTTTGCTCCAGACGCCTGCGTCTGTGGCAACGGAACGGCTGGTTTCTGCTTGACTTTCTGAACTTCCTTCTGCTTCATCTCTCTCTCAAGCCTGACCTGCAGCAAAGCCCGGAGTGGGAGGGTCAAAGTAAGCTTTGGAGAAAACATACAGCATTCTTCTGTACAACATCCACGCAATTAAAATCGCCTCGTTTAAATAACATTTCTCTGAAAAATTGAAATTTGTTCATTAAAAGTAAATAAAAATCCTTACCACTTCAGGATTTACTGGTTCGGTGTCTAACACAACGTCACATTTGAAGTCCACCTGTCGAGCAACATAAAACGTCTTAGTGCTGCAGAATATGATGCATGCATTTTTCTCTTAAACTTAAGTAGCAGGACTTGTGGGATACCAAATGATTACCATCTTTGTTTTTACATTTTTTGAGAGTAAGGCGTGGCCATATTTGAATAAAAGAGTGGAAGACCCTGAGGAAGTATTGTTGCGCCTCTGACCACGGTTAAGGGATTTTAACGACATTTCTTTTTAAAATACCCCACTTTCTCCTCTATGTTACTCTGAACGGAACCATTATTGATGTGAACTTCAGGAGGTGATACTGGGAACTCATTCAGTAAATGCTGAATAATTTTCTCGGGCTTCCTTTATCAACTCATTTCTTTTTGGAACCAGAGGCACCGCCCCCTGCAGCCCATTATAAAGAATGCAGGTTTAAAGATGTTCTGTCCCAGTCTTAAATAACGTGATTTATCAAACTGAAATAAACCAAAAAACAAACAAAACAAAACCAAAAAAAACCAAACAACACCATTTTTAATTGCTTTTGTAAATTTTATATCTTAACTATTGCTTTTATTATTTTATATTGCATTCAAATGTATTAAGTTGTTAAAAAAGTAAAACACAATTATTAGAAAAATCTGTAAAATAATGGAAAATTTTTAAAAAACAAAAAGAAAAAACAAAGTATGTAGAGTCAAGCAGTGCTGTACCTCTCCTTCCATAAACTGTTGAATATCTAGGGAGATGGTGTCAGACTCGTTTTTGAACTCGCCTGACGCAACTTTATGTTTGACAGTGGCGTTCCAGTGGTTCTTCACGTCACTGTCGGTCCTGCAAGAGAAAATGTATAGGTATGTCAACATTTATGAGCAGCGACTGACTAAAAAGGCTGTAACCAAATCAAGCACCTTTGTCCAGCTTTTTCATTTCAAACATCTTAAGTATCATTTTACATTTGTAACACAATGCAGCGTGCGGTATAGAGGAGTTAAATAGACATATTTAGAAGGGTCTGGGTCTGAGGATGGGTCCTTGCACGTGTGTGTAATCGTGATTTTTAAAGTGATGGGAACAATGGTGTGTAAATCCCTGTTGACTGACCCACCTTCCGGGGAGCAGCCTGGCTATATCCAACCACCGGTTTCCCAGAATGGAATGAGCCTTGTAAAGTATGACCTCTTCTTCGTTGGTCCAGGAGTTCCTGTTGATCATTGGGTCAAGGTGGCTGTGCCAACGTTGACGACAGTGTCTCCCTAACCGCCCCTTTAGTTCCTTGGCAACTAAAGCCCAGTGTCTGGTGCCAAACTTGCCGACGAGCTCTATTATCTGCCCAGAGCAACAAAGTGAAGAAGAACATTACTACATGGAGGGGGGGGGGGGGGGGGGGGGGGGTGGTATGGGGCTCTGTATTAAGACTGTGAGTTTTCAACCTTGTCATCTTCCTCTTTGGACCACAAACCGTTGCCAACATTCGCATCAGGATCCAGGTGGGTTTTCCAGCGGTGCATACACTGTAACTCCGTCCGCCCCTGTCAAAACAACTCCTCCTCTTAAAAATTCTATGACAGGCTGCAAAAATTTTAATTGTTTCATTGTGTGCTTAGCTTTCCAAGGTTATCTTCTCCAATAAATGGGAAAAAACTTTTTTTTAATGTTTCATTAACTTTACAAGTTCACTATTTTCTATTTGATCAAATTCTCCCTCTTTCCTCCGTCACCATGTACATTTTGCAACTTGTAACATCCCTCTCATTCTGCATATCTGTTGAATTATTTATGATTATCTAGAAAGCTGCTGAGATAATTTTATACCAAATGACAGAGCAACAAACTTTTTGTTCAAGTGTGACTTACTGGTAACAAACTGGCAATGTTTTTCCAATCCTTTTTTCCAAAATTTTTTATTAGGATTTTGAGATTTTCATCCTGCAAAGAGGAGGAAATAAGTTCAGACATTGTGTAACTTCAAAATTTGATTCCATTTATATGTTGGTGGTCTTACTGTAAAGACTAACAGATGGTAAGATGCTTCATATTGGGTTAGTAGATGGACATTAGCACTACGTTTAACAGACAATAGTTGTTAAAATCCTCACTCACCTCTTCCTGGGTCCATTTGATTGTACACTTGGAACCATCCTTTTTATCCCCGTTTTCTGAGTCAATGTCAAGGCAGATACTACCACCACCCTCTTCTTCCATTCTACAAACACACACTGATGGTGAGACACATCTCATCGCGTGCAATATGATGTAGTAGATGTCACCTTCCTAGCGGTGCTACATTTTTCAAACGTCATCCTGAACAAATTTTTAAAAATCTGGTTTGGTAGTAGTTTGAGGGGTTTTAGTCGCAGATGGAAAAACCTGCCTGGACATCAACAGCTGTTATTCTCTTTGAGTAGATTGAGCATAAAATGACTGACATGCAGCTGCTCTAACCATGACTCCTACAACGTTGTATATGGTACAAAAATGCCCATTAAACTTGCACCTCACCATTAAGTGCACTGCAATTTCACTATAACATTGACTAGGATGACATTATTAGTAAAGGAAATACGTGCAAAATACATAGTTCATAACACAATTAACGACACAGGTACTGTCTGATATACATCAACTATACAAACTCATATTGCTTTCTCATGCAAACACTGCACATTCCAGATGCTGCCACATTCTACCATGTTTGACAACCAAATGCTTTGCAACAACCACATCCAAAAACTGCTGAAACTCAATTCATGGTAGAATCCACCAATGTATGATTCGAAACAGTTGACCTGTAAAACATATAATGGTCCACAAAAAGCCATGTATGGTCAAAACACTTGTCCGTCTCCCTCACGTCTAACAGTCTAGCCGCTAACAGGAAACACTGAAGAGAGCAGTTGCAAAACTATCCACATATGTTCAACGTATACTGTTACCAGAGCAAACGTGTTCCTTAAATATCACCACGCTATTAAACCACTTATTGACAGCTGTCTGTGTGTTAATCTGCGTGCATTCAGACGTTAATACGGACGCTAGCATCAGGAGTTTACAACAACACGCCATCTCTGCCTCCCAACAGTCAGGAAAGGTCGTGATGTTAGCTAACACACACTCCCACTGTTAGCCAGGTTGAGAGAAAAACCTCTAACTTTCTCACTAAAACGATAGTGCACAAGTAGATGAAGCCCAGACAATCAGCACCGTGTACAAGAGTTTTGAACAAAATCCGACACATTAACAGTTGTATCTAAACGTTTGCTTCGTCGTTTTTCCTGTTACAAGAGCTCTGTGTTCCACCCTCCCCACGGGAAACCTTCCCAAAAAGCATGCTTGTTGTGCCGCCTCCACAGCCTCGAGCTAGCAGCGTTAGCTGGCTACAAAAAAACCTGAAATAGTATTCGCGATAGCAAACCAAGAGAATTACATACACTTAAATGAGAAAAGCTGTTTAAACACGTCGCTGCCGTCATGAAAAAATAGAACAAATAATGAACCAAAAGTACATAGAAACTTACATTTTAAGTTGGCAGCAACTTTGGGCTAGCTAGATATCCTGCATGAGCACTCTACAGTGGAGTGAACTATGCTTCTAGGAGGGTAGAGTGCCCCTTGCGGCGGACGTTGCTACTGCACCGCTGACTTAACGTTAGCATGTCGGAATGATAATGCTTGTGGTTTAGTGATGAAGTTAACCTGGATGTCACTTCTAAAGAACGCTGAATTATGAACCTAAATTTCAAACTTTCCAACTGGTTCTAGTATACAACGACTTTTAAACACACTTTTAATTAAAAAATGATAATGATAATAATAAAAGTACCCCCATATTTGACAGCGCGACATCGCTCCTTCTTTTGTCTTAGCTAGTTTGCCTCAACTTTGGCTTGAATTCGGCTAAAGTAACGCAAACTAAACACTTGGTCACATACTCGAGTAACAAACAACCACATATTTGATAATGATTTTGTAAAATACATAACAGGTTTCAGGATTTGTGCAGCTGTAGGCTACTGGTGAGAATTTTCGGGAGAGAAATGGCAGAAAAGGGCCGCGAAACCCGTCTGACCCTCCCAGATATATCGAAATGTTCGAGTTACTCAACCGTTGACTTCAACAAACAATCGTGGCTGTTCTACCAGCATAAGGACTGATTAAATTAACCTCGTAGATAATTGCGGTCTTTCGTCGCCCGATGATTTTTTTCCACATACCGGTGCAGTAGGTGGCGCTGTGGCGCCATGTTATCTGTAAGGATGTTGCGGAAGTTGTAGAGGTCTAACAAAACCACAGTTAGGAAAACTTGTCAAATGATCCAATTTCAGGAAAAATGCCCCCCCCCCCCTCCATTTAATTCTAATATATGGGAATTTTCACAGTCACAACAAGAAATAGTCACACAACACACACACTTCTGAACTTTTTTTTATGAAGAACTGCATGTAAAATAACTTTAGGCAATGAAAACAGTGTTTCTGAAAAATGTGATGGAGATTCGTGATAATTACTCTCAAAACGAACAGGCCATCAGAAATAAGACTGATGCAGCTATCAATGAATCATTGAGTTGATTGGCAGGGCCACTGCCAACCTCTAATATATTCACGAATAAACAATAATAGATATTTTTACAAAACAGACCACATACATCCAGAGTGATACGCAAAGAGATATCCACATGATCTTTATTTCAGTGACTGACTGAAGCTATCAATTAAAATATTACAATATGGATTATGGACAAAGTATATCTGGGTACGGTTTGTGTTTTCAGATCGACTTCTACTACCTACTACTACCGCTACTGTTACTACTACTCAAAAGATGATATCCAGAAATTAAAAAAAAAAAAAGCCTCTTAGTGCACGTTTGCTTCAACACCCAACATCTTCTGGGATCTCCCAGTGATGGCCCAGTACCAAGTGATGAAATTAATGACTATCGTCTTGATTAACCAACAAATCAGGAACCAGTGAATGAAATGATTAATTAGTTATCAAAATAGCTTTGAATTAATTGTTGCTACTCTATTAATAGCTTTAGCCACGTGGATGCATAATCTGTAATCTCAGCAAAGGTCACTCAGGTCCTCCCTAAAGTGACCGCATTTTAGACACAGAGCCTTACTGAGATGTTGCTCTCCGATTGGCTGGTTTCCCCTGTTATGCACACATGTTAAATGGCTCATTGAAAAAGAACACGTAAATGTTTTGACAGCAGTTTGATTTATTAACAAGCACTTACACACAAACACGCACAGAAACGTGGTTTTGGCATCAGCCCACCATGACGCTGCTGCTGCTGGCAGCGTGACCTGGCGCTCTTTTAACGTCAGCCTCTCTGTTTACAGGATCGGCCAGGGACCAACAAACTGGCACGCAGGGTCACAGTTTGAGGAGCAATAAAGCTGACAAAGAGGGTCAGAACGGGGTTGTTCCTTGAGGGCTTTTCTTCTAACTGTTAAGAGCACGAATCATACGTTTTTTTCTGATACAGACAATACATGAAAAATAAAGCCAACTCATTTTTAAAGGAGGTAAATAGCAAAATAACATATTCAAAGATCTCAGGTTTCTTTAAGGTTGAGAAATAACAAAGACTTCATGTCCTGGGCAGAGCAGCACTGACAATATTTCCAAAAAAAAACATATTGCAAAGTTGCTTCCGCATATTCACAGATGTGGCATTTATTTCCTATTAAATATCAGCTGTTGTTTTTTTCCTCTCTACATACTAAACTCAAACTTATCTTGAGTTAAAATACAGAAGACAAAATACACTGCAGTCCACATCATAATAATGTGCACAACAGGGACTATTTCAAATGTGAAGCTACACGGAGGATTTTAGAACATGAACAAAAACAAGACTACGAGGCCCCACAGTGTCCTACAAACCGCTTACAGTGTTTGACTGAGTGTTATTTTTCAGTAAGTTTTGCTAATTTCTTGGGCTGTTTGTGGATTTTAATTCTGCACTTAAATAATTTCTTACGTTCACTAAAAGAAATGGGTTCGTTTAGTCCAGTTTCTATAAAAGTTGGTTTAGCGAAACAAAGTCACATGATGAAATAAGCGTTTTCTTCAACCAGACACGTGATGATGATGATGATGATGATGATGATGATGATGATGATGATGATGATGATGATGATGATGATGTCTGTGTGTCCCTTTATATTAGATTTTTCAGACTGTGAAAAAGCTACAAGCAAAAACAACAACAACAAAAACTTACTATACTGGACTTTTCCACTACAGGCATTCTG
Source organism: Aulostomus chinensis (assembly GCF_037954235.1). Classification (NCBI taxonomy): domain Eukaryota; kingdom Metazoa; phylum Chordata; class Actinopteri; order Syngnathiformes; family Aulostomidae; genus Aulostomus; species Aulostomus chinensis. The sequence continues at coordinate 21,059,885 of NC_141328.1, read as the reverse complement.
TTTTGAAATTCTGCTACATCCTCAAGTGGAGCATCCCAGAAACCTCTGCGGTAGTCAAACACAGCGGACGCCATGTTGAACGGGGACCAGCAGGGTTTCATATTTAGTTAGATCTGAACTCAGAAGAGGTGTGATCCCTCGATGATCATCAGTCACCCTGTCCCTGGTGAGCAGAGAGCTGGAGGTTCGGTCACAGAAAGCTGTCCTCGGTAGCCACAAAGGAGAAGCCATTGAAGGCGTTGTTGGAGCTGGTGCTGGCGTTGAACTCTGGGGTCCGACTCACTGAGTTAGAAACCATTTCTCTGGTGAACTCCGGGTCAATGTGCTGCGTGTCAGCTGGGCCTCTCTGAAAATAATGAAAGAAAATGTCATCGACAGTGGGCTGTGCAATAAAATACAGCCACATGTACCGCAACATTTTTTTTCACAATAATGCGTTAATATTCTGGTCCTGATGCATTAAGAAAAAAATAAACATTCCTGCTGTGCCTGCAATTTTGAAAGCTGATGTTTGTGCTGTTTTTTTTCTTTGTCACAATGCAATTAGGTATTCAGGAATCACTGTCATGATCATAAGATCATTTAGAGAATTTCCCAGTTTGGGACAAATAAAGTACCTATCTTATAACAGTTGCCTGTGGAGTTTAATGCCATGCAACTGTGTTAAGACCACCCAAATCCATACATACTCACAGCAAAGCTGCATTCTCTGCTCATTTAAAAAAAAAAGAATTGCAGTAAATTATGTAGAGTGTTGCAATATGTGCCAATACCCGTTAATAAGTAGCTGTTGTGATATTTTTAAATGACAAACAAACTACAGAGAGCCATCACTGACTTATAACACCAGAAGAAACTGTCGAAAAAACTACAGTAGATGTCAAATCTCCGGGAGTGAGAACTTTAAGACAAAAGAAAAGAATACCGGGTGTCATTTTGGAGGCCCAGCACACTGGAATGATTTTACAGAGTTGTGCTGATGTCTGGGCAGCTTCACTACGAGGAGCGAACCGTCGGTTTAGAGAATGAGTTGGATTGACTGGAGCTCACCACATTGGGGTTGTAAGGAGGAGTGATCCTCTTGTGATAGATGTCGTCCCAGTTGATTGGAGAGAAAAAAACGTGGTTCTTTATTTCTAACTGTAGATAAAAGAAAGAAGTGTTATCCAAATGTACATCATGATGTTTACATTTCTGTTCAAACACATTTACTGGCCAAGTGGCAGCTCTGGCAGAGCGACTGAGTTTATATCAGTCTGAATCACTGCTGAGGGTTAGGATTAATCCTCCCCTCGAGCATTTAATGGAATTCAAACCATCTGTTGATGTGCAGCCACAGCTGAGATATATTCTTTTACTCACAAAGTCAGCGATGGCCCCGAGGCGTCTGTGCTGGTCCTTCTGCAGGAGCCCCCCCAGCAGAGAGCAGACAGCATCAGACTTCCCTGGTGGCAGCGGCAGCGGCTTGTGGAGGATCCCATCGTACATTTCTCCAACGTCGCGGCTGTAGAAAGGAGGCTGAGGTGGGCGAATGGGAACAGACGCCGACATCCACGTTACATGCCGGTAAAGGTATTAATAATGTGTCTAGTTCTCATTTGTTCACAGTTAATACAAGAGATTAAATGTGGCCTCTTACTGCATTCTTAATTAATCAATTAGTCCCTTGAAAGAAAATGAACTCCCAGTTACTCTGACAATCAATTAATCATTTCAGACATTTTTCTATCAAGGAAAAATAGCAAAAATCCAAACTCCAAACTATTAAATAAGAGGATTTACTACTTTTCTTCATTTATGACAGAAAATGAAGAGTCTTGCACTGTTGGACAGGTGAAAGAATCCGTTTGAACGCATCACTTTGGGCTCTAGGAAACTGTCATGAGCTTCATTCAGATTTTGTTGACATTTTATAAAATAAAGGATTCATTGTTTAATTTTTTTTAAAAAGACAGATTAATTGATAATTAAAACATTAAGGCTCCTGGTTTTTGGGGTAGTTCTTTTAAAATAGTTGCTTGATCTGTCTCGTTGGTATCAGAAAACCACGTCCCGCTGGTTTCAGAGGCGTGTTCAGCTTCAGCGTAGGTCGAAGCATCTCTTTGACCAAATATTTTAATGACTAGATGTTTAAAACTACATTTCCATCCCGCTCTGACCATGCCTCCGGCCGCACCGTCAAGACTGAAACTCCCACTGGGGATCGAGAATCTGATGGGCAGATCCCCAAGACTGCTGTTTTAGACATCAGATTTCCAAATTAAGGTCCAGACGTTCTCTGTTCCCCGTGTACTCAAGACGTGTCACTGCAAAGGAACTCTTGATTATGAATGAACATACCAGGCTGTAGATCATCTCATAGAGCACCGCTCCCAGACACCACCAGTCCACTGTCCGGTCATACGGTTCCTTACGAAGAACCTCTGGCGCTAAGTACTTTAAACATGGGGAACACAGTAAATTGTACTTGTTGGTAAGCGTATGTTATATGATAGCGTGGCGCAATTTTCAGATTTACTTTGGGAATTTAGATAAACGTACCTCTGGAGTTCCACAGAAAGTTGATGTGGTTCCTTCTGGTTCTACACCCTCTTTGCACAGACCAAAATCTGTCAGCACCACGTGACCCTGCACACACAGAAACACGAGCAGGAACTTACTTTGACGCCCTTGTTCCACAAGTCTAATTCAACAACAACATTAAAAACTGTGAAGAGGAATACTGCATTGCGCTGATATGCCTCCCTGATGTCTTTCTGTCCCGGTGACTTTGCCTTTTGAGCTTTGACAATCAAAAGACTTTCAGGTTATCCATTTCTTACTAAACCTGAACTCATTTCCTTAAGGTGTTCCTGAGATATTGCGTTCACATGAGGAGGGCGGGACAGTGACCTTTGACCACCAAAATAATTCCAGTTCATCCTCGAGCCCAAGCGGAGGCTTGTGTTAAATTTCGGGAGTCCCTGAAAGTGTTCCTGACACATCAGGTAAAAGAGAGTGGGAGTGAAAACCCAAACATCTACAGTAATACAGTGAGACATTAAAAGAATTCTTAGAAAATGTGTTACCTGGGAGTCTAGGAGAATATTCTCTGGCTTCAGATCTCTTAAACAAGCAAGAAAAAGCAGATTAGAAGCGGACGCTTTGTTAATTTTACGCTTTGCGATAAAATCCTGGTCGGACCTGTAAACGATGTTGAGGGAGTGAAGGTAGCCGATGGCGCTTGCCACCTCTGCGGCGTAGAACCTGGCTCTGGGTTCAGAGAAACACCTCTCCCTCTGGAGGTGGAAGAAGAGCTAGAGAGAAGGAAAGGGATAGTGGATACAATGAAGAGGGAGGAAGAGGATGGAAGGGGACAAAGAAATGAGATCCAGCCCGTTGACGATTCACTTCCAGACGTTTACCTCTCCTCCATTCACGTAGTCGAGGACAAAGTAGAGCTTCTCTGAGGTCTGAAAGGAGTAGTGGAGCCTAACCAGAAACGGGTGTTTCAGACTTTTCAGCAGCACATTTCGCTCTGCCATGATGTTCTTTTGCTGCAAGACAGAAATGAAACAGGACAAATGAAATGGAGAGGGCCAGATGCCTCCGCCTCGATCGTCACTGGGATACATGAGACAACGGTGGACCTCAGTCATGAAAGGTTGAGGCACAAATTTATCCTTCCACAAAAAGTGCCAAAGACGTTTTCAGGTCATCCTTGAATCCCAGTGGCTGTTTGTACAACAGCTAAAGATATTCATTCCAGGTGTTCCTGAAATATTGGATTTGTTTGAGATGAGAGTGACCTTTGACCACCATTTTTTGTTTTCAAATGGGTTCATCCTTGAGTCCCGGTGGACATTTGAGCCAAGTTTGAGGTCATTCTCTCAAAGTGTTTCATAGAAATAGCGTTAAAAAGGACAGAACAGACAGACAGACATCCAAAAAACATAGTGCCACCCATCTACCGCCGTCGTGGAATCATACCTCCGTCTAAGGTCATCAAATCCACCGCTCTTCAAAACAGTGTCTGCCTGCATTATTATAGTCCCTAACATTTGCTGTGAAATAACAATCTACAGCGACAAGATACTGTACTCTTAGAATCAGACAAAGGATCAGATGCACTTCTCTGACTGGACGCAATGATTTAATGCAGGTGACGACTACAAGAGCATCTGCTTCAACTGATCATGGCCGGATTTGTAAGAGAGGATGAGGAAGATTCCAAAAGGGTGGAAAACTAAAAGGAAGGAAATCTACTTTAGTTTGCTTCCTTGTTAAATGTTTGCCTGTGATGAGAACAAATGGAAGGTGATGCTGACTCTTGATTCGAGGGACTGGAAGTGCAAGAAAAATAATAGACACGGGAGGGAACGGCAGGAGGCGAGAGGCTCCTGCAGACTGAGAGGTGGCGCAGGAAGGTGGTGATAATACCGAGGATTAGAGGCTGTTAGAGAGTTACAGTCAATAGGTCATCTGTCACATCTTCTACTTTCACTGAAGCAGAAGGAAACACTCCAGATGAGAGGGCATGTGTGTTTGATAAACACACACACACACACACACACACACATATACAGTATTTATTTTCCGGGAGTTGTAAAAAATGTCCTTTGTACAGAACAAGCTGCAGATTAGATAAGATTGAGATCGTGTTGCTGGGTGAAAACCCTGTTTACTAAAAACACTGAAAGATACTCACACGCACAGACTTTTTCCTCTCGGCTCACTTCTGCCCGATTCAAAGGAATCGTGGAAAACTCAGTGGAAGACTTTAGTTGTTCTTTCTCTGGCCAGATTTGATTTAATCTGATTTAATCTAAATCAGCGCAGGCATGTTATCTTCACACACAGGGAACCTTGGTAAGGAAATGGAATTGCAGCTCGGCCAGAAAACTGTGATAAGATATCAATGTGCATGAGGGGGGGGGGGGGGGGGGGGACCCACCTCTTTTTTCTTCAGGATGACTTTCTTCTGCAGCACTTTGACGGCGTAGAACGTGTTGTTGGCTTTGAGCTTGGCGAGCAGGACCTGCATGAAGGCTTGTTTGTTAGCAGTTTGTTTAGTAAACACGCCAAGCCAGCATCTTTGTCAAGACATTACAGAGGATTCTGAGGTGTGCAGATCCTGTGGAGAACTCGAGTTTATTGTGTGGTGGATTCATTCCATTGTCTCGTATTTTACTGTAGCGCTGACTTGGTGATGTCATGTGACCTTAAGAGGCCTCAGTAGACTGCAGAGTTAATGATTCATGAAGCAGGCAGCACAATTTGATCAGACAGTCAGGTACACTTTCTGACCCTGTCTGTCAATGTCAGACACACACGCACACACATGCACACGCACGCACACACACAGCTCTCTCTTGTTCTTGTCTCACAAGGTCAAAGTTATAAAGCAGTGCCTGCTAACACTGGATCGACGGAGAGGAAAGATCTAAACAGAAACTAGTGCGAAAGAAACTCCTTGTCGACGTCAAAGAGACTGATCAGGAATAAAAAGAGACGTAGATGAATTTCAGCATCACCTTTCCAAAAGTCCCTTTGCCAATAACAGCCAAGAAGTCGAAGTCGGTGGGTTTGGCACTGAAACAAACACAGTAATTGTACCACAGTTACACAACAACCTCCGAGGCGATGCATTTAACAGAGGACAAACAGAGGCGTCAGAGCTGAACTTGCACTGTATTTCTAACTCTATGCACATTTTTCTTCTTAAATATCTGATCTATACTGTGAAATTACAAGTTTTTCCACACTCGCGGAGGGTTCCCGCCTACGTGGCTAGATTGCGTGCTTGATGAGAGAGAGCGACGAGGTGAGTTACTGACTGTGGGTTTGCTGAAGGCCCCAGGTTGACATCGTCATGAGGGGAGGAGGATGGTGACCGCAGCTGGAGGACAAACACATACAAAAACAAGTCAACACAAGGATTGAGACTCAGTCATGTGGATTTTTTAAAAATGTTGTTGGATCACTTTTTTGTTTGAGCCGTGTACAGAGAGAGGAAGACCCTCTGGCGACTACTTCAGATGGCGTAACGCCACAGGCAGCAAGGTTTACGACTGTTATTGATGTTAAGTAAGGATCGACGATGAAAGTTTCCTCTCACCTCAAATTGCAAATGGCAGGAAATAACATGTTCAATAGTGTATTACAATTACTGTGAGCGTCCCTTTATCAAATTTTAAAAATAGTGGGGAGGAATAAAAGCACAACTTTCCAACTGGTAGTGTTTAATATGCAGGTGTACGTGGTGCACTCCATTAAGATTGTACTGTATTTTACTTGAAACTGGTCAAGGATGTATGAGCATAGTTTATGTGAAGGTTTTTAGGAGAAACACGCTGAAACCTGCGCGATTGTCACCGAATACGAACGCGATCTAAAACACAATCCTGTTATGTAACTAAAACACGATCCTCTTTCCTCAGTGAGCACAATTCAGAAGCAAGAGCTGCATCTGTCTGATTATGACTATTTGGAATCAAGCAGGAAAGCAAAGTATTGGGGGGGGGGGGGGGAATTCAGCAAGCTATTTTCAAAGACGGAAAGTAGCCTCCTGGGTAATGCGTCCCCTTGAAATTGCAATCACCATCAAAATTCTTGCAGCAGATGGAAACTTGAGCTTCTGAGATACAGCTAATGAAAAGGACTTCTCGATATGTTCTTTTTTATGTAATTATAGTTACATTTATTCAAATTTGGAGTAAAAAGTAGCAGGTAATATTGATATAGGGTGAAAAGAAAGCTCCCAATGTGAAAAAAAATCCTGCAACAATTTTTTGTTTTAGCCTCTAAATACCTACTTTGGAACAGCTTCAAGAGTGTGTGAGGTGTTTGCAGGTGATTGGAGGTAACCGAGTGTGTGTGGAGGGAAGGGGGTCAATGAGATCGTCACGGTGCAGCACTCTGCACTAGAAGTTTAGTTTAGAGTTTATTGCCATTTGTACAGGTTAAAAATAATTTTAAACAAGTAGATTGGAATTCTTGTGCGTGATCCTGAGTCAGTTGTAACAATAAAAACCTTATCCTACAAAGAAACACAAAGAAAAAGAAGAACAACGTGTTATATACAAAGTGCTAAATATATACCAGGGTTGCAAAATTTACAGAATTTACAGTCAAAATCCCTATTTCCAAAAAAAAGGAGAATAAAACTCAAAGATATAAGTTATTGCCATGCTTTGATTCATTTGCAGCTACGGAATTTGACTTTTTCCCACAATTTGACGCACCTTTAACACTCATTTGCATGTTAAAGTCCATCAAATGCCAAACAAAAAGAAAAAACATTCCTGCCTCAGTATACAAGCAAGAACATTGAATGTTACAACAGTGGTAAACAGACCTCTCTCTGTCTAAACACGCTGAATTTTCCCCAGCAACTCGAGTCTGAGATTTATAACCGCGAGGAAAATCAACGTCTGATTAAAAGGCGAAACTTCTAGGAACAATGTTGTTGTTGTTTGTGTGCTGTGTGGAAATAGCTTGAATGAAACTGCCCGTTACCATCTGTAGGAGAGATGCAGCACTGACAGGAAGCAGTCGAGTATTTAGAGCACATCTAGCATGTGACGTTTCTGTCAGAAATTCGTCCTATTTGTTCTAATGCGTTACATACAATGGTTTCCATGGCCCCAAGATGACGCATGAGGCTTCCATCACATGAGAACCACAAGAACTGTGAAGAACGTTCAGTGTTCCAGAACTGTTAGAGATCATTTGTTTGACGGTTTTGTGCCTTGGAGGATTCTTTTTTTTTTTTTTTCAATGTATTTTTGAATATTCTGCAAATTTTTTACTTGACATTGAATGATGTCAGGTAAAATCAACAACACAACAAACCAACAGAGGCACTGTCAAAGATCAAGGGGGCGAGTGATCACATCTGAGATGGACGACGTTCCCGATGACAGCAACTAAAATACACTCACATTAGAGTGCGCCATAGCTTTTATCCATTCCACTTTCACAGGGAACCAGCATCAGTGTTTGACCTGAGAGGATAGGAGGAGAGGAAAGGAAAGGAGAGGAGGGGAGGAAGGGATGGGGGAGGAGAGGAGAAGAGAGGAGAGGAGGGGACAGGAGGGGAGGGTAGAGGAACAGTTTACCTCATCAACTTTCCTCTTTTTCTAATTTAACAGACAAGATTGATTTTCATGACTCAGAAGAAAATGTGGCATGTGTGTATGTGTGTGTGCGTGCATGTGTGTGTGTGTGCATGTGTGTGCGTGTGCGTGTGCGTGTGTGTATGTGTGTGTTTATGTTTCCGAATCAACTGCTGACCTCAGTCAGAGAGGCCGGGGATCCAGAGGAGCTGGTAGTTCTGGTTTGTAAGAGACAAGATGCTGGAACAACAGAGACACAATGAAGGACATTTTGTGTGTGTGTGTGTGTGTGTGTGTGTGTGTGTGTGTGTGCGCGCGCGCGTGCGTGTGTGCGCACGTGTGTGTGTGTATGTGTATCAGTGAACACGTTTACATGGTAAATATTGATGTGTCATTCTCATACCCGTCATCAGATACAGGATGACCCCCCCAATAACACACATGCACACACACACACGCACACACAAACACACACACACACACACACACACACACACAAACACTGAAGTAATACCAATTCTTCTTGTCTTAATTATTTACTATAGGAGTAAAATGATGGGCACTAACAATGACAACAGTTGATGAACAGAGACTTTAAGGCCACAAAGATATCCAGTTATGCCAACAAAGAAACACACAAGATTTTAGAGAGTTTGTCCGTCACAGAGCTATGAGACAAACCAAAGAACATCCGAGCAGCAGACCAGAAACAAATCTCTAGTTTTGACACGCCCATTTGGGATCTTCACTCTTTATTTCTCTCTATCAGAGAACTTTTGCAAAAATGCTTTTTTACTCTTAACTCTCCTTTCCGTGTCATGTAAGAGTCTTTCCACAAGAGCAGACAGCTGTAAAAAAACAACAACAAAAAAACCCTCGACTGAACAAGCTGATGCATGACTCTAAAAAAGTGAAGCAAAACATGCATAAACTGGAAAGTCTGTTTTTATTTTTGCAGAATAAATGCATAAATTAACTCAAATAAATCATGGGCTAGAGAGGTGGGATAAAAATGACCATGGCTTTCAGTATAGCAGCAGGGGAAATCCAAAGCTCTGTTACAAAGGTTTATTCCTCTAAGTGAACTCTCCATTTTCATTATCAAATATCACCGTAAACTCCCAAAATCTGCACTGAGTGACGAACAACTTTGAGCCCTTGCTACTTTTATTATTAGAATCATTATTGCAGGATTATCAAGGGTTTACTGTGAGAAAAAGTTAACGCTGTGATGGGAATGTTACTCCCAACTAGAGGATGAGAAAATTCCACGACAAAATCGTGACCTTTGATCAGAGCAATCAAGTCTATCTACGTCATGATCTAATAAATACTGCAACGCTAAGACAGCAACAATGTCACTTACTGACAAGAACATCTTTGACTGGTGAACCAAACAAACTGGTTAGGAGAAACCAGTTGGTTGCAAACCAACAAATATCAGTTTTATCACCCGCTGCAGAAAGTATTCTCTCAGACATTGATACTATGATAGTTTAAAGGTGGGAGGTAAATTGTCCACTCACCTGAAGGTGGAGGATGAGGAGGTCAATGAGCTGAGGGGACTCTTCTCCTCGCCAGCTGATCTGAAGTCAAGTCCTAGTGATTTGATTTCAGGTGCTCATGCTCAGGAAGGTCGGCAGACAGAGTGAATCATTGATGAAAAGTTCCTGTGCTTGAAAAGGAAGCGGAACTCTGTGTGTGTGTGTGTGTGTGTGTGTGTGTTTGGACTCTTCTTTCCCTTCAAAATAAAACAAGTAGCCTGCAAATCATTCACACTGAGTAATCCAATTTTTTTTTTAACTGTTGCTTGAGACCTCAGCACCTGTAGTACTTTTTTCTTCCTCTTCTTTTTTAGATTTCTTTGAATTTCTAGAGTAAAAGTCGGTGTAACGATCATATTTCTATTAAAAATAACCTTTCACATGTCAAATGATTTTGTAGATCATGGATGACTGTATGAAAATATAATTAATTTGAAGAAGAAAAAAAAAACATCCAAAAATTGTTTGTTCATGTTGTTTCACTCGTGGATGCATTTGGACACCCAGTTAAGAGCAGCACTGTGATTCGTTTTTCTTTTCCTCCTGTGAGGAATTCAGCTTGTATCCAATCACATTTGAATACATCAAATCAACAGCTGATCAACAAGCTTCATGGAAATGTAGTGGGGTCAAAAGTACCATACATGTAAGAAATGATAGAAAGTCATAAGTAACAGAAATAAAAAAACTTGTATTGTACAAAGATGAGTTTAAGGACTGTACTCCAGCGTTGGATGTGACACTGGAAATAATGATTACACTCATTAACATATTTTAAAGGAGTAGTTTACTGGTTCTTTTTGAAAACCTTGTGTGTGATGGGTTTTCTACTGCTGCTAGTGTAGTTGTTGTTGTTGGTGTTGTCTGTCGGACGCGGAATTACACACACACACACACACACACACACACACACACACACTATTATTTTACAGAAGCAAATTGGGTTTTCCCCTCTGTTGTTGACTTCACTGCTTTTCCTGGTGGGATAAGTAGCACGCTTTTATTTTGAAATGAAACCGCGCTGTTGTAGGAGTTCTCCTTCCATTGGATGAAACAGCAACACCTACTTTTCCATTTTTTGTGGAACTTTTGCCACCAAGTGGTCAGGTGGATGCTTTCATTTTGCCATGTTATCAGGTCACTAGTTCTTCTGTAGCGAGACCAGAAGATAAGAAGCGAGGGCGTAAGGGGCATGGGAGGAGTTGTCACCAGTACAGCAACGTGTTGATAGCAATATAGGGGGGGGGGGGGGGGGGGGGCTACTCATATACATGCAAAAACCACAGCTTGAGCCCTAAAATGAAGACAAGACACCGACAGAGCTTTGGACGTTTACTGATTCGTATGGTTGGAATGATATTTGTGATTCAAGAATATCCTGATACACACACGCACGCACGCACACGCACACACACACACACGCACGCACACAAATCCCACCAGAGAGACACAAATAATATCCAAGATACCAAAAGCCCTTGTAAACTTTCATCTCACAATATCAAATTCATACAATTATAACCTCACGTGTGTAAACATTTCCATGAAAAACACTCTGAATTTCCTGCACAAGTAAACTGTTTATAGTGCGTTTACACTCTCTAGTGACCAAGTGTGGTAATATCAGTGTCAACGCCATTTGGGGATTCAAGATTGTGCTAAAAAAAAGAAGAAGTCATTTTTCATTATTTTCAGGAAAGAGTTCAAGATCATCGAGATAAAAACGGAGACGTTGTTTGAGCTGGTCCGGTGGTTCCGGCAGTGGTCAACCATGTTGTGAGAAAACTTTAGTGTCACTCTCCTTCCAACTGAGCAAAGTATTTCATTTAATTTCCTTTCTGTTGAGGTCAAATAACCATAGGGGCTGTTACTGAAAACATTACTGTCCTTCAGCCTTGTTTATTTTCTTTATTGCACAGAATCTGAAGCTTTGACAGCTTCACTCGTCTACTGCATTTAACTCTTCCCACTCATATATTTTGGGCACTTTCCCACCCTCCCCATCCCATTTATATACATCTGGATTCCTATCGGAGCATCTTATATTCTATTTTAATACCTCCATGCTGGTGACAGTCACAGGAGGGAGCATTATGTTTTGAACTTTCAGCCAAACCATTTACTACATATACGAGACATGATGTCTGGGGGCTTTGTTCATGATGGATACTGAGTTAAAACCTCTGACGTTATCCCTCACACACCCCAGCACCCCTCACCCCAATGTGTCCCTCATGTCTCTCTCTGATTCATTATTTGCCACTCACCCCCCCTCCCTCCCTCCCTCTCTCTCTCTCTCTCCCTCTCTCTGATGGGTACAGGACACCAAACACATGAAAAAGGGGTCAGGGTCTTTTCTCCCTGCAACAGAATGAATTTGGCACATGATGATGGGCGTCCTGGCGCCTTGTGAGTGAGGACAGGATCACTTGAGTCCCTCGTCTGTGCTCTTGAACATGAGAATGGCATTGGAGATCTTGAGGGCGGGGCCTAGTTTGATGCTCATGATTTTCACAATGTCGGTCTGGGTCAACAACAGGAAGGCCTCGCCATCAATCATCTGGAGAGATGCAGACACAACAGTGGCCATGTAACAGCAGCTTTAGATCATATCAGTCCAGTAAATGGTCGTCTGAAATCACCTGGAATTATCACTGACCAACCACTGTCGGGTCGTACCTCTGGACCCTTCTGAGTGATCAGACTTCAAAAATAGTGTTTCTTGATGATGCTTGAGGTCCAGACGTTTATTCACAAACACTTTTAACAGGTTGACTGCTCCGGTACAGTAATAACCAAACAGTTAAGGTTAAGAACAGTCTCAACTTCCCATTCAAACTGTGAAACTTGTGGTCAGAACCTGTGTCTGACAATCTAACGTCAGTCTGGTGTTTGCTACTTCCTGTTATGTTGCAATCAGAACCACACGGCTGGTGTGATGAGAAAGTCCTGCTCTTTAGGAGACAGTCTTGACTCAGTGTCTCACAAATTTCCATGTCGTCAATTTGAACTTATTTCTCAGGTTACGATTGTCTCGCGAGTAGAGTGGAGCCATGTTCGCAGTCACAAGTGGACTGATCACGTCTGAATATGAATCTTTAGCACGACATAACAGCACGACTTTCTTCATTCTAAAACGTTTTAACCACATATCACGTGAGTAATCCTATGACTGGAAATCTCACCTCGTCTTTAAAGAGACGGGCCTGTTCTTCACAGCCGATTAGATTCTGAACAAACTTGAAGACCTGCAAAAACATTCCGGATCATCAAAACAGCGTGAGAATTGAGATGCGTCAAGAGAAATTAAACGCGTGTGTCAGTGAGCTCACCTCCTCCACTCCCCACGCTGCCACCTGGCTGGCGTGAATGCCCTGGACGCCCGGCAGCAGCTTACAGTGCTGCTCCCAGCACAGAGACAGAGTCCTGTCTGACTGACCACTCAGGGCTGACATGAACAGCGACGGATACACACCCTCCGATGACATACCTGAGCGCACGCACACACACACACACACACACACACACAGACATATAAAAGGGTGCTGTGATTAAACTGCTGTTAATTTACGATATCAACACAAATATTCCAGCATTTAGAAAACTCACTCTGGTAGTCTCTCTGCTGGTTCTTCCTGTATTTGGGAGGACGACCAATCCTGAAAAACAGAGATTGATATTAAAGTCAAGCTAAAAGCGAACGTGCAGGCAAACCTGCACACACACACACACGCACCTTTACCTGCCACGATAATGGGTCTTCTTGGTCCTCTGGCCGAAAAAGAGGTTCCTCTTGCACTCTGAGTCGGATAGCTCGGCCTTCAGCCTGCCCTGGTTACGCTCAGCCAACGGGCAGCCAGACACGCAGTGATGAGCCGTGAAACGACCAGTCACATGACCTGAGCCATCACAACCAGGAGTTGGACACTTCCTGTTTGAGAGACAGAGGTGAATTACAGGTTAAAGTTACAGGAACATGATGTGGAGTCATTCGATTCTTTCAGGGGCCCTGCAGAATAACACATTTATTAAATGACCCCGTGGCCGAGTTCACCTGTTGTGGAAGCTGTACTTGTTTGTTCTGGGGTGGCTGATGGGTTTACAGGGGACGGAGGAGGGGTAGCTGGACTGGGCTGTAGCAGGAGGCTCCCTCGGTCCTGAACACACACACACACACACACACACACACACACACACACACACACACACACACACACACACAGAAAAAATACAATATTCAGAAAACATTCATAGTCAGTTCAAGATAATATATTTTTTTATAGCTGTATCCTGAAACTGAAGCACTTAAATGGAAGTCAGCCATTAGTCATTTTTATTACTGTTATTGTTATTATTATTGTTGTTATTGTTGTTATTATTATTATTATTATTATTATTATTATTATTATTATTATTATTATTATTATTATTTTTATGACAAAGAGAGGCAAATATATGGAAATCAGACATTTTCCGTCAGCTGTTACTGGTCTGTCACCAGCTCAGTCACTCACATTTGTGTAGCTTTACACAATATTTACTGCTGTCAAGAATAAGTTTGATTGGAACTTTAATACCGTGTGGCTGCTGCGGTTTCACGTCCCGTGGAGGGATTTTGAGCGGGTGACCAGTCGCTTCGCACCAGCCTGCTGGATGGATGTCGTGGTGATCAGAGTCCATCCACTCGTCATAGACGTGACTCCAGCCATCATAATGGATCTGACACAGAGACAGAGACCAGAGAGGTGAACAGTTTTCCAGAGGGAACCTGAAAACTATGAAGATCTCATTCTCTTTTCCTAACTGATGAGATCAGAGCAACAATCTCACTCACAAATAAGATCATAAAAACACACGCACACACACACACACACACACACACACAAACACACACGTTACCTTAATGCGGTGGGTCTCCACCTCCTCTACAGTAGCCACTCGTATCAGACCAGGACTCCTCTTGTCTACGGCCTCCAGTTTCATCTGAGGCTGGAAGCTGTGAGCGGGGCGCTGGACCAAGAAACAGAGGATGATGGGAAAAACTGTCTTTTTAAACTGAGGCGTATTCATATCTAGGAGTTCTATGCACTTTTTGGTTAACTCTTTGTTTTTTCATCAACATTCAAGCCTTGTCCACAGCATGGCTGCTCTTTCTGACACAAATCACACAACTGTCAACTAGAAAACGAACATTCCTACAATAATCTGTCAAATAGTCAAGTCAAGTCAATTTTACTTATATAGCGCCAAATCACAACAAAAGTTATCTCATGACACTTTACAGGCAGAGCAGGTCTCGTACCACACTCCTTCAAAGAATTTACACCCAGCAGTTCTCCATCAGCAAGCACAATGCAAGAAATCTCTGTCTGTTCGTCTGTGGCTTGAATGACTCAAAGACCGTTCAGCCAATCGACTGATACCTGCCGTGCGCACTGAAGTCACAAGATTGTCAAGGAGGTTTTGTGGCATCATACAACCCACGGCCACGCCCCTCAAAGGACAGGCAATGTGCTTGTGTTGATCAAATTTAAAAAAAAAAAAAAATTAAATATATGCTCACCACTTTGAAGGCATCGGCTGCCACCGCTGTGGAGCCGGTCTCTTGCAGGTAGCGAGACCAAGAGAACAGGCCCTGGTCCGGATAATCTGGAGCAAAAGAAATCAGTGAGTGACCACGAACAACACAAATAATCTCTCATACATGTTTTTTGTTGAGCTGTTTTTAAAATGTTTACATCAAATGAACAAAATGAAACAGACTAGATAAAAACTGGTCACCTTGGGGTGGTGTTAGCGGCAGGTTCCTCTCCTGGCACCAACCGATAGGGTGGATGTACGGACTGGTGGCATCACACCTGCATATTTTCACAGAGAACAGACGCCAGGAAGGTCGTACAGGTTTGATAGTTTTGTTGCACATCAGGATGTTGCTGAATTAAATGTGTGAAGCATTTTTCAAAGTATAAGATGCACACCAGTAATCATACGTGTCGTCCCAGTTGTCAAAATGAACCAGGAAGCGGTCGTCCACCACGTCAGTGATGGTTGCTACGCAGATGAGGGAGGGGTTCATACGGTCAACCGCCTCTAGCTTCATTCCAATCTCGAAACCGCATTTCACATCCATCTAAACAGAATGAACATGTGTTGTCATTACTGAATTGTTTATTAGTTATCCAAAGACACGATAAAGACTGTTAGATACTGACGAATACTGAGTCTGAGGGTGCAGAGGACAGTCATGACAGTCTGGACGCCACGTCAGATCAAACATTAATCAAGAACTGTATTACCCTCCCAGGACTGGCGAAGAGTTCTTTGGGGGCCACTTGTGCTTTAGTCATCCTCAGGTAGTTGGTCCAAGTAAACTCTTCCTCTTTACAACCTGGGGGAGAGCAGGCGCACTTGGAAACCTCATGGTTGCCACATACGCAGACACCGACCAACCATAACTTGCAACTGAAAACATCTGTTTGGTTTTGTTGGTGAGTGCTGTCACCTCTGACCTTTTGGAGTGTGTAGTTTGTGTCCTGTGCTCTCACACCAGCCTGCGGGGTGGATGTCCGGGGAGTTGGCGTTCACCCAGAAGTCGTGGCAGTCAGAGTAGCCGTCAAAATGGAGTCGAAGCCGATAACCACAGACCTAGATGATGACGAGGATGAGAAAATCAGGCTGGCGGGAGCTGCTGCAAAGCATTCTGGGATTCATTAAGGTCCAGCGAGCACGTTAATGGATGTCCGGCTCACCTCGGCCACAGTGAGAACAAAGTACATGGAGGGATGCTGGGGGTCGATGCCCTCCAGCTTCATCCCCTGTTTAAAGCCGTTCTTCACGACGGGAACTCTCTGAGTCTGGACACCAGGAAGGAAAGGAGACAATGTTTCAGAGGAGATCAACATGAATTAAAATGAAACCTCCTGCTTAAATCAGACAAAGGAAAGAAGATGCACTGCATTATTGCTATTTCCATATCAGTGAAGGTTTTATTAAAACAATTATTTTAACAGAATAAAATCCTACACAGGGTTCATGCAGATTTTGACAAATCCATTTTCAATATTTTTCCATAACTTTTCAATGCCCGTGTGGAAAATTTTTACAATCACACATTCCCTCGAACGAGCGTTAACATCCAACAAAGAGAGAATCCATTTTTCAGTATATATCTCACAAAAAACAAACTTCATAAACATGTATTGAAATATATACCTTTTTTTTTAAATCCAGGTCTGGATGTTGCTACTTTCGCAAACCCTGATTTTTTTTTCTCCATGTTTCTAATGACCTCATGATCCCTGTCTATATATAAAATTACCTGCAGGAGCGACTCTCTAGTGGTACTTTGACAGACGAGTTAATGGAGTTTCTGTGACACAAGCACGCTGCAGCCGTGGGTAACTCAAACGTACCTCTTGGAAAAGCTTGTTGGGAGCAGCGACAGCTTTGGTTTCCTCCAGATACTGCGCCCATGTCCACTGCTCTGTCTTACTGTCTCCACCTTCAGTATTTAAAAAAAAAAAAAAAGTTGGACTATCTATATTGTTAAATTCTATATTAGCAGAACAGCCAGTCCTCTACCTGGAAGCTGCAAGCTGGACCTGTGTTGCAGATATCTGCCATTCAATTCTTCTGAGTCAAAAAGAACATTGCAGATATCCACAATAATATTCTTCCAAGGACAAATGACGTCGCTTTCGCCATTCATGCATATTGAAATTGACTTCCGAGTATTCACAAGCACATTTTTGATACCTAGACAGAACATTCTGGATGTCTGCAACAGAATTCCTACTAAGAAAATCTCCCATTTCAGATATCTATAATTATATTGCTACTGGTAATAATTTTGATTCCAGATACCTAAAATGAAAAACTATACCAGATATCCATGATGTAATCTTGACATTTCAACTAGGAGAATTTCAATTTAGATATCTGACATAGAATTCTGAAGTGAAGATAAAAACAAGATGATCACCTCTGATGTGTCTGCCATCGGCTTTGGAATCATCCGTCTTCTCATCCTGGGAAAAAAAAAAAATGTAATGAGCACTTTTATTTCAAAAGTCTCTTATGACATATAATAGCAGGGTGAAACAGGGGTAATTAATAAGATTAATAATGGTCCTGTTCTATTTAGGTGAGCCCTTGTATTGTGCATAACTGTCTCAAGTGGATTCAACACTAAATAGAATTAATCTGATCGGTTCCACTTGTGTTTATTCTGCGATGACATATCAAAATAGCATTGAATTAAAGCAAATTGTTAACGCTGTCCCACCGTGCCCTCCATATCAGAGTCTTCCTCGGAGGGACTCAGGTACTCCTTCCTCTTCCTCTTCCTCATGGGTTTCAGGTGATCAGCATTCAGGGAGGAGACTCTCCCGCCTGCTGGAACCTTTTCCACCCCGATGCTCCTCCTGGTGTGGAGAGGACAGATACCGCGACGCTCACATCACCTGCCAGGAGGCTGACTTTTCTCTTATTTTTATCTTGAAATTTCATTTCCCCACATTTTTTTGGGGGGGGGGGGGTTTTGGTGAACATCACTTTTATGTGTGAGTCTGTCTGGTATTACTACTAAAACAGATGTCTAGTTTTTCCAGAAGCTTCTCTTATTTTAGGCAGGTTTTTCCTCTTAGAGTGTACTTGTACAAACAGTGTAGATATAGCAGGATATATGGTATAAATAGGCTACATGCAGTTGTGATGAAGGTACTTGTCAGTGATCGGCTCTCTGCGAAGTTCTTCTGTGTAGACTCTCTGGGCTCTTGGGTCGTGGTTCTGTTGGGCCGGCCCAACCTGGACATCAGGTTTGGCTTGGGCCAACCTCTCTGGCTCCACTGCTGCACCTCGCACAGGACCAACAGGAAGAGAAACATCTGAAACACAAGAAAGGGGCCCAACGATGAAGCATCTCCCAGAGAAAACTGCTGAAAGAAGTTTTACTCAGACAAAAACCATAAGTAGTTAGAGAACTGTTACAAAATACAGAGTTAAAGATAACCAGTTTAAAAATAAAATTAAAAAAAAGAATTGGTCACTCCCACTTTTTCCAAAAAGAGGGACATACAGAAATAACACCAAGGTCACAACCTGGGATGGAACCAAGAATGATGCCAGCATGTAATCAACAGTTTCTCAATTGTGTTACTTGTTTTTGCTTAAAATATACAATGATTAAATATTATTGAGCAAAATACCAAAACACATGCGGCAATTTAATCATTTTAAGCAAATATTTATATATTTATAATATTCATTTACTAAACAAAGAATCCATTTTCTGTTGGTATTCAAGTCTTTTCCTTGATGATCTTGACAAATGTTTATTTGATCAAACATCAAAATTGGCTTGTAACTTGACTTGGCTCGGAACTGCAATCAGGATGTCAGGATTCTGTCGAGCTCTGAAGCTTTGTGACATCATCAAACAACCTACGGCCCCGCCCCTCACAAAACAGACACGACACTTGTAGATAAAACATGAAAATTACATTTAACTTGAAGCTTGAGTTTGCATGAAAAGTGGGGTTAGATACCGCATTTCGATCGGCCAAAGTTCAGAGGAACTGATGCGATGACAGCAAACAGCTACTCCAGAAACTTTTCAATTATTCACGTCTGGAGGTAAACTGAATGAACTTCGTCTTGATGGGAGTTTATGAAAGTCGCCTAAATCACACACTTGATTTGAAATTCCCAAAAATTCAAATATCCCAAGATACTTAACTTTGTGTCAAGTGATAAAATCAACAAATCCTCCTCTCAACTGCGGTCTCCAATAGTGTGAGCGACTGCAGTATTTAGAGTTCAGTCCTTGACTTTACTAAATCCTTATATAACCTGTTTTTATGACGCTACCTGGCTTGTCTGCTGGAGCACTTTCTGTGTCAGTCGGTCTCCCAGAAGTACCTGCTGCTGCTGCTGCTGCTGCTGCTGCTGCTGCTGCTGCTACGGCTGCTGCGGCGTCAGTGGTGCTGCTGGTGGTCCCTGGGGTGATGAGCGTGCTCAGAGCTCCTACGTCACTCACGCAGAACTACACCACACACACACACACACACACACACACACACACACACACACACACAGAAATGAAACCAAAGTTCCAAGAACTGTCTTTTTTGGGAGACGGACTGTTAACTAATTATAGGGATAGGATGATGGACTGTAACTATGGCAACAATCTTCGATCAACATGTTAGTATTACATTGTACCCGATGTTGTCCTAATGAGTTCAGCACTTCATGGCTGCTATGGGAGTACAGCACTGGGCCTACTGTGAGTTTGTCTTCATACTATCATCTTAAATTTCTCCTGACGTGGAGCTGCATGAGCGAGCCACGTCACATCCACCAACTATTCATAAATGAGCTTCGTAAACATGATGTTCCAAATTAATGAGCGGAGCAAATTAGCGAGATTGACGCCCTAAAAATAACCCTTAAAATACCATATAAGGTCAGCTGTCCAGCAGACGATCCATTCATGAAACTGGCACCAAAAACAACGAAGAAATATATGAGCTGTGAGAATACTGTCCTGCTGTAGGAACCAACTGAAACACACAGTGGTGGTGAATGCAACAAAAAAAACAAACCAAGTAGTTTATTATAGCTTCTTCTATTTATTGCGCTTGTACTTTTGCTGCTGTTACTTCTCAAACAACTCTTCTTCTGCTGTCACAGTGCCAATTTCCCCACTGAGGGAGGAATAAAGGTTTATCTTATCTTACCTTAAATTGTTTTAAATCTCTTGTGCGACTGATTTGAGAAGTAGCAGCAGTTCTAAATTTATCACGTGAAAAAGTCAGAAACATCATCTTACCTTAAGGTTGCTGCTGGGCAGGATGGCCATCCCTTCCTTCCATTCAAGGACGTGAACGATGCTACAAGCCCCGCCCACCTGTGCTGTCAGAGTGGGGGTCTCATTGGCCCTGACTCCTTTACCCGGGTCCCCCACTGCAACAGCTGGAGTCACCTCCACTTTCTGATGGCCAGGTGCTGTAGAGAGATTCATGTAATTATGCTAACTTTGGTTGAGTTGGGTTATTTTAGCCATGCTAACAGGAGGGGGCAGCCATGTTGGATTCAAACATCTCAAAATGGATGTGATACTGTGATGTTTTCACATTCGTGGTTTCTAGAGAACGATCCCTCTAGCACCACCACCAGGTTCTTTTGTCACTTAACTTGTCATATCTCAATATCTGTTGTCGCATTTTGCATTTATGGTTCCCAAAGGGGGCAGAACAGTGGTGCAGTGGTTCCTATTTTCCTCACAGCAAGAAGGTTCCGGGTTCGAGCCCCGGCTCGAGCACAGGATCTTTCTGTGTGGAGTCTGCATGTTCTCCCTGTTCCTGTGTGTGTTCTCTCTGGTACTCCAGCTTCCTCCCACAGTCCAAAGACATCAAGAGGGGACGAGGCTGATTGATACTCTAAATTGACTGTAGGTGTGGCTGTGAGTGTGAATGGTTGTCTGTCTCTATGTGTTGGTCCTGAGATGGACTGGTGACCTGTCCAGGGTGAACCCTGCCTCTCGCCCGAAAGCTGCTGGGATAGGCTCCAGCCCCCCACGTGACCCTTAACAGAATAAGTGGTAGATGGATGGATGGATGACAAAGGATGAATATTCAAATGAGCCACAAGTTACATGAGATAACGTGAAGTTGATTTGCTAACCAAAGGTGACCTTAGCTATGTTTCAGTGTGTCTAGCCGCTATCCCAAATATTCTATGCTAAATCTATTTGGCTAACTCTCCATTAAAAGAGTCCACTATGCACACATTAAGAATAAGAATTCCTATTTTCTATCTAAAAAGCACTTTTTGAAAACAACTTAGAAAGTGCTATACAGCAGTAGTTTCACAC
This sequence comes from Aulostomus chinensis, assembly GCF_037954235.1. NCBI lineage: Eukaryota > Metazoa > Chordata > Actinopteri > Syngnathiformes > Aulostomidae > Aulostomus > Aulostomus chinensis. The sequence goes on along the minus strand of NC_141328.1, from coordinate 21,038,370 downwards.
TGGTCACAGGAAGTAAGCCAGAAATAAAGATCATTTGATACATCTCAAAATTACACTGCTTTGTCTTCATGAGCTGTACAGCAAGATCATACTGCACATATGGTTCATGTAGACACAGGAGGTGATATTAAAAATCGAAATGATATCAGGTGTCGACGTCCTCAAGCTCCACAGAACAGCGGCACACTGTGACATGAGGTGTGCCATCACTGCTTTGACCAAAAGTTCACTTCGCCAAGGCGTGCGCTCTTTATTTTCTCTATTTAAATCACTTTATTGAGTCTGTGCTCACCTTTATTTTAATCTGCTACAACCAATCTCTTCATATTAAACTATATATATATATACAGTATATATATTTATTTATTTATTTTTTGCTGTAATAATAATGAGCTGTTTAATGCAGCAGCAAAATTACTGGCGACGTTCAGGAAACTCGGCAGGATCTCCACAACAAGCAGTTATGTAAGGAAACAGAATCCATCCTGTGTGATTGCTCCCATCCTTTACATCAACAGTTTCAGCCTCTGCCATCTGGTAGCCTCCTCAGACGTCCACCACCTCCAACCAACAGATATGCAAAAACTCCATCATACTCAACTCTCTCCTAAAATCGAGGAGGAAACGGTAGCCACTTGCAGCGCATTTACAAGCCAATATATTATTTTGTTAACTCTGTTTATCTTCTGGATCTTATTTATTGTTCTTTCATGTTTTTTTTCATTGTCTGAATCTTCAATTCATTTTTAACTGATTGCCCCAATGCAGAAAAGTTATTACTTGATCGACAACGCCATTGAGAGGTAACCTGACAAAATGCACCCTTGCCTTGGATCTTGCATGGAGATACACAGCAAAAAAAAGTACAATTTATATTTAAATGAAATACTAAAAATAAATTTTACAGAGTTAAAAGGGAGGTCTTTCTCATGCCACCTGCTCACCTCCTGTTGGATCTATGCTTACCTGGCAGGAGGAGAGCTGTGGTGGTGTGGGGAGGGGGCCTGGCCTTCTTGGCCACACTGCTGTCGGTCCCACAGATGAGGATGGTCTCACTAGGGGACGAGGAGGACGGGGCCAAGGGGGCACAGTCGGGTTCTTTGGGCGGAGCCTCCACGTTCACTTTGGCACTCATAATTACGTCCCTGTGCTTCACTGCGAAGCGCTGGAGAAACACACACGCCGCAAACTAGTTCAGCGGTCTAACAGGAGAAACTGTTGGCAGCAATTAAAGAAAAGATGGGAATATCCTCTTCAGCTGCTGACTGGAGAGTGGAATGATGGTGCTGATCAAGATTCAAGTCCACTGCTTGTGCTAGATCATGAATCTGCCATAAAGTACCACGAGACACATCACCCACACACACACACACACACGACCGAAGTAAATAGCCTTCGAATAAATTCAAACCGGATACATTTGTGGGGTTTTTTTTTGAGGGGGGGGGGGGGGGGCGCACTTTTGATGCGAAATGTGTGGTTTACCACAACCTTATCATGTAACCTTAAAAATAATGTCAACAATAATACTGATAATAGTAAAAAGATAAGGAAACAGCTGTGGTATCTGATCAGAACCGATAAAATGTGGATCTCTGAATACAAATAATAGATGGTTGTGATTTAGTTTTTAACCATGAGTGGGAATAATATCCGTCTGTTATTCACCAAATGGGGATTTCGCACTTTTTCCTACAATGAGTTCTATGGATAGAGTATTTTCCATTGAACAGATTATAAAGCACTCAAGGCAAATGAGTTGTTTTTGAGGAAAAAAACTGCTTTTTGTAATCTTCCATAATTCAAAAAGCATAAAATTATGGTTATATGTCTGATGGCATTTCTTGATACAACAGGAGGAAATAAATTAGATAATAATAGATAATATAAGACAAGTGAGGGGCTCCTAAGACCATTTCTGGAAAGAAGAGAATTCATTACAACCACCACATTTACGTTATATAAGCATAGAAAGTATTTTCCTATTCATGTACATTGCATGCCAACAGTTTTCCTTTCAAAAAAGACCATTTAAAACTTAATTATATCCTGAATTTTTTAGCCAACTTCAGAAACATTAAAAAGCGTTTATTTACGAGTGCCATTTTCCACAATAATGGCAGAACTGAGGCTTCCTCCATCAGCAGCCATGACCCCGAGTGACTTTTAAACAGCCATCCATTCCCTCCAATAAAAAGGCAATCATGGTGACACGCCGATATATTTACGCGTAGGCTTCCCAGTCCACACACACATAAAATAAAACGGCATTTCATTTAAAATGGCGGAGAATGAGAAATCATTGAGGTGTAAAACCCAGTGTCTCAAGTCCCGTGTAGATCCCGTTTAGTGAAAAATGAACCCTGTCACCAATTCCGGCAACATCTCATCTCAATGAGCAACATTGTCGTCTCCGTAACGTTAAAAGCGCTTACATGCAGCGTAGAAACATCACATCGACCGCTTCTAGTATTTTAAAACTACTTAACTCAATTATGACAATTAAAGCGGTGCCATTTTCAAATCTATATTTTTAAGATGAAAAGCCAAGTGGTTGAATATAAGCGCAACGCTTAAACGCTTTCAGGGGAAACAAACACGTGTCGCTTTAAAATTAATGAAGTTTTAAAGGCGCTCGCTTCTGCTATATTTACAGGGATTATTAAAATGTGGAGTAAATTAGTGGCTGCGGATCAATTCGGAACTGAAATTTGGCTTACCAGCTCTGATCTCCTGCGGCCCCGGGGTTCAAACTGCGCATGCGCGGGCTCCAAGCATAGTCACCGCTCGTTGGGCTCCTTGTAACGGCGAGAGACTCGAGGGCAGCCGCTCCGCTCACTATAGTCAATATGCGAATATAATGCAGTGTACGGCTATAAATTGATGGTTGCTACATCCCATTTCAACATTTAAACGGTCGTCAGGTTCACCATTACCCGTCTGCACGTCTTCCGATTACACCATCCTTTAATAAAAGCGCATTTATTATATAATTAGCAGGATGTAGGTCACGTCGATACTGCAGTCAAAGGTTTCCCCCCACCAATTGAAACAAAAAAACAACACCACGACAGGAATTTTATTTAAGACCTTTATTTGAACATAGAAGAAAAAAATAGTTTGTTAGATCTCAAATGCATGGAGAGAAAAAAAAAAGACTTTCACAAAATGGAGGTGAGCATTTATTAGTGTAACGTTTTTTTTTTTCCTCTTGTAACCCCAGAGCGAGCATCTCTCAAGTTCAAGTAGACCCCAATTTGCTGCATTAAAACCCCTAAACCTCTGGATGCACCAAAACAATCTAACAAATTACTTTATCAAGGCTGCAATCAGGAAACGAGACTGCAATTATGGCATTGAACTTTTGAACAAGCAGAAACCCATGAAGTAAAAAAGCGGCTTTCCACAAATATTAAGTTGAGTTCTCTTTTTAATATATATACAAAGAAAAAAAAAACGAGTAGAAACTGAAGGGAACGCATCAATTTTGATCACTCGCCGTAGAGGTTTAAAAAAGGAGACTGAGCTACGAGCATCGACGGTGGAAACTGTTCCAATGTGAAATACGAACCCCAAATTTTGTCATGTTCAAGCCGTCGATCCAGGTTGTTTTGCGTGATCACATGCAGATCGCCTTCTCAAAAAAGAAAGAGTCCATTGACACTGAAGGTCAAGAGAACCACTGAGGTTGTAGCCAAATGCTACTTTTCATCCAAAGTCACGAACGAGTACAAAGCTTAACAGTCATACCGAACAAAGGCTGTCCACATTAGTGGACTGGGGACAACTCTGTCAAGTTTACCAATTTCAGATTTATCGGACTAAAACCAAATTTTGCATTGTTTACAGCCAATTAAAACAGACTGGAGTAACAGACTTCTGGGTCAGAGGCGAGTACCACTTCAGACTGGTTAGGTTGAGCGCTGATGTTGCCAGATCCTTAGAACTGTTCCCAAGACCGACTGGGTACTCGGAGGAGGAAAAAGCAGGCGACTGGTGTTGAGATTTCCTGCTGTTGTTGCGCATCCTCTTAAACTGCATCTAAAAACATGTTTAAGACAAATGCAGACTTAAAGGAGAAAAGTGGACAAATCAGGAAGCGTAAGCCAGTATGACCACACTTGCTCATTATGTACAGCTGACAGGATGCACCTCGAAGACCAAATTTTCCCTCCACCGGTTCAGCTAATCCTGAGAGGCTGATGGGGACCGTGATCGAGACCTGGAGCGGGACGCTGAGCGTTTCTCCCTAGACTTGGATCGGCGGTCATCCTGCTGCGGGGATGGGGAGTGTGAGGCGGATTTGGCAGCATGCACCTCATTCCCGTTCTCCATCGGGGAAGGGGAGCGACTGCGGGACTTCTTCTCACCAGACTTCTCCTTTGATCGGCTACGGGAATCCCGTTCTGACTTCACCTTGGAACGACTCTTTGAGCGGGATTTGGATTTACGCTCAGCTGATCTTGACCTCGACTTGTGGGAGCGAGATTTGGATTTACGGGATCCAGAGCGGGACCTGCGGTTACGAGAGCGAGATTTAGCATCTCCAGACTTCGAGCGAGACTTCCTGCCTGATCTGGATCGGGACCGATTATGTCTCTTGTTGCTGCGGGAACCAGACCTGCAAGAAATAAAAATGCTTCAACATGGCTACATTGTCAAAACCAGTGTATTCTAACTAGGCTGCAAAAGGCTAACAATTATTTACTTATTTAACTGATTCAGATCCTCTCACCTGGAGTGGGACCTGGATCGACTCCTGGAGCTCCTGTGGCTCCTGCTGCGAGAGCGGCGGCGACTGCGAGATCTAGGGAAGATGACAGCAACACAGTAAGGGGGATTGATGTGTGTTCCTTACAAAACATTAAGAGTAAAGCTTTAAAAAAATATGCAGTGGAGGAGAGGACCTCCCACCTTGAACGGCTGGGGGAGTAAGACCTCCGGCGCCTAGGACGGTCCTCCACTAAACGAATCTTCCTTCCGTTGATATCCGTCCCATCCAACTTGTCCAGAGCCCTCTTCATGTCAGAGTGGGAGCGGAACTCAATCACCCCCTCATTGGTGCGTTCCTTGTGGGCGTCTGCGTAAGTCACCTCTCCTGCCTGACGCATGAAGTCCTGGGGAACACAAAGAAATTTAACAAATCCTCATTTGCTCGATGGACACGGGGACTTCAAGAAAATCTAATTCCAAACATTCAAGACGACAATCCACCTTAGCCAAACATGAAGAAAATGGGTTTTTATCGCGTACCTTCAGGTCCTGCCAACTGCAGCGGCTGGACAAATTCTCCACAACGAGACGATATTCAGTACGGACTGGGGGTCCATACTTATCCCTGCCAGTGCGGCTCCGGCTGCTATAACCGCTACCTTTAAAAACAACAGCACACGGAAATAGTTAGAAGCACAAAAGAGTCCAAAATACAAAGAACTATTGGCCTGGGTTATTGACTTGTCAGATAAAAGCCCAAGGGGGAATAAATTTACATGTAATGAAAGAGTCCCTCTGATTCCATTATCAAACACAAAGCTTCAGACAAGTGATCTACAAGCCACTGCATGGGCTCTTTTATAGTTTGTTTTCAGCATTTTGAAGTTGTTCGCTGCTGCAAAGAACACCACTGCATCTGTTTCCGGCAATACAAAGCCCGTCTTTCTCCGGTATATCAGAATGATGGATTAGCTGCATAAACAAATAGGCAGTGATGTTCTTTCAAGACCTCCGAACCCTGGAACACAAACAGAAAGGAGGCATCCACATAGGTTGCCACATAGGTCAAGGACACTGGTCGATCAAATTGTTTTAAAAATTGTGTTTCAGGCCATTTGACTGGTCTGAAATAGGGTTTTCCAGTTTTTTTTTTCCCCCACTTACAATATTTGTTTGATTGCAAGTTTTGTTTGGAAGTTCTTTACCAGAGCCGCTCCACTTATGTTTGCTGTCAACATAGAAACCAATGGCAATCCTCACCATCACCCCTGGTCTATTGGCAAAAGGCTGCTGTCATCATGGCTTCCGGTTAGGTCAGCCAAGGATCAAGGGGGGGGCAAAGGTCACACACACATTGTAAGGTGAAAGCCAAGGCCAAACGGGACAGGCAGTCATCTTAGCCAGTCATCTTTAGCCTCAATGGACTCTCAGCCTCAGCCCGCAACTGGACTCTTTCAAATTGAAACATCAAGGACTTTTGTTAATGTTGAATAAAAAATATATACCAAAATTAAAAAAAGACACAATTCACATCATATATTGGCCTAGTCCTATTGATATATCACACTAGCTACATCAGTGGTGATTAGTTGTGAGGTGCAAAAATAGAAGTACACCTTCAAAACAAGGCTTTCCATAATCATAACAATGGACTTAGCAATTCATGTTAAGAGAGCTTTTCTTTCAGGCCAACTCTACACCCTAGGCTCTCCAGTCTATAGTGAGCTGTGTCTTGCAGATTGTTGTTCCTTCCAAACAGATAGTGACCCATTGGCCAATCAAGCATGGCCTTCTATCAGAGGGCGAAACAACAACCTGCAGGTGAGCGACCCTCTCCTTGTCGATCCACTCTGAGAACTCCTGACCAGGACGAGCTCCAACAAGACGGAAAATGTTACAGTGGACGCCAGAACAATAATTAACAGAAAAATGTTGTTCAACAAGCTACTTGCTTAGTATGTCCATAAAGTCATGCTACTGCTGATCATAACACTGAATAAAAAGGTTATAAATTTACGATACATTATTTAAAAATAAAGTGTATATATTAACAAATGCTATGGGTGCATGTACTCTAAATCATTTCAAACTAACCACCTAACAAAACTTTAAATCAAAATTTCAGGTTGTAATTTAACACTGTACCTGGAAAAAAAAAAAAGTAAAGTTGCAAGTACATCTTAAAATAGCATCAAGCTAAACATCTCTGTGCAGTCCACATCGACACCTCACCCCAAGGGGAAGGGGAGGAGAGGGTATCTTGTAATAGACTGCACTTACTGCGCCCACTACCCCAGTAACCCCCACCGTAGCCATCTCGGTCTCGCCGCGGGCCCCGAGCGTGCTCCACGATCACTCTCTCGCCGCACAGCTCCTTCCCGTTTAATTCGTACACGGCGTCGTCGGCGTCCCGGTTGTCCTCGAACTCCACGAATCCATAACTGTATAGGTAAATGCATCAGTAAAACCTCCGATGAGTCAACAAAAAGTAGACTCAGTCACATGAAACAAGATCTATTCACACTGGAGCAGCGCTAGCTAAAGTTAGCCGGGCCCGCTAGCTAGGTTGGTTAGATGCTGAACAAACACCGGACGCCATGTTGACCATGCGACATGAACCACACACAAGTTGCAGTTAGACAAACAATGTTACTCAAATTAATATCAATATCACACTAGCAAACGTAAGTAGCAGCGTAAACGTCTACGCATATGGAAATTTACGGATAATATTTACTAATTCTTTTCGGCGTTGATATTGTTCAGCGAACTGCTCACGTGAAAACTGTTAGCCAGAAAATGTTAGCTACGTGCATTTAAATGGCTAACGAAACGTACCCGTTCTTTAAATCGATCTCCATGAGCTTTCCGTATCCACTAAAAAACCGCTGAATGTCCTTTTCGCGGACATGATAGCTCAGTCGTCCGATATAAACACGAGGCATGTTTTAATCGTCTTCTCGACTGTTCTCCAACGCTCGCTATCAAGCTGAACGCGGCCAATGCAGCCTGTTACGGTTCCTCACGTCAGTCTTCTGTGACACCCTCTTCTTCTTCTATTACATTTGGTAGCAACTATTCTCAAAGGAGCACTGCCGCCACCTACAAGGCTGGAGTGTGAGCTCGAGTACTAAAAAAGGCCAAATAATAAATAAATAGAAATAGAAATAAAGCTGAATCCTCTTCATTAGTTCAGTTCCTTTTCACGACGCAATCGCTGGGTTATATATCTCATCATAATGAACAAATTCTTATGACTCCTACCACACATTTCATGAGTTCCCCTGCATTGTGTTAGGAACTGTTTAAACATTTTCTCCAAAATTTCTCAGATTAATCTGGGTAAACTATCATTTCTAATCTGTTCAGATCTCTCCACTGTAATGCCAAATGCAATAGCCAACATCTGAGCTGTACATGTGATCTGGTGCTCTTTCCACCATCTTTATGTATATTTATCTGGAATTACTTAAGAAAATCAAATATTTTTCCTTTTGGTCCTTATGCTCCAAACGTATTTGTTGGACTGGACGACTGATTTGATTTTTTCCGCCCTTTTAACTCTTCCCTTCACTTTCGTTTTGAATTTGAATAGAGAAATCTAACCTAACAGGGGAAGTAACTACAGCTCAGTCACTGGGTAAAGCACCATTGCACACTAACTGAATCCCATTTGATCCTGTTCTTCCAGCCAAGGAAAAACATTCCGCCCCTGCATGCCCTCTTTCCCCACACGCTCTGAGGCCCTACGACCTTGTAGATTTTCCAATTTTCTTATGCATTTGAATTTTTTAACCAGTGAAGCTGGATGAGATTTGAAGCTTGTTAACGGTATTAGTCTAAAACATCTCTGGATGCAACAGTTCCAGTTGAGCAAAAGCATGTTTAAACGTCAGCGTCTCATGCATGGAATAATTAACTACATATATTACCTTAAGCCTCAATAGGAAAAATACGTTTTTGGTATTGGTACAATATTCAAATTAGTTGTCAAATTTGAATCAAGGGCCTTCACCTCAAACCGCCTCAGGTCATTTTTTGCAAAGGTTGAGTCATAGTTACTGTGTGTGTGAGAAACAGTGCATGACTCTGTACGACCAAAAATTCCATAATTTGATACCGAGATGATTTTCAGAACAAAAGAAATTGAGGCAACATGGATGTAAACACAAGTGGAACAATAATGGAGAGAGTATAACATTTTATTTTTCTAAAAACCAGATTTTAAAATGATTCCAGGAGGGCCTTCTTCTCCACATTCCTCTCCAACAAAAGCAGAATTAATATCATAAATCCAGTATCACTGGACTGAAACTCAGATCCCTGGCAAGCTTGTGGGTGGAAATTTCTTGAATTGCATTTGAAAACGGCAGCCTGTTCGAAGAGATTAGCCTGTGGCGTCTGCTCAAGGGTGTTTATATTAGGACTGGCGCAAGCTCAAGAAACCCGACCATGAAAAAATGGATTTGTTAAATTTCAGTCTTCCAACTCAATCTTCAGAATTTCAAATGTGTTCACCTGACGCTCTGAAGTTAAAGAAATTATACACATCTGCTCATCAACCACTGCCATAAAGGCACTCCGAGACTTTCCGTTTGTCTCACTGCCCCTTGACCCCTCCCCTTTATGAGTCCCCTGGTAGTGTGACTTTGGGGGGGGGGGGGGGGGTCATCTTCTGCTGGAAATGATCTAAGGGTTTGCGACAAATTACAGAGCAGCTCAGCTCCGTCATTGTAGATCAGACTAACTACAGTTTGGTTGCATTAAGAAATATTTTCCGTCTGTAGTTCTCATGTCTGCTGTACGTGAAGTGGAGAGAAGAATGAATGAGGAAGGATTCAAACCATGTTAAGTCAGAGTTTTCTTGCAGGAATCAAGAATAACAACAAAGAAAAAAAATGTCGAGGGTGCAGAGTTCATCAGCCATACAACCAATCAAATGCATCCAACAGTGTAAGTGGTAAACATCTGCTTCCAGTGCCTCAACCCATCAGTCGGCTCTAGATACTCTCTCACTCCCTGCCCGGCCAGGCCACCACACATCTCTAATCAACAGCCAAACCCCCCCGCAGTTCGATTCAGAGAGTCCTTTTAGCAAAATCAAGGGGGCATCCAACCCCAGCTTCGGCCCTTCTGAGAAGAAAGGGGAGGCCGAGAGAGGAAGGGGAGCCCAGTTTTGGAGGCCTTTAGTTGGCTTTGGCGCGGAGTTGTGCCCTCTTGCCCGTCACGGCCTGGAAGCCGGTCTTGATGCTTGCGACAGAGCAACGCGAGTGGCACGTCTCACACTGCAGGAAATAGAGGCGAGTGTCCTTCTGCAGGATGGTCTCTGGAGAGCGGCAGGTGTGACACGTCACATATTCCTCTGTGGGGGGGGGGGGGGATGAGGAAGTCCATTAGAGCACACTAGTTCCTTCAACTGCTCAAGTTTCTTCTGGAGAAAATATGATAAAATACAATTCAGCAACTTACTGATATATCTTCTCAACACATTTTCTATCTGTTTCTGTTGAAATCTTCCTTTGATCACAAGCTGGTTATTTCCGTCTATGGAACCACTGTAGGAAGTTTAAAAACACACAAAAGCACAATTCAAACTCCCATGAATACAGAATGAGGACGTGAATATGAAATGAAACACGTTTGGTTGACTACATTCACATTTGACTAAAATCGACACAAAACCTGTTTTGAAAACGCATGAAATTTCCTTCCGCCTTTGACTCGATCAACTCAATAAATTAATTTCTCTGACGTCAAACATGACACGTGCATCGCTGGCGCTCTGGGGAAGTGCAGCACTGAGTTTAGGGATGTGAGGTCTGAGCTAACACACAACTGGGACGATGCACTTAGATGCTTTCATACTGTCTGCGTATCGATGCTGTGATCAGAGCAGTCAGATCAAAGATGGTTGACGGGGCACTGCACTGACCGACACGACAGGCAGAATGGGTGAGATCAGAGGCAAAGATGGTCAGGAAGGTTTTGAGATGTTGAAGCAACAGGGTGGCGTAGACGGAGATCTGAGCTCAAAGTCAGAGAAAAGTTCTTGGCGTCCCTCGGTTAGATAAACACTTACCTTGTTCCCAGCTCAGCCAACAGGAAAGCAAGCAGATGTTTAGGCTGACGATGCAACCTGCGATGAAGCACACAGATTCATGATGCGTCGTCTTCCAGTTAGAGAGGAGCACTTACTGCGAGTTTGTAAAGACTGCAGCCAAGCATCGCGAGGAACTGGCCGTTCAGACGTGGGAGACTCACAGTTTGCAGATGTCTGTGAAGTTGACAAAGGAAGTTTTCTTGGTTCCCACTCGGACAACTTGAGGAGGCTTCATCACAAACTTCCTCTTCTCTCCGGCCACCATGTCCGGGTTCTTCTCCTTCATGATTTTGAAAACTCTGTTCAGGAGCTTAAAACAGAAGTAGTGTTACACAAACTGTAGCTTACAGTTGATTTAAATCATGACAATATCCTCATCCTCCACAGGGGTCACGTGCTCCATACAGACCTTTTTGGATTTTGTCAACTTGGTGCCCTTTAAACAGTGTTTCTTTCACAAGTGGCTACATGATGTGAATAATCTATTTAGTGATGCACATTAGGACCTTTACTCATTCACCTCACGAAAAAAGAAGAAAACCTCAGCTACTATTGACTCACTGATGGGTTCAGACTCGAAACAACAAAGCATATACAGATGACACTGTATATACAGACTGACATGCAAACAAGAGGCCATTTTAATCTCGCTATCATTACTTTAGTTTCAATGTAACAGCTGATTTATGATATTTTAATAGCCGACATGTCAACCATGAAACAGCTTTGAATTGATCCCAGATCGCAGGCAGGATTTTAAGCATCATTAACTTAAATATATAGCTAGAAATGAAGGAATGAGCATCTTCCATTTCCTCCTCATCCCAAAGACGCTGACCAGCTCGCTGTGCCAGTTTGCGCGGGGGAAATGCTGGCGTGTTGGTGGTCCTACCTCATCATAGGTGTAGTCTCTTTCAGAGCCAGCCCAGGCCGGCCCTGTAGAGGAACTAAATGAGATGCCATCGTTGTTCTTCCCCTCGTCGTCCTCCAGCGCTGAAAGGAATCAAACAAACACACTCACTGCATCTGTCTCTTCCTTTGATATCGTACCTTTTGAGATCAGACTTGGACGGCGGCCCCACTGGTAAAAATGAAGCCTTCGTACAGCCAAGTACTATTTTACAGGTTTGTACAACACTTAAGTCATGTTACATTACAACTATCACCCCCCCCCCCCCATTCCCTTGTGTTAGTTTGCACTGCTGTTGTGGTTATAGCTGTTTTTTGAAGTGTTTTGACTGTTAGGGCCACCGTAGGAGACCGATTCTTACTGTCATCCTTCTCTAGTATCTCTCCTTCGTCAAAGTCTACTTTTTTAGACTTCTTCTTCTTAGCCAGAAACTTTAGGTCCAGGTTGTCCTCCTCCATCACCTCTGTCTGCTCTCCTTCAATCTTCAGCTCCTGGTTTTGACCCCAACCAGAAAAAGAATTGATTCAGTTAACAAGATGTTGAACATGCACTGTGTTAATGCACTTCAGAGGAGGGAGAGAAGGAACAGTGAGGGCTTTGGTAAATGGCAAAGAATGGAGACTAAACGTGAGATGTGCTTTACCTTTAATCCCTCCTCAATATCATTATCAAATACTTTCTTTGGTTTCTTCTTCTTCTTCTTCTGGTTGAAGAAGTTCAGGTCGTTCAAATCATCGGATGGCTCTGGAGAGGACGAAGCAAACCAGTATTATATCAAGAGACAGGCATGCTTTAGTCCAGAGCTGAACAGATATAATCCTCATCCCAACCTTTCTTCCTGCCCTCGTCCTCATCTAGCTCCATCTCCTTGTCCTCTCCTGCCTCTGGTTCGGCCTCCTTCGCCTCCACCTCTTTAGCCTCTTCACCTCCCATGCCCTCTCCTCCTTCTTCATCCAACATGAAGGGCTTCTTCTTCTTCTTCTTTTTCTTTGTCATGTTGGGATCGAAAATCATCTGAAGGAGGGACAAAAAGGATCAAACAGAGCTGAAAATCTGACAAGAGAAGTAACACCTGAATGTAAGGATGTTAAAAAGGATTCTTTTTTAAACTTTTTCAAGACAAACTGTGTGAAAATTTCATCTAAATATGCAAGGGACACTGCCTGCTCTACAAAACTATTTATTACGTAGGTATTCCGTACTGCATCAACCAAATCATGATATATGAATATAAGAGTGTTTCAACATTGATTTTGAAGACAGGACAACTATGAAAAATAAGCAGGTTAGGATGACTAATTTACATGAATCAATGTAAACACTATTAATACGCGTACATGTCCAAACACATACGTAGATGAGGTTGAGAACTTCTCCCATTAATTCTTACATTTGGGAGAAGTTTAAGAGACATTAGCGCTCCTTTTCATGGATATTAACACGTCTGATAAAATGTTCCGAAACAGGACGGCTTTTGCCGTCGTTGAATAAAAATACGCGTTGATGTGCTCCTACCTGATTTAACAATTACCGACGGACACCTTCGTTAAGTTCATTCTTGACAACAAAACGGTAAGATAAAATAAATGCGTGTTAATACTGCAGAAATTTATAAGCAAAGACAACTGTCACTAAAGCCCGCGCGCAATTAACGTTACACCTTAGAAGCCAATTGTTTCTGGTTACATTTAGAGAACACTAACCATTGAAGCGGCTAAGCTAACGACAAGCTAATGCTAGCTAGTTTGCCACTGACATTCGGTAGGATATCTCCCGCGGCGCTGACAGGCCGGGTAAATGAAATTAAACGAGTATTATTACTCCATATTTCACCTTAGATTGTGCTTCAGCAATACTGTCGTGACATTTTGCGCGGTCGGGTGTTTGTTAGCTCGGCTACAACCATGTGAGAGTTGCGGCGGACAGGGAGGGAGCAGCCGGGCCGAGGCCCAAAGTCATCCTCATCACTAATCTAATCCCAGAACTCAAATAATCTGCGCTAGCACGCCTGTAAACCAACACGGGTTGAAGAATGGACTAACGGGATTACATACCTCGTCTCCTGACATGTTTGCAGACTGAAAATTAAGTGAAATCTGTCTACTTCTTCCCGGATCAGCTCCACACCGATGCGCTGAAAATTTCTTGCATCAGCGTTGGAACAGCAGTACGCAGGCGTGAAGGCACAACTGCATAACGTCATTTCTTCGCGACCGTAAAAATACCACAGTCAACGCTGCTGCCATATTGTGTAGGGGTAGTCGCGCATTAACGATTTGAAATAATCAAAACTTCATGACATTTTTTACGACTTTCAGGCGGTTTAGTTTGTCACAAAAGTGATGACACAAACAATTTGATCATCTTAATGTCAAACAACTTAACTTTAAGGTTAAAGATGTTTCTGTGCTATGTCTAAAATGACAGACATGGGGTAGTTTTGCTGAAAAATTTGGAACTAAATGCTTTTTAAAATTCTAAATGTAGTATATATATATATATATATATATATATATATATATATATATATATATATATATATATATATATATATATATGTTTTAAAAAAAAGTACAGTGTAAGAGCAGCCACACATAAAGGAAAATAAGTTTGGCCGAGGGTTGAAATTGACAACATACATATAATTACTCAATGACAACAGCTATAGTAAACTTTATCACCAAAAACTGCTGTGACACTGGACCATTGACAATTACCACCGGTACGCCGTATACCTCCACCCATCAGTCCAGTTACAGTGCAGTAATCAAAGTCAATGTAATCCCCTCACGGCGTTACTGAGATGGCGTTGAATAATAGCAGGAAAAGGTGTCTTTGCAGACCATTATGATGTCAAGCTCAGGTCAACCTTTGACCCTCTGTACATAAAAGGTCATCGCATTTCACAGTGTGTGATATTTGATGGAGATTTTATCATAATAAGCTCTTTTACTGGAGAATTATGGCCAAAAACACGTTGTGATGTCACAGTGAAGTTGACCTAGACTCCCTGTCCCTGTCCCTCAAGGTGTTCATTGATTCAGTCACTTGCCAAATTAGTAGCCAAGTCTGCAGTCTCTTGTTTTCTCATGGTATAAAAGTTGTGGCCTTTCACTACTCAAGCAGAAGTAGATACTTGTGTCAAGAAAAGACTGGTAAAAGCAGAAGTGCCAATTCATCATACAGCCTATACTCAAGTTAAAGTAAAGACATTTAGGCTTTCAATGTACTCCAAAGTATAAAACAAAAAAAGTACAGTCTTTATTACACCTTCGTGTAAAGTAAAAAAAGTAAAACTGTTTAGAGTACCTCCTTCAGTTTAATTTTGGTAGAATTGGCCATTATGTGCATTAACACCGACCTATGTTGAGGAATACACACGTTATATTTGCCCCTTTAAACCAAACTCTCGTCTGTTGCTCTCATTCCATCTCTTTTGCGATTTTTGTCCAAACTAAAGTTAACAAAAATGGAAAGAATAGAAAAAAAGTTTTTTTGAGAAGTTGTCAGTGAAGAAGTACAGACACCTGAGTATTTATACCTCATTAATTACCATCTCTTTCAGTAGAATTCTTGTCTGTCAGTATAAACTAAGCAGTAACCATCACCATGGCAACCTCTAACTAAAGTCAAACCTTCCCAGCCGATTAAGATCGACTGATTAGAGTGCTGCAGTGATGACTAGGGTGTTCACATATTCTGGAGTGTATGGACACACTGATGCGGCAATCAAACACTGAGTCATTAAAAGTTCACCGCCAATCCAACGTGCAGTGGCTCTTGTTTACAGACATTTGTCATTGACTTCTCAGGAATCATTGCTTCTCTTTCCGTTACAGGGGCCCAATTAGCCGGTTTCACAGCAGCCATTTTGACACGTTCCAGGATAAACACAGGTGAAATTAAGAACTAATTATGGTCAGGACTGACTGGAATAAGTGGGACATATTAAGAAGAGTGGGACCAGAATGAATGGCACTAATGCCACCTATGGGTATCCTGCTGGGACGTATTAACATGGCTGTTGTGAAGATGATTATAATTAGTGCATTTACTGCTATGTTGCTTTAATAAAGTTTAATATGTTCTGACTCTGTGTGGATGACAGCCTACATCCACTGCTGATTTCAATTTAAATAGCCGATACATTGAAAATAAACATTTACAGCCTTTCAAATGTGAGAATTTGTTGCTTTTTGGTAGTAAACAGAATAATTTTACGGTTTTGGATTCTTTTTGGGTCGGATGAAGGAGTTTACGATAATCTGCTCTTTGACCTTTAATTTATAAACGATTAGTGATTCATGATACTTCGGCCCTAGTTGAGCACTAAGGCTGAAAATGGAGACTCAACAACAACAACAAAAACGACTTCCACGAATGAGCGTGTGCGCCAACACTGACGAGACAGGATGAAAGGATACAGCTTCCACGACAACATAAGAATTGAAAACTTTTAATGAGTTTGCAAATAATATTCTCATCTGGATAAATAAAACATAGAAATGCAAACATGCTTGTCCTTCAGTCCTTATGTTATGATGTTTTTTTTTTTTCCTATGTAAAAAATGTACATCGTGAAATTAAAGGAATTAACTCTTTAAACTCCAAACACTGTTGTTGTAGATTGATATTCTAATCTTTTGAAATAAAATAAACCGTCTCCTTCTGGATACAATTTATAAGATGTGACAATAGTTTTTTTGTTTTTGTATTTTTTTTTTAAATGGTATTAGTATTATTTTAACATTATACAATTTGAAATAAAATCCCTTCTGAGAAGGACAGAGACAGAGAGAGCAGATGAAAGTCTTCTAGCCGTGCGTTGTGATCTGTAGTGTGACGTCCCCTTGTTGCATGCTCCACACAACCTCTCGGTGACAGCAGAAACACAGTATAAAAAGAGACACGATCGGGATATTTACACCAAATAACAAGAACCACTGGTGAGAATGGCTTTGAAGGGAGGGAGACGTCGCTTCAATGGCGACAGAAGGTGAA
The DNA here is from genome assembly GCF_037954235.1 of Aulostomus chinensis. Taxonomy (NCBI): domain Eukaryota; kingdom Metazoa; phylum Chordata; class Actinopteri; order Syngnathiformes; family Aulostomidae; genus Aulostomus; species Aulostomus chinensis. The sequence continues at coordinate 21,021,646 of NC_141328.1, read as the reverse complement.
GGGCGGTGGTGGGGTAAAGCACTCGGCACACAGCTCATAGCATCTTCACCCAGCTCATGCTCAGCTGTATCTCTTATTTTCAAGGGCATCTATCAAGTAAAAAGATTTCTTCTCGTCAGGACAAAAGAAACAAACCGTTCGGAAAGTTTAACGCCACAAACACAGGTAGATATAAGAGTCGGACACAAATCTTTGAGGGGTGATCGCCCATGAGATGTTCTCCAGTCCTCCTGTGACACAAACGCCACACAGACCGCCATGATTAACGGACAGTTGTCACACCCCAGAGCTCGTACCATCACCCCACGACATGAGCTCTGCGGGTGCTGAAGTAATTGTGCCCAGCCCAGGGACCATGAAGTGCTACTTTTTGCATTGAAATAGGGGGTTGAAATATTTAAGAGGACCGTTGTAACTCGGTGATGGAGCTGATAGAAAAGCCCCCATACGGGGATGTATGATTCGTGAATGGTACGGGGAGGAGGAGTTAAATGAAGTTGAGCTCTCTCTCTCTCCTCAGACACACAAGAACAATCCTATACAACATCTTATCAGTCCACACTCATCCTCCCGCTGCTCCTTCCTCTTCCCTCGCGGATGCACGCGTGACCTGGCGGAAGCTGTGTTTACATGGCTTCCATGGCCCAGCGCTGCAGGTCCTCCATGTCGTCTTCATCTTCCTCTTTCTTGGCTTTAAAACAACAAAAATTACAGCTGTGAGATTTGAGCTTATGAACTGACGTTGGCCGACTGACTCAACCTCCCCTCAACAAAAGCTCCTTTGAAGGTTTCTCACCGGGTCTGGAAGGTAGTGAAGTAGAAGGCACGTTGGGGAGGGGGACGTTGTCCGGTCCGATGTCCAGCAGGTTTTTATCCAGCGCCTCTTGTTCCAGGTCATCCAGCTCAGCCAGCAGCTCGTCCTGACAAAGGCAGCAAGGCGGAGTTCATGACACATAAGGAAGATTTCTAGACTGCAAGGTGGAGCTACTTCTGATCCTGCTTTTACCAAACATCTCACCAAGTGTTGAATTACCGTAAGAATTTCAGAAAGAGTGTACTCACTCTTTCTGCTTCATTATCACCGGCATGACTGGTGACCGGCAGTTGTGTCTGCATGAATGCAACCATTCAAAATAAAAGCTGATTCAACAGCGGCAGAGTGACCTCTGGAAACGCGCATCAACAGTGTGTTGACATGCTCAATAACAAACAGGTCTCTAGTAGAGTTCTGGAATAACAGCTTATTAAGGTAGTTGTAAAAAAAAAAAAAAAATTGAAAAAACCTGACAACAAAGCTAAGTTTTTTGCCCAATGCTCAGTTTTATTTAGTTCATGTCTGCTGATAAATCTGATTTATTGTGTTGTTGTTTTTAATCCGTGCTTGTGCAGACACGCTGCCAGATACCCAGAAGAAGCAGAAAGCAGATGTGCAAACACAGCAGGAAATGTTGAGTCCGAGAGCTTTAAATGTATTCCCATCCTAACAACTTCCAAATAACAACAGGCTAAAATCCTGTCAGTGATACGTCTCAATAAAATAACCACAAACAGTAGTTTTACGTCATGAATTTGAAGAGAAATCCAGTTGAATCATGGCAAACAGTTTAGCCCCTCACCCCATCCCACCAGATATCACATTATTAAAGGACACGTCAAAACATCAAATCAGATTATTGCCATTACCGGATTATCTGCGGTTATCGGATTATTGTGAACCGCATGTGAGGGTCTGATCTTCCGGGTTAACTGAGATCCATCATTTACTGCGCATGAACTCAGCTGAAAACCAGCACCTAGATCAGCTGACTGCTGACCACCATGGAGCTGTTAGCCGCGAGAGCACCCCCCCCCCCTCCCCCCAGGTCTGATCTCCAGGTGTGAAAATCAAATATTTGATCACCAACCTCATCAAACTCTTCTCCGAAGCCGACGGGTTTAGAGATGGCGTCGGAGATTTCCTGGGCCAGTTCCTGCTGCTCCGTTATGTCCTGCATCAGGTCGTCCACCTTGTCAATGTCCCTGTGAAAAAAAACAAAACAGAGATGAACACAAACACACCTAAGGTGAACATCCGCTTCACTGCAGGAGATGAATTATTCCTTATTATGTCCTGTATTCCTGACATCCTTCCCCTGCTCCTGAGTTTGGATCAGGAAGTTGATGCCAAAATTATGTCTTTGCTATGGACCTGCCGCTCGCTCTTACATCTCAGCATGAGCAGACTTCATGGCCTTGGCGGCGAAGCCCATGTTCTTGAGCACTTCGGTGTTGGTGTTGGCGTTCTCCAGAGCATCTCTCTGGAATTCAATGGTGGACAGCGTGCCGTCAATCTGGGCGAGCTGCTTCTCGTACCGCTTCTTTCTTTTCAGAGCCTGAAGAGCCGCTGTTGGAAGGGCAAAAGCAGATGTGTTATGTACAATGTAATTCCATAACAACAAAGACCAAGTGTGAATTGTCACGGAGGTTTTGTTTTGTTTTGTTTTTTTAATGGGGACAAAAACCTGGAATACTCTTGAACATTTTCATGAACGAGCCAGCACCACAGCACACACACACAGCTATACATGCAGTTGATATGCTAGTAACATTTAACGGCTTCTTTAACGTGTCTTTTTCTCTGCGTTTAAAGTTCACACACACACTTTTTAAAAGATGTACTGCCTGTATACTTGTTCATGAACAAAAGTGTCATTAAACCCATGTCAATTTAACCTGCACCAAACCAAGACGTTTACTTCTTAAGGCCATATTGTGACTTGGATAAGATCACAACTTAGTCTCCAGCCCAATATCAATTACGGTTTATCTTTATTAACCTCGACTGTAATTAATGTACAATTAATTTCCCAGCCATTTTCTCAAATCAGCTTTATACACATGTAATAAACAACAGCTGCACCCGATCTTCCCAGAAAGTGTATATACCTATAAATTATGGGTGAAATTTGTTACTAATCCCGGTTTATCAGTGATCAAGTCACTTTTAGGCAGGATTTCCTAATATCACCCTCTACCAGGGCTTCCTCCCGACAGCTGATCATGCATGCAGCTCCAACACTTGACCCTTGTCCCGGTCGTCACTGAGACGTTATCATTATTGCCAACATATCTGACCGCGGCTGTAAAAACACAGACACTTCTAGCCTCTGACCAGTAGCACCAAAATGAAACGAGCAGATCGCCGGGTTCAGCATCTGCTAGAAAGTGCCAAAGCTAAGATGAACGACAATCGATCTAAGGTTACCGTCGCGAACATAGCGGGCAAATATCTACCAACCTCCGGTGTCACCACGGCCGTGATCACGACGGTTTGTGATGCTGCCAACACTTACGACAGGCTGGCAAAGTTAGCCAACTTAGCTAACATGCTAACACCACGCCTAAGGCTACTGACAAGGTAATTTGAGAACGAGGAGTGGAATCTACTTTAAAATTCGTCTTGATATCTCACCTCTTTTGTTTTTCGTGCCGTTTTTCTTGGCAATTTGCAGCTCCTGTTCGATCTTTTTCTCTAGAAATTCCTGTTTCTTCATTAGCATCTCCTCGGTTTCTCGGAGTTTCTGGATCGCCTCCTGTGGGCTCGGTCCCTTTCCTCCTTTTCCTCCTCCTCCAAATATTTTACCGAACAACGACATAACTGGGATGTTACAACACACTTATTATGTATAGACGAGCAAACAAGTCTGCGAAATACTCCTAATATCAAGCTTAGCTACCTCGCTGTTCGGCTACACTGACACTTCGCCCTGCCTGGATTGTTGATGTTTCTCTACTTCCTGGAAAGGCCCAATGACGTCATGCTGCATGATGACGCAGAGGCGCTGCTTGTTGACGTTTTGTCTCCCTCTGCTGGACAACTGGGCACTGAAAACTACTGCAACGCCTCATCTTGGCTGGACAATAAACTCAAAAACCCACCCCTATACAAAAAAAGCAAAATAAAAGGTGTTAAAATTAACTGCAACAAAAACAGAGATTTATAGAATAACGAAAAGTGGGGAATTCAATAGAATATTAATAATGACAACAACTAAAAGCAAACAGAACACAGAGGTTTCCAACTGTCACTTAAGTATTCACTGGTTGTTGCTTAAATTTGGGATCATAGTTTGAGAAACACACAAAAATAAATTGAACTCTGCAAACTTTTCAATCTGCCATATTTAATCGGCAGATTCAACACACAAGTATTGTAAGTAAATCACAGTAAATGTTTGGGTACCCGAACACAGAGTTTATCTAAAATGAAGTTATCTGTCGACATGTCATGCACTCTTAGCTCCAGATCAACAGCGGTTTTCATTCAGTGCAGTGACCACTATATTTTTAAAGAGACAGTAAGAGTAACGGTACCTCGGTGCGCACACTCACATATAATACGTCTTAACATATCTGCCGTGTATTGTTCAGATTACATGTTTTACATCTTGCGTAAGTGGATTTCTTATGAAACAACTGCATAATAATCCAGTGTACTACAAAGAGTAGTATAAACTGCATACAATTACTTGTGTGATAATTCATGCTTCGGTGGTGTTTACCTGTCTTATGTTGGGCTCTTCCTGTTGTTGTATACCACTGCAGCAGTGTTGGGCCATGCAAATTATCAGCCCCTCACCAGCCCACAGGCCAGGCCTTCGGTGCCAAACTTTTCGTTTTATTTTTCAATTCATTTTTTTTCTTTAAAAAAGTTTTTTCTCTCTTTTTGTCACAAACCTCAGGAAGTAGCCTCATCATTAGATGAAGCTTTTTGAAGCAAGGTTAATTGTTTTCTTGTGTATGCCAACAGTGCAGTGTCTGTGTGTGTGAAAGAGAAAGACTTTTCAACAGGTATTTACACTGGAACTGCATTCCTTTTCTCTCTGCAAACTTCTATCAAGCATTTACATGGTAGACTTGAGTTCTCCGAGGACAGATTCCCCACCCCCACCGCTCCATGATTAGATTCATCCTGTAGCTGACTCTGCACCGAAGCCATGAACACCATTCTTCCAAAGATAGCCCCTCATCTGCTTTGACCATGCTGGTGGAGAATAGCTCACTCATCCGTCTAAAATCTCCAATAGATCGGGTCACATGATTTTAATCCTGTTCAAGAAAATTGTCATCGTTGCACTCATTTCCTCAAGTTTTTCCTCTATCATCTATTTGTGGATTCTGAGCCAGAAACACTCGCTACTCATTGTGAGGATGTGTTTACTGACTCTGACTCTCCTTTTAATAAAAATCATCTGATTCTTTCTCGATTTCTCGTGAATCTAATATTTTACTTTTGTAGAATCAAATCATCTCATGCGCAAACATGTCAACTTGTCACAGAAACAGACATTTTGGGGGTTTATGTAGTTTAATTCATTAGGATGCTACATGGTCCATGGTGGTATTTGAATATTTCTTCCTTTACTACAATATGTTAATAAGGTTGCCAGTTATCTTTTAAAGACATTTTATTTTAATGTACATACAAAAAGAGTATCGAATCACTGTGGTTACATTGCTGAGTGAACGTATTCTCTGCATGTGGACTGAAGCACTGATGCCTTCTCTTTAAATGTAGTGTGTGTGTGTGTGTGTGTGTGTGTGTGTGTGTGCGCGTGTGTGTGCGCGTGTGTTCCCAGGTCAGTCCTTCTCTCAACCACCCACATCTCTGCTGCCTGAGCTCCATCAGCTAACGGAAAACACAGATATTTATTTTAACAACCGAGTTTGCTGAGATGGTCACGTGTCGGCCGAGATAATACAGCTGCACCCGACGGCAAACGAAAGTAAAATGATGATCGAAAGAAAGCAAAAAACAAAGCAAACCCCCCCCCCCCACCCAAAACACACACACACACACACAAACCAGACTCAAGATGGTCCCTTTTTGAAAAGACAGGGTTTTTTTTTGTTTTGATAATATAATTTCAACACTCTCCAGAGTGAATATAGTGATTATAAACAACAGAAGCACTGTGGCTATATGATAATGTAAAGACAGAAAGCAAACTACTCATACACTGGAAGATGAGAGTACAATAATCGGTGGGCAAAAAATTAAAGCAGCGAGAACAATAAAAACTTTGTTACATAATGTGTGTTTTATACTGAAAGGTTTGCATGGCGCTCAATGTAAACGGGAGACAAGAGAAGACGCTCGAGTCATTTTCCCGGTTTACTTAGCGAGCGTTGACCGGGAAGTTACTCTGATCTAGATCACTGTGCAGGTCGTCATCACCCCCCCCCCCCCCCCCAAAAAAAAGTTTTTAGTTTTCATCTTAAGATATCTGATTGTTTGGTCTGGTTGAAATCAACCTTCTTAATCCGATTTTTTTAAACAATCACCCCCCCCCCTTTTTTTCTTTTTTTAAGTTGAGTCGAGGAAATGACCACCCCTGTTCTTCATTCTTCAACTCAACAGCTTGTGATTTCACCGTTTGTGGTCTCCTCACGCACGCAGTCACATCAGCCCTCCTGCAGGAGGACAACAAACAAACAAAACACTACAAGACACGCACGCACACACAAAAATGCTTCTACTGGCTCACATTTTTACCGGAACGCGTAAGAGTTTAGTCTAGAGAAAGTCTTTCACGTCACTTGTGTTCAACTCTCCTTGTGGATTATCGATAATAATTGGAAGAGAGATCATCAGGAGTGTTGGATCTTTTTAGAGACAGTGTGAGTGAAGAACTTGACAATCAAAGAATCGAAGAAAAGACTTGAGACATTCAGCCAGAGTGAAGCCACACATACACACGCTTAACTGTTACCTGTGCAAGAAAGGGAAGATCGTTTAAAGGATGGACGGAAAGAACGGAGCAGAGGAGGTGATTATGCCACAGAGAAAGAAAACAGTCTCATAGTTTAACTTGGAATCACCTTCCTTCGTTTTCTTTTTACAGATTAAATTATTTGCCATCCAGACAACCCATCATAATATTGCCTTAAATGTCAAAAAAAAAAAAAAAGAGAGAAATCAACAGAAACCCAGAAGACATCCCCATTGCTGTCACTGACACGTGTCCTCCCGACTCCAGCGCCGTCCGCGTGTCACTGTGCTCTGTCCGTCTGTGTCTCTCTACATGGCCAGCTTGCCAATGATGACTCCAATGACAAAGAAGAGCACGCAGAGTGCCAGGATGCGGGTGCTTAGACCTTCGTCCCTTGAGGCCGCGGTCGCCATGACGGAGGAGGAGGAAGAGTGAGGAGCAGCCACTGACGTCACCTTTCTCTTCCGCAGCCCATCGTCCTCCTGCGATGAGGAAGGAGGAGTTAGGAACATACACAAGCTACGCATTGGCCATATATCAAGATGCTTCTTTATTCATAACCACAGGTAGACCACCCGGCGGCCCACCCAACAGAATGGAGAGTGGACCCGGATTGCCGCTTTTGTGCGTCTCACCCTGATCTGTTTGTTTTCTTCCCGTAGCCGCTGCACTTCCATCTGCAGTCGTTTGCACTCCTCCATGATCTTCTTCACCTCTCCGTCGTCCAGCGAGGCGCTGGCTGACTTTGGCAGCGCGGTGTACTCAGTCTTAACAGAGGAGGTAGAGGAATACACAGTTTTGATGCTCTCACTCTCATGCTGTGGAGAGAGGCGGCGGCGGGGGGAGGTGGGGCGAAGAGACATGCGAAGACGTGACAGGAGGTGAGATGAAAGTAAAAATGAATCAACAAAGCATGTAATGGGTGACAAAGTGATGTGCTGCATATGTTTTGGTGCACTAAAGGACCTACATTCAACTCAAGAAACATGCAATGTGACTGTTTCAATTGGATTTGATTTTATTTAGTTCTTTTTTTTTTCATACATAAACTTCAATCAATTTTTTTTATTTATAAAATTCAATCCAGTAGGCTTCACTAGTTATTTCTAAACAGATGAATTAGCATTTATTTAAAAATGATTTGGAGGTGATGAGTATGTAAGAGAAGATGATATATGTGTGCATCTATGAAACAACCTACACGTTGGGCAGGTACTTACAGCTTTATCATTTTCTAGAGGCATCTCAAATGAACATCTCAACTTTGAATCCATCAGCTCTTCAGGCTTTGCCTCCTTCCACTGTGGACAACATCAGAGTTCAGTTAGCATCCATTCATCCCTTAGGAAACACAGGACATCATACAGAAAATGTTGTATCACATGTTGTAAAGGAAAAGAAAGAAGAAGAAGGAAAAAAAAAACACATTTTTTTGGATTTGGCTTGAAGGAGCACACTGAATTTTTGGAAGCTGCACTTCATCACCATTTTTTGAGACCTTACAGAGCTCCAAACTCCCACGGGATGACTGACAGCGAGTTAGCTTAGCTGCAATGAATGCTAGCATTGGGGTACGAGTCGGCCATTGGGTGTGGTCACTCGTCAAAACTTGGCGAAGGCAACACTGTCTGCTGTTTGTTTCAACCTGAGATGCATAACTGGTTGTGATAAAATATCTCAACCAGGGAAACACCTGGTCAAACACAAAATACAGGTCAAAGCTTAAGACCCAGTAAAGCTTTGGCTACTTCACCAACATCTTCAGCTAGCCAATTAGCTCGTAGCATACGGTGGGCAAAGAAGGGCTTTTACCGTGAGCTACTGGCTGCAACTCAAACCCTTACCGCTGTGCTACTGATGCTAACAGTATGGTGAGGTTTTTAAAGTAATACAGGGAAATACTGCAATAAGCAAACACTGACGACCACAACATCACAATGGCAAACAGTAACCAAAGCAACTGTTGTATTTTGTCAACATTTCTTCAACAAATTAGTATTAAGTGTTTAAAGTTCAAATCAGTAGTTCTGGCTTATTTATCTCAACAACTGAAATGATGGTCTGTTATTACAGAGACATTGAAATCCAGTCGAATTTCAGGCACCGGAATAAAACATTGGTTATACTGATTTGGTCAAATGTTCAGCTGATGGGAAGATTTGAGTCACATGCAAACCCAGGTGTGTGTGCGCAGCGCTGTGAGGTAGCAGCGAGAGCAGCGAATCCTCTTCTGTTACAAGAGGGGTGGACACAGCAACTTTCTGGTAAAAAGCTATTGATTCAGAGAGTGAAAGATGAGCAGCTAGCTTGTCCAGACTGGTTACAAATGCTCCCCTTTAAAAGCAAAAAACAGTTTCTGTATATTTAAATCTGCTCGAGCCTGAACTCCAGTGTTGAAGAGTTCTGATGCAGACAGGTTTCTGAGAATTACCTCGAGACACACTCAACAGGTCAGGTGTCACATGGCGTGCGGGATCATAGCTTCCCAAATTCAAATATAACATTAGATTCCACGACCAAATCTTGTTTCCTGTTGAGATACTCACAACTCCTTCCATGTCAGTCATGTCGTACGGAGCCAGCATGGAAAGCACCATGAATTTGTGTTTACTCTTTTCATTGGGGTCGTAGTCAAAAGGCTGGAGCATAACTGTGCACAAAAAAAACACCACAAGGACAGAACTTCAGTAAGACAAAAACTTCCTGCGGCACGGGGAACAAAAAAAATAGATGGAGTTCATAACAGATGCAGACGGAGAAGTTATCAGACAGCACGTAACAAATCACGTCACGTTAGTTCTCCTCAGCCAAGTCACTGAAGGCAATAAAATTTTAAAATTTTCAATCTTCAACAGCTTTCTTTTACAGTTCGCTGACATATTACATGGAATGATTCTGGAAAGGAAGACAATCATATTTGTATAAGCTCAATCTTCTTTTTTTGTTTTTTTTCAGATAATGAAAGCAAAAGGGTCCTAAAAACAATAACTAAAACCAAACAAAGACGAAACGTCGCTGTGGACCTCAGCTAGCAAGCTTGCGTTACAGTCAAATTATACAGTTTATCCTGATTTATCTCAGCTTTGCTGCTGGGTACAGAGATCAATAATAATGCCTGGCTGCTGGATCCACAGTAGTAGTGATTTTTTTCCCTCTGAACTGAAAGCACTAAGTCAAAAATAGATATCCGATGGCATCGTTATAGCTCAGTTGTCTAAGCGAGATGGGAAAACTGTGGTTTTCTACTTGAACAGCCATGTTAGAGGAAGAAAATGGCTACGGACCAGAAACATTGATGGAGGTTCCGGCGTCAATTATGCCACTGTTTGGGCGCACGCAGTATCTGCGAGGTGCGGTGGTCTTGACTTTGAAACACACATTTCTATCTGTTGGGTTAGTGAGCTTCAGAGTGGCGGTGACGACGTCTGTAAATGGACCTGAGAAAACACACACACACACACAGTGACCTAAGGATAATAATAATTCAACATTTGTACAGCTTTTTTAAATCACAAGTTTATCAGCTTCAAAATGAAAAAAAAAGTAATCAAGATGAAAAAGACAATAAAATAGAAAACGGCTGTGCCATTTGTGATGTAATTTATTTATAAAATAATTTTTAAAAGACGCTTCTGAGCACGTCTGGGGTCATTCCACGATTTTGGGGTCTATACTTTAAATCGGCCTTGGTCTCAAGCCTCACCCTGGGGACTGAGAGCAACAGCTGGCCTGCACAGCTAAGACAGCGAAAGCAGGGTAGCAGGGTGACAGGGTGCGTGTGCGTGTGCGTTTACACACACGTCCAGTGATGTGTGCACAGATTAAGGCTGCTTATATGAGACAAAAATCATAAACACAATCATTTTGGTCGCTATCTACATGACCCTTTTTTCAGGGGCTCCAGAGAGTTTCAAGGGTCTCTCTGTTTCTCTCCCTCTCTCTCACATTGAAGGAAACCATGAAGAAGAGCCTAATTCATGTGGTTTGGTCAAAGATCTGATTCAGAGATACAGGAGTCGAGGGGGATTTTTACTGTTTTCGGACTTTTCAAGAGTCCTAAATGAATAAATGACGGACAGTTTTCATGCATTTGATGAACTCTAGAGTTAATTACAACAACGATAGTAGGGTATTTAGGCTTCACTCGTTAACTGTTTATGGGACCCACCTACATAATGTCGGCATTTGAGAAAATAAACCAGTCATGTAAGGAGAGGTAAAAGGGCCTTAGTCCAGGCTATTCCACCTCTGAAAACTCCTTTCTTTCTTTAAATTTCGACTCACTGAAAAGGAAACATCATGCATTTATTGAACTTTTGAATGAATTGAAAAGCAGAGTTGCTTTTAATACAATTCCATCTCGAGACTAATTCAAACTAGGATCGAATACATAGTTTATGAGGAAAAAAACGTAGCGTCTTCTAATAGTGCTGAATGAAGGGATTATCCTTTTTATGTAAATTTTCAATTTTTTACAGAAAAACATATTGAACTGATAATGCTGTGGATTTTTGGGGCTCTGTACCAAACCAGGATGTTTTCTTAAGTCTGCTGGACACTCTGCATCACAAAAATGCTTCATTTTGAATCACATTTGGAGACATCGCTTTAAGCAAGTGTTGATCCTCCAGTGATTTGGATATTGCATGGATAGCCGTGGTGTGATTACGATTATATTTTGATTAATTGTTCAGCACGCACGCACGCACACACACACACACACACACACACAACAATGAACTTTTAGGGAGGGGCCAACATGCACCACTGGAAAGGAGGACCCTGAAGGTATAACTAAAGCCAAAACACAAGCATCATTACGAAACAGAATGTGGTTAATTGTTATCTGCCCAGCCGTACTATAGGTGTTTGTTTCTCGTTTGTGTGCATGTCCTGAGGCTCATGCAGTCCTTGAGTCAAAGTTGTGAGCAGGACTTTGATGACTTACAATTAAATTATGTCAGAGAGGGTGAGCGCGTGGATGTACAGCGCCTGCCATAAACATGCACAGTAAACATTAAAACAGGGGACGGAGCAGCAAAGAGTGCGGCCATAATTCTATTATTCATGGCCCACCTTCAGCTGGATCACCCGGAAAAGCTACTCTACAGAAGTCTTGTTGATTTATTGTGGCTTCTATGCAGAACTCTGTATTTAAAATAAAAAAAATGCTCCAAAAAGAACATTACCAAGTGGAATATTCAATCTGCTTTGGCAGCTAAACATTGTTTTTTGTTTTTTTTTTAAAGACAAACAGCCTCATTGTGCCTCAGCTGGGCATCACTAATTAAGAGGGCGTATGCATCTTTTCCTGCTTTATGTTTGCATTCAAATCTTTCAATAATCCATCAGTGCACAGCTCCCTCGACAGAGTCCACCAATTGAAACCCATCACTTCACGCGTTTTACAACAATAATTCTCCTGAACCACTATCTGCCAGCTCGGTTTCCACAATAACTCTGCCCGGATACAGCCATGGAGGAGGAGTGCAGGTCACATAGTGACGATAAACTGTTAAGGACACAATCTCAGTTCACTAGTTCTTGACATTGATAAATAAACATGGAAATAATTACAAGAAATACCACCCTGATGGTAGAAAGCGCTTAGAATAGTCGCTTCGTGGAAGCTGGGCGTTATCAGAAACAGGGGAATGTGTAACTAAATATAAATTTCGGCCCATCAAAGTGCTCACATGCTTTTCGAAGATAAAAAGAAATCACACGAGGTAAATTATAGAAATTACAGAAATGGGACGGCGGGCCTGTCCGCCCTGACGCTGCAATGACAGCTAGCAAAGCAGCTGCTAGCAAGCTAACTAGTTAGCATCGTCGCACGGATATCGTTTCACCTGTCATCCACGCAATATGCACTTAAGCCGGCAGCAGCTGTCCGATTTAACAGCAGGAGCAACACAAGACGACTTGTTGGGTAACATTAACAAGTCGGTAAGGAAATATACCCAGTGACTACCTTGAACGGCCTCTGTATTAGCTACCTAGCCCCCGGCCCTGCCCTGGCGTTACCTCTGAATTTCAGTTCGTGTTGCGGCTCTAGCACCAGGACTTGTTCTGGTCTGGCCATGTCCCAGAGCTTCTTCCTGTCGTGACTGCGAAGACAATTTTACCGCGAGTGGCCCGGAGAGGTGATGCGGCTGGCTCCCGAAGAAACAACCTGGCTGTCCACGGCTTTTCTACGAGAGGGAAGAAGGAGCTGGATGATTACAGACAGAACGTTGCCACCACTCCGACCGACTGGCTGACTGCCACCGACAGCTGCTGGAGGCTAGCGTGCTAGTGCTAACTCGGCTAGTAGCAGAGGGACGAACGGGAAGGAAGGAGCAGCTGACGTTGCAGAGGGGCGGGGCTGATGCGTGACGTGGGATTTGAAGCTACAAAATTATGCTTTCAGTTGTGTTGATGCTGATTTTGTCACTGTCATATGCCAATGGCTAAATAAAAAATTGAAAAGTCTTGAAGCTAAAAATTTGTTTTTTCTTTTTTTCATTGGTGACTGCATTTGTTTGCCTGTTGTTTGATGGGCGTGGCCATAGGTTGTGTGACGTCAGAAAACATTGGCACAATCTCATATCTCAAAAAAAATCTCAAGGGTTTCCTACTTTTAAAGTCAAGAATGACTAGTACACCATTTTCCTTCATAAAATGAGGGAAATAAAAAAATCTTAAAGTAAATTTCTACTATAATTCTTTTAAAATATGATACAACTTCACATTTTAAGAATATTTATGCTTCCTTTCATGTCCCTTACTCCTAAACTGAGGTTGATGATGGTGGTCTACAGGCACCCCTGTATGCTCATATTTGATAAAACTGTACACTTAAAAGGTTCTCTTGTTACAAAGCCATCTCTGCACAGGATAAAATGGAGGGGAAACAAAACAGACAGCTTGTTTTCCACTTTCTTAACCTTCAGACTGGTTTCTTGTAGACACACAACAATGGGCTAAACCACTTTGGTAGCAGATTGTTTTAGACCATTGTAAATAATATTTTCATTCTGTTATTTAGGTAAAGTCTTATAAATTATATGGAATTCCTGAATTTCTGTCCTTTATTAGGAGAACAAAGTTAATATATAATTAGCAATATTAACTAACTGTGCTTCTGTCTGATGTTTGGTGCTAGACAGATGCGGTACAGTTTAGAACTGCTGCTGGTTTTTTGGGGGGTTTGTTTTTTTCTACAACTTGGGCATAACATCACATAAAAGGTGCAGTGAGAGTTAACCACATAAATTGCATTGCTATGATAAGCAATTTTAGCGTAAGAGCTACATTAGAAGTATGACTTGGTTTCTTGTTTGGAAATTCTTCAGAACATGGTTATTGTCTTTATCTCAAGTGACCTGGGCCATGACTTTTGGAAAGAGACATTGCTGTTGAGTTGTCTGTTTTTTTTGTTTTTTTTTTTTTTTTTTTAGAAAGAATTCTTTTAATACTTTGAACACGACAAGACAAATGCCATCTCGTCAGCTTCGACAGACGACAGACATTCCTACAGCCGATCACTTTCCTAATCAGCAGCTCACACCAAAATGGTGGTGGTGGTGGTGGTGGTGAACTGTTCCTTTAAAGCATATAACTGCACACTTGCAGAAACTATTTGTAAACTTCAGTCATTATCTGCTCACCATATTCCAGTTAATCTGACGGATTCATCAAACTACTGGCAGAGCAGCCATCACTGCACAGCCAAGAAAGCATCAAATAGAATATTCACAGGGACAAATCAGAGAGGAGAAACTTGTACATACTCATGAATCAAAGGGCCACAGCACAACTTGTTTTGGGTTGAACTCCGATCTATCGGACGCTGCTGCAGTTTTAAAATGATATAAAAGAAAAATGATTAGTGTTTTCTTAAATATTTGTAGGCTATCTCCTATGGGTTCAGTTATTCTTGTGACTAGTTTCACATCTGACTGTCAGGACATCTGAGGTTGTATTTTTGATATTCATGGTGTGTATTTTTACCATCTGGAGGATAAAGGCACATCCGCTGCACTCTTACAGCGAGCGAGAGGAATTATTAAACCTACAATCTGAGCTTCAAACCAGCGGTCCTCCATGTTTTGTCCTAACAAATGGCAACTCGGCACATCTGAGAGGGGAAATGACTGGTAAACGAACAGGAAACACCACTTCCTCTCTCAAGGATTTACAGCGATTTAGGAGTAAGATTGAGAAAAAGCAGCTTGAGAGAGACAGTAGAGAATAGTAGCCTCTGTGTGCATGTGTGCAATGACAGACCTGTTGCAGTCTGCACCAAAAAAAACTTTATTTCTTAGAGCTCCTGTTCAGAAAGTAGAGACTCATATTTGATGTACACATTAAATGATGACTAGGGCACTGAAATGAGAGATGAATACTGTACAGGCTGCCTCTGCTGTGCAAGGCTAGGAAGGAGGACCCACTCCCCTCCCCCTCATCAGAAAATAAAGTGAAATAATTTCTTTTTTTTTTGGGTGGGGTGGGGGTGGGGTCTTTTGGCAGCAACAGAATAAGATTTGTGTAGAACCAAGCAATGGTTTTGCATCTGACTTTTTTTAACCCTTGAAAATGTACTTTGCAGATGTCAATGGAGGAAAACAAAAGAAACCTGAACACAACTTCAGTTGAAAGGATTTAACTTATACTCAAGATTCATTTGAATTCTAATAAAATACTTTTTTTGTTTGTTTAAAACCCATATACATTTCATATATTTATCCTTTTGGGGTATATGGATCCAAAAATAGACATTTAAATCATAGAGCGAATAAGGAGGATAAGGGGGGGAGAGAAATAAAACTGCAAAAGCTACAAATGGTTGTCCTCCAGCCCAGAGAGGGAGAGAGAGACAGAGAGAGAAAGAAAGAAAGAAAGAGAGGAGGAAGTGGTGAGAGAGGCAGAGAGGGGATTGGCCAAGCTATACAGCGCAGTATGACACCCACTTTAGCTCATTACACACGTACAGTCGTGATCAAGGCACAGGGATCTTCTAAAAGTTATTTTTTTCGATAAAGTTGTACAAAATAATACATTTTACAGTCTGTACAAGAATAATAGTTCAGCAGTAAAGTAAAATAAAGAGACATACAAAGGAGCAAGGACGAAGGAGCAGAGAGGAGGACAGATGGAGGGAGGAGCTTGCAGGTTGTCTGATGTGTCCCTGTTGTTGTTGTTGTTGTTATCATCTTCTTTTTTTTTCAATTCCAGGATTATTATGGTTTATTTTCTCCTAGAACAAAGGAGTACTGCCAGTAAAGTAAAAGTGCATATGGAACAATGGTGGCGGTGAAGAGGGGGAGCAAGAGAGGCAGGTGAGAGACGGAAAGTGACAGTAGAGGTGTGTAAAAAGGGGAGCATGACAAAGACAGAAAGAGTAAAGAGTAAAGAGAAAAGAAAGAAAGAAAGCGCACAGGGCACAATGGCACAAAAGTCTACACAGACAAAAACAGCTGTGGAGACAGTAAAACAGGGTCAATCATGACAAGATGGCGTTTCTCTTTAACTTATATGGTACTGTACTGTAGAAGGATGCTTTTTGCCCTCTGTTAAGTTCCATAAAAGTCGGCTTTTTTTGTTTGTTTCTTTTAAAACTCAGTAAATCCTCCTTGTGTTTTGCTCCACTGGCGACAAATTCAGATGGCAAAACAATTCTGTGGAGGGAGTCCTCGTCCCCGTCAAATGTGTCCAAACCGCGTCGGAGAAGCTCACGTCAAGAGTCTCAGTGCTGTTTTTGTGAACCTCTCCTTCTCAATCCCCGGCAGCCTGGATGACCACGACCATGCCCCTGTCGACACAGGAACTCTGCAGTCCTTTTAATCTCAAAAGCGCTGGGGCAGAAGAATCCGCTAGCAGCTCCATGACCAACAGCTCACTTGTTGGCTGCAGCTAGCAGATCCAACCTGGTAAGAGCAGTCCGGTAAGAAGCAGGTGTGATACGTTTGTGTGCAGCCGATCCTGTGGTTGGATGTCTGGATATGCGTTAAGTGATAGGAAGGATTGGTTTTGTGTGTACACAGTTTGAGTCCTGAGCACAGTGCTTGTGTCTGATACAGTGTTCAGCTGATCTGTTGTTCATTCTCTATTTGCAGTAACTCAACAGTAGTATCTCTCTCTCGCTCTGCACCCTGGGCCCCAACAAGCTCCACCGCAGCTCAAAATACAGTCCCGACTCAGCCACTGGGGGGTTTTGGAAACATGGGAATTGGCGTGTCCAAGGACATTACATGACATTGAGAGGTGAGGAGCTGGAAGTATGGCTGAAGGTGATGGTGGAGTTGGTTTTACTTCCACCAAAGTAGCTCTGTCTACTGCAGGTATGGAGTGTGCATCGAGGTGGAGGTGGTGGTGGTGGTGGTTGTGGTGATGGGGTTCTGGCTTCAAAGTGTGTTTACTGTGAGAGTTGTGTATCATATCTGTATGTGAGTGTGTTTTGTGTGTGTGTGTGTGTGTGTGTGTGTGTGCGCGCATGTGTGTATTGAGTGTTTTGGCCTTCGCAAGAGCTCACACATTTCTGTGGAAGAGGAGAGTTCAGAGACTCAGGGTTCAGGGTGTTTCTTAGTCCGATCTGTTCTTGGCTGAACCCCCTTCCTCTCCCATCACAACAGCTCGTACTGCCGCAGGTGCATCCTCTGGATGATGTCTCGACAGTCATTGAAGACACGCCGGATGTTTTCCGTGTCAACAGCGCAGGTGAAGTGGGGGTAACAGTAGTGCCTGCCGTCCCCGCTTGCCGTGCTGATCCTCTGTAGATGGAGAAAGGACAAGCTGACAAACTGACAGCTGTGACTCCACATACACATTCCTGAGATTGTGACATAGCTGCACACTTACCAGGAACTCATCTCTAATGAAGTATTTTGCTCTTGTTACACGTGGATCTTCTCCAGGCTCTGGTGTCGCTGGAAGAAGAGGGAAAAAAATGTCCTTATCACATACAAACACACACATCACCTCTTGAAGCTGCACTGCTAACTGGTTGTTTTTGCATGTATCAGTGGGCAGGTGTAGATTTAGACATGAGAGGTCATGCAGTGACGTGATCGTGTGTGTGTGTGTGTGAGAGAGAGAGAGAGAGAGAGAGAGAGAGAGAGACCAGATTGAACTCTCACATTTGTAGCAAGGATGACCTCTTGTGGTCAATGACACTAAGTACACCATCTCTTACAAAGGAAGTTACCGTCATCAAGAAAGTTGTGTTTTGATTACTGCTCACCTGTCAGCAAGATAAAACAAAAACTACCAGATTTCCATGAAACCTGGACCAAGGACAAATATTACATTTTCATTGATATCTTTAGGATATATGACATGAACCTTGTTGAAGAGTGAAAACAAAATCTGGGACATTTGCAGTGATAATATTAATTAATAGGCGGCACGGTGGTGCAGTGGTCAGCACTGTCGCCTCACAGCAAGAACGTTCTGGGTTTGAGTCCCAGCTCGTGCACAGGATCTTTCTGTGTGGAGTCTCCATGTTCTCCCTGTTCCTGTGTGGGTTCTCTCTGGTACTCCAGCTTCCTCCCACAGTCCAAAGACATCAAGAGGGGACGAGGCTGATTGATACTCTAAATTGACCGTAGGTGTGACTGTGAGTGTGAATGGTTGTCTGTCTATATGTGTTGGCCCTGTGATGGACTGGTGACCTGTCCAGGGTGAACCCCGCCTCTCGCCCAAAGGCTGCTGGGAGAGGCTCCAGCCCCGACATTGCGTATTACTGAACTTCTATACATGCCATCCTGTTTGCTGGTCTAACTGGAAATATCCCCATTGTGGGACCAAAAGGATTATTTTGTCTTATCATCTTTGTGTTTTCTTATCAAATCAACAAGTTTGCATTTCTGCATTAGATAAAACATCCCAGAATATTTAAATCAAGACCACAGCACAGATGTAAGACTGTTAATTGTAAATGTGGTAGAAGTTTTAAATAATTGTGATACTGATCTGAAGTCATCTTTCATCCAGCTCTAATTTTGAGGAATACAGCAGATATAGATGCAGCTACTGATATACGCGTCAAAGACTATCCTAAAACAATTTCTTTTCAATAATCTGCAGCACTCTGGAAGTCAACTTTTCATATGTTCCAAACAAATAAAGGACAGTTGGAGGCGAAGGTTTCAGCACGTGCGGAGAACCGCTCACCATCGTCAGGCGTGGTGTAGCGAGCAAATTCAGGAAAGTATTCTTCGATTTTGGACTTCCCAGCCAGCACCTTCTCCGCTAGTAGGTCCTGTTTATTTAGGAACAAGATGACAGAAATGGTCCGCAGCCACCTGAAGAGGCAGAGAGAACACAACACTTTGAATTAAGATCGCAAACTGTGTCTGATTGGTTCCTGCAAATCTGTTTACGCCATAGAAAAACTCAGTATAAAGGCACGTCAATACTAAAATTAATTTCAGCAAAAGCATTTTGACTGCTGTCAGAGATCCTTTCTGTAACTTCTATTGCTGCTGCAAGTTGTAAATAAGGTATGTGAGTCATGCGCATGGTTACTCAATCATTCAAGAGAAAAAGCAGGCCAGTTTATAAAAACTTTCCCAGCCTGCACCAGGCTTGGTCAATAGCCGTTATCTGTCTGCTGTAACAAAAGGAGACAAACAAACATCACATTGATTTGGTGTCTACAGACAGACGTCCTTGGTAGTTTGGAGCTGCGTATCCACATTCACACACACATTTCCATTATGTTCACCTGTTGTTCCAGATGTTCTTGAAGAGGTTGAGGGCCTCCTGTAAACGGTTGGTCTGATTGTCCTCTCTGATCACCATGTTGTAACTGCTGCTGGCCACCACAAAGATGATGGCCGTTACATCTGAGGAAGAGAGCGGGACGGGGATTGAGTCGGACACACAGTGAGAGATGGAGATGGGAGCCGAGGCACAAGCCATCAGAGAGCACGAGAGTTACCGTTAAAACACTGAATCCATTTCCTGCGTTCATCTCTTTGACCGCCGACATCGAACATACTGTCAGAAACAAAGAAAAGAGATGAGTTATCAGGGAGAGCACTGCCGTCATGTGGACGTTGACACTTCTCCGAGTTTGTCCATGTCTTCAGAACTCAAGTATTTTACCGCAGCGCCAATTACATACATGGCACGCGGTTCGTACCAAACATCGTCTCTTCAAATATTCACTTACTGGAAATTGACCTTGTCCACTTGGAATCTAGTCTCGAAGATCCCTGAAGTCAGAACTCTGCACCGAAGCAAATCCTGGTGAAGGTAACAGCGTTTGTAACAAAGACTGTTAAGATAGTTTGAGTAGATTCTCTGAAAATATCTGACTCTTGTTTTCTAGGTCAGAGTGAAAAAGTTGGAGGAACTGGGACATGAGATGTTTTTATTTCTGGCCCACATCTTGGAGCTTTGCGCAGGGCAGCTCGGGTGACTTGATAAGTATGTGATGACAGAGATTCACCCACCTGGTCTGTTGGAGTGTAGTCGCTTTGCTTCACAATGTCGATCTTGTCTAGAAAGCTGAGGAGAGACGAGGAAAGAGAACTGTTAGATGGGATTACATAGTTTCTTGCCTGGAAGGTTCAATAAAAATAAAAGCAGTCCTGACATTATTCTCCAATTCAAAATCTCTTTTAATAATATATATTGGTTTGGGCAACAATATCAACTGATATTGGATTATTGTATACTGTACATACAAGACTTTTTTCCTTCACAAATATTTTTACTGGATTCTATTATTTACACCTGCTAAATTCCCCAGTCACAGAGTATTATTTCAGGGCACTGATGTCATTTTGGACAATTACGTTTATTTTTCTCACAGTAAAATATCCTGCCAGCATTACAAATCTTTAATATTGGTTTTGGATCATTGCATTTGATTGATCATTGCAAAAAAAGAAAACCATCTGATAAAAAGAAGAAACATTACGGCTCATTCATGAATGATCTCTCACACACACAAATTTGTTTTTAAACAAACGCAGGTTTTTTTTTAGCCCCCAATTTAGTCTGAAAGACAGGAGGCAGAGCCTGATGAGCCTAACTTCTCCCTCCTGACATCTATTATTCATCTCTTGTAACATTAACGTCTCTGCAAGTCTGGGTGATTGACAGAAGAGGTACACAACAGATGTCTGGAATTACATAAAGATCAAATTGAGAGAATTTGGGTTTTTTTGGGTAAGAACCAATTTTTGCATAAAAACATTTCATGAATGAGGCCCATTGAGTCGCCCCTTTGTCAAACCTTCAATACAAAGTGTCTTTATGGCTTCACAATGCTGGGACTCTCCAACATCAAAATACTCTTCATCGTTTGTGACCATCCCTTTTAACATTGTCATTTCAAATATTCTTCGTATTGGAGCGTACGTTTTCACAAAACTTTTTCTTTTTTGATTAATTGGTTTGGATCCACTGAACCTCTGTGACAAAACCAAGGGCTAAAATCTGAGTATTCCTGTGACTCAAACAGATGGAAGGAGAGATGGCTGGAAAGAAAAATAGGTGGAGGGGAGACGGTGCGCAGAGCGAATCCACGTGTCGGAAGAAGAGAGATGAGAGAGAACGCGAGAGAGGGGAAGAAACACAAGGAGAGACAGAGAATGAAAGCGGGGTGGCGCCTGTCTGACATTACAGAGCAGATTTCAAAAATAGCTCCCCAGCGCCCTGGCCTCCAGCATGGTTACCATGGAGACCCAACCACAAGTGCTATTAATAGTCTATCAGCTCCCAATCTAGTGCAGCTGGATTAGCTCCAGAAGACAGACAGACAGAGAGATGGAGAAAGGGAAGGCAGAAGAGGAGGAGGAGGAGGAGGAGGAGGAGGAGAAGGTGAGCAGGATGAGCTTGTGTTTCTGTGCTGGATTTGAGAGGAAGATGAGGGAGGGAACAAAAGACTGGACCGTACCATCTCAAGCCCCTCAGGGAGGAACAGAGGGGTTGGTTTCTCTTCATGAAAACATTTAAAACACCAAATCAACTTAAAGCTCTAAATAAAAAGCACATAATATTTCCAAGGGTGGATAACGAGTAAGAAGCCTTTCAGACTACAGGCTTGTAGTCCTGCTCTGAACTGAAGGCCCCCCCCCCCACCACCACCACACACGCGCACACACACACACACACACACACACACACACACACACACACACACACACACACTTTCTGGTCTATAGATGACTCAGCCTCGGCCATGTTTGCTCCCAAACACTGCAAACCGCTGCTGTTACATAAAAAGAGGGAATTTCACTAGAATATTCTCTTTTTAAACTTTCCACTCTCTCTTGTTAGAAATGATGACTGGTCACTGACATCAACTCTGAGCTGATGGAAGCAGCTTTGCGATGTTCTCATAAATCTTTAGAAAATACTCGCCATTTGGAGAAGACAAGGAAACCATTATGTTTTAGAGATGAATGATGATAAAGGGAAATGTAAGGAAGGAGCACGTGTTAAATACAGCTGGCAGTGCTGGGCCTAAATATTGCAAGGGCATAACACACCGGGAGGTTCACACACTATAATTGACATCATGTTTGTGTGTGTTGATTACACACTGCAGTGGAGTTTAAATGTTCAGTATCAGTGCTGGTGACTCCACCTTCACCACAATGCTGATCAGCTTGTGATGATTTTGTGCGAGAAAGCTTTCTACTGCTGGCTGATTTATCCTCCATCTGGTAGTTTACACACAGAACAACCAGCCACGGTAAACGTGAAGCGAGATACACATGAAAGCTCAACTTCCATCTCTTGACTCACAGCTCACGGCTTTATCCTCCATCAGCCACTAGATGTCAGCGAAGAGCACAATCCTACACCACCTTGATGATTGGGCAAACTGCTATGAATTCATCTTGAGGAGGACATCAGCCAAATCAAACACGCTTGCAGTATTTCATGCAAACTGTAGAGGAAATCACTAGTTGTCAAAATAGAGTCTCTATTCACTTCTCTTGTGGTCTAGCAGTGTGAACAAATCAAACGCAAAAATGCAACAAGGAAGCAAGAGGTAAAACTATGGGTGAATTTGAATGTTCAACAAAGGTAAGAAGACAATTCATGTAAAAGTGTCACTTTGTGTTAATGTCGGATGATCTAGAACAGTGAAACTACAGATGAACAGATAATCCACGAAATACAAATCTGAAGGTATTTAGCATTTGGTTATTTAAATATTAAACAAAATATATAATATTCTGCTGTTTCAGTTTGTCAGTTGTAAGTGCTTGTTGCTTCTTTTTGTCCTGTGTGATATTAATCTGAATTTATTTGGGATCTTATTCAAAAACAAAAACAAAACAAGAACAAAAACAAAAACAAACAAAAAAATAATACAATGTGATGAAACCACCTTGGACTTTCGGAGACTGATCTGTATCCTTTATTTTCCAAACAATTTATCAAAAGGAGGAAAAATATCCAGATTGTTCAATAAATGATCATCATTAGCTGCAGCCAAAAACCTCCACTGTGACGACAACTTTCAATCCTCAGCAGTCTGTTAAAAACTGGAACATTCATTCATTTTAAGCTTCAAGGTTGTTGTAATGGATTTAATGATACAGGTGAACCCACTGAACCCTGAAGCCAGACTGGCAGACTGTTACTTACTATTGTGCACAGTCGATCAGCTGGTACTCATTGGATCTCTCGTAGCACAACTTGACGCCCTCGTCTTGCCACAGTGTTTTTGCATGGTCGTAAAACTCCTTTGGAGACACAGAGGAGCAGACAAACACATGAGAGACAATAAGAAAGTCACGGGGGGACGGAGCAGATCGAAATAAAACAGGATTAAAATGGAATGAAAAACACCGGAATGTTTTTTACAAAATTTAGTGACATCCTGCATCATCTGCTGTCCATTTTACACTGAATAGAGGAGTTATAACAGAGTGAAAGGCAGGAGGACAGGTTTGTCTTAAGTTCGTGGCGTGTCTTAGGGCACCAGGCACCCAGCACGTTTGTTGACACCACATGCAGTGTACGTTGTGCCTGGGCGATGCCTGTGTACATGTGTGTAAAAGGTAAATAAAGGTGGAGGGGAAGAGAGGATGAACCACTTTCCTTCTTTTTTTTTTCCCTACAGTATTTGCACTGACCTCCATACATTTCTATTCAATAATATGCAGTATACAATTTACACAACTGAGCCTTATTATAACAGCACAGTAGAACACATGATGGCAACAAAGAGTACAGTTATACCTAAACAACTCCACCTATGTGTGTAGTACATACTTAGGCCTTCTTAATGGGCCAGTGTGATCCAAGTGTTAATATAAGGGTGCTATAGTGGTGCCAATATTTCATACTGCCTCAAAGGAACATGCCATTCTTTAAGGAAATTCACTCACTTATCATTCTCCCCAGAGTCTGAAAAGAAGATGGATGACCTTCTCTCCTCTGTGCATGTATTAGACACAGTAACTGCTAGTTAGCTTGGCAAAACGAATGGTGGTGGGTGGGAAGTGTTAGCATACCTCTGTCAAAAGTACCCAAGTACACTTTTCCAAGAGTCTTTATCTGCATTAACATAACTCGATAAGTAGTCCAGGGAAAAAAATTCAGCTGGTAATGAAGCTGTCTCGTTATGAATTGAGTCTGGGGTCACCACATCCAACCCCTGCATTCTGACATCTCCACAATTACACTGGTGCAGGGAAAGTTATATTTATGAGAAGTTACATAAACCCCCTTTACCTCTTTTTGTTCAACTTGTCCTTCGCGTCAGATTCTGCTTTGGAGATGTAAATTCTTTTTAATAGGATCATGACTTAAAACCTCACATCCTTATTTGCCTCACTCACAACATACAAAATTAGTCTCTGTTCACAATTTACATGGGACATAAATCCCATCATCATCCCTTACATGTAAAAAAATAACATAAAATCATCAACTCATCCTGCAGCCCTCTGTGACAGCAAACTCATCATGTGTTTACAAATAGGGCATTCTTTTATAATCAGTCATGTGCTTCAAGAAAAAAAAATAAAACCTCACTCTTCCTTCCTTGATGTAATGCCTCCCCTATCTCTTTTCCCTCCTTAGCTCTTCTCTAGCGTCCTTCTCTTCAGTCACATTACACCCATTCAACCTCCAGCTGGAAACCAGAAGTGAAACTTTCCAGACGCGATGTTTTCACGACAGTAGAAAAAAAAAAGCGGTATGTGCTTGGCCGTTGCCGGTTCGAATAAGGGGAAAAGACTGCCAGAAGACGCAGAGACACTCGAGTCTTGCTCAAGGACACTTCAGTAGGTTGGTGTAGAACAGCCGACCCTGTGTGCAGACAGTCGTTAAGGCTGTACGGAAAGAAACAAGAGGCACTTGAGCTGCCTAATGTTCCTACATAATCACCATCATACATTAAACACAAGCTGTTGTGCTAATGAGGCCTGTTCGCCAATTAATACAGTCATTAGTGTGCGAGTCAAAAATAGTCATCATCCCATAACACATGGATGCTACTAATATGAACTCGGTGCCCTGAGGCGTTGAAAGACCGCTGCAGTGTTTACTTTTCTTAAAGCTTCCAATGGGAGTTATTAAAGAGGACTGTTGTTTTTATTGTTCTGATTCGTATGAAAAACAACTGCATATCAGTGCACGACTGTGAACAATTATCGTCCCATGCACTGGGCGATCCCTGCCCAGTTTGATCGCTTTCTTGGCCCAGGCACTGTTGGAAGAGCCCGGCCTCAGCAGAGAACAGTTGCACATACATGAGCACAGAGGGTGCACGCGAACTCAAGCGGATCGAGTCAGAAAAGCTGTCCAGACATACGGTACGCCGTGTTGCAGAGCGATGAGAGCGTGAGGATGTTTAGAAAATGCTGGTGGCCTCTCATGGATTTACCTTCCCATGCTGCTGTTCCTAACTGAATGAAATGAATCCTGACCCGGGGGATTCCTGACCAAATATCAGCTTCTTGTGTACAGCTCAGAGATGATGAAACATACGTACGGATAAAAAAAGACAAATTGTAATGCTCGATTCAAACAGCAGTTGTACAATGGTTCTAAGCTGTCACCTAATGACATCATCTATGGTGCAGATGAACTTAGATCAGCACTGAGATGCAACTTGATGACTCCTATCAAGCTACACATTACTGATTTTAATGCAAGATGAAGTAATCTCCCAAATTCCCATTTGCTCATAATTTAAGGTTGTGAATATGACACAAGCCCCCCCCCCCTTCAAATGAAGCAACACAATTAACACATTTATTAATTTCAGATCAAACAGATTCAATAAAACATGCCATTCTGTGGCCATAGAGGTGTGAACTTCGGCTTTTAATTTAGAGTTCGGGATTTTTTCAGTGCAGGAACAAAAATGAAAAAAGTGGACTTCTGAAAAAAAATCACAGTTGTGTTTGTGTTCATCTACTCCTGCAACTAACTGCAATCTACTTGAAAACTAGTAAAATATGTAAAAGTGTGCTTTTAAAAATGAGCATTGTGTGGTATGGTGCTCGAGGAAGCTATCATCAAATATTGGCAGGGAAAGAAATATTATAGGAATGAAATCCAACGAATAAGCGAGCCTGTACTGTGGTGCAACTATTACTATTCTGCTGTGTATTTGGTTTAACACACAGATGCCACCATGATGCACGGTGGTGCAGTGGTCAGCACTGTCACCTCACAGCAAAAAGGTTCTGGGTTCGAGTCCTGGCTCAGGCACAGGATCTTTCTGTGTGGAGTCTCCATGTTCTCCCTGTACCTGTGTGGGTTCTCTCTGGTACTCCAGCTTCCTCCCACAGTCCAAAGACATCAAGAGGGGACGAGGCTGATTGATACTCTAAATTGACTGTAGGTGTGACTGTGAGTGTGAATGGTTGTCTGTCTCTATGTGTTGGCCCTGTGATGGACTGGTGACCTGTGAACCCTGCCTCTCACCTGAAGGCTGCTGGGATAGGCTCCAGCCCCTTACCCCTTAACAGGATTAGCAGAAGAAAACGGACGAATGGATGGATGAATGCCACCATGATAACAAATACTGAGTGCTTCAAAAGAAAAGAATTCCCCAGTGTTAGTAAATGCACTACAGCTCCAATTCCTAAGAAGTGAAAAGGGATTCGCGCAGGTGGACATACAGTGAGACTCTGAGCTTTGGTCTCTTGGCCCAGGCAATTAGCTAATGAGAACGTCCCAGTGAGAATATTAAACCCACACAGGTATCACCCACCAGGTCATTAGTGAGCCTCTGTGTTTGATACTCCTGTCAAGGGATTACCACCTGGTATCATTAACTCACACATCGTACAGGTTAATTCAGAGCCCTGGATACTGAGGGAGAGGTGGCGTGAAAGAAAATTAATTTGCAGATGTATTGCAATTTATATCAAGTCAATAATCAGAAATTAAAAAAACAAACTCTCTGTCTTACAATGGAGTGTAATAAGAGTCCATATCTTCAGAGTTGCATGACAGTGAGTGTTCAAAGGCATGAAAGAGTGTCAGGTCAGCAAATGTGACTGACAACACAGTGACATCATGCCCTCGCGCTGAAGTCAACAAGAGTGATTTATTTAGTAGCAAGCAAACAATTTTTACCATCATAGTTAAAGCAGGGCAATACAGAGAAAAAGCCTATCAAACGCTGTTGAATAATGGTATCTGCCAAATATATTCATTCATTTAATTATGGATCATGTTTAAAAGCTGGAAGGATCAATCAAAAAAAACAACAACCCTGAAATATCAAAAGACATAAATAAAAACTTTCCATGCATCAAATGCATCTTTTTAACCATGGAATCCTTGCCCTCTTAGTGGGAAACCCTGCCCCCACATATTAGAGGCAAACAGCTGGAAGATAAACATGTCACTGGAATCACAAAGCAGATTTCCTGAGTATCATAAAGAAGCCTCTCTGGTTCAGAATCTATTGGTTCACTATAGATTTAGAAGGGCAATCGGGAAAGAAGATAATCTCACCCTAACTACTGCTGAGACACATTTCCAAAAGGTGATCACCATACCGTGTGTATGAGAGTGAATGAGAGTGAGTGAGAGAGAGAGAGAGTGTGTGTGTGTGTGTGTGTGGGGGGGGGGGTGGTGCTTAATACTGTAATACTCACAGATGGAAATTCAAAGTCTTTCTGGTTTACAAAGTTGAGGATGTATTCGATCCGGTGCTGGTTCTCTGGACACGCCAACTGCACCGGCGGTGTCAGAGTGCTCATCGCTGTAACTATGGTCTGTTAAAAATACAAAAACAACAAAATATGTTCAAGTCTGGATGGTAGAAACCCAGAGGATGAACCGGATCAGCTTCAGTTCATCTGTCCAAAACCTTTAACCCGCAGAACCGGAGAGAGGAGGCTACGATTGTTCAGAGTTTGGTCAACGTCATGGCTTGGACACATTCGTATGTTTTCAATGGTTTTCAACACCTTGAGGAAAATTTTCATGACCGTGATTTCTCAGTAACATTTGATTATGTATGGAAAAAAATCCAGAGAAATCCATGTCAAAACTGAGTTGAAAACAAGACAGGACTCAAATATCAAACATCTCACAAACTGGAACTCAACTACAGGGGCTCTCTGGAAATGGACGTTTATCTGGCCGAGCCGTTCAACGAATCCCAGTAAAAGGGTCTGTAGCCATATTAGTGTCTGTGAATTCAATTATAAAGCCACTCACCTCAATAGCCTCTTTAATGTTATTCTTGATGTCCTGAATTTTTTGCTTCTTCTCTCTGAAAGACACATAGGTACAGTCACAAATCATATCTGGGTTTACTCCTCAACAGCAAGAATAGAAGAATACAGCAGAAACACTTAGATACATCAGTTTTTTTTAATAGATGTAATTTTCCTCGTCATCAATTTGTAATTATGGGCAATAAAAAAAAAGAAACAAACAAATGAAACTGCACCCTCACTTTCTAATCGATCTGATTTCAGGAAGAGTGAACAAGTAACTGAAAACTTGCGGAAAGTCATCAGAGCAGCAGCCTCACAGCTTACATTATCGTGGCAGCGCCAATGAACTGCTTTTCCTCTCTCCAACACAAAACAGGACAACTGTTTACTTTGCAAATATTGTTATTATGAAGTTTAAAAAGTACTGCGAGGGAGTTCCGTGTTACCATGACATAGTACACAACAGTGTGTTGTATCGCATTTGTTTTTAATGCTGGAAGGTTAAACAAACCTTCATTGGCACGCCTGGTACCGAAATTATGTCTGTCTGCTGTGAAGGATTGCTGTTTGGACAAGACATGTGGACTCTTGGTGACAGAAATATTTCTAATAAAGGCAACAATCTTTCACCTTGAGGCTTTTAGGACAACAGAGCATTGTGTTTACAATAGTTCTATGTCAGTGACAAAGGGCAAGATGGGTCTCTTTGATCTGTGCCAGCTTTTACTTTTTCACAGTGACACTGCAGCCCTGGGCTAAAGGCCACACAAACTTTCCATTCCTTTGCACCAGCGCGGTTCACACAGCTCATCTCCATGGCTCCAGAATAAAAATCGGTTCACAGGAGAATCAAGATCCTGTTCTTACCGACACAGACACTGTTTTTCTGTCTACATATGTGTTGTAACAGTGGACTTTAGACAGCCAATCCTGTAGATGGCGCCATGTCAAATAAATCTGATATGTGGGGTTAGTGATGA
Source organism: Aulostomus chinensis (assembly GCF_037954235.1). Lineage (NCBI taxonomy): Eukaryota > Metazoa > Chordata > Actinopteri > Syngnathiformes > Aulostomidae > Aulostomus > Aulostomus chinensis. The sequence continues at coordinate 20,992,264 of NC_141328.1, read as the reverse complement.
CTTGTAAAGTACATTTGATTGATTCATCCATCCATCCATTTTCTTCTGTTTAGTCCTGTTAAGGGTCGCGGGGGGGCTGGAGCCTATCCCAGTAGCTACAGGTGACAGGTGGGACAGGTCGCCAGTCCATCACAGGACCAACACATATCGACAGACAACCATTCACACTCACAGTCACACCTACGGTCAATTTAGAGTATCAATCAGCCTCGTCCCCTCTTGATGTCTTTGGACTGTGGGAGGAAGCTGGAGTACCAGAGAGAACCCACACAGGAACAGGGAGAACATGGAGACTCCACACAGAAAGATCCAGAGCCGGGACTCAAACCCAGAACCTTCTTGCTGTGAGGCGACAGTGCTGACCACTGTACCACTGTGCTGCCTTGATTGATTCAGTGTGTTTATTTTCATTTGAGAACTATCATAAATGACATAACTATTCGGTTTTGTCATTTACTGGAGATTTTCAGAATCAGGCAAACAATTAATCCACAACTTCACTTAACAGGTAAGATCTTTTAAGGGAGGGGAACTACTCTAGCTAAAGCTGTATAAGGTGTCATACATGACGTTAGTACTTCTTATTTCAGTAGTAAGTACACACACTTAAAAAAAACTAACTTAAAACCCTGCAGTTTAATGCCAAGTGTTTATTTAGAATTTTCATCAGATTGTACCCTGAGACTGTTAGCGGACCCAAAGACATAACAGAAGCCCTGCAATGTTTAAATACATTGATATGTAGTTTTGAAATAGATCCTATTTTTGATATTCCTCAGTCCTCCATTCTACTTTCACTTCAGCAACCAAAGAGTATACACAAGTCCAAGAGACAAATGTCCTTTGCTATTCTGATTCTAACGTGATGAACCTGAAAACAAATAAACAAAAACAACAACAAACTAACTCCAGCAAAGGGAATGGGACCACCTGCTTTTTTAAAGCAGGTTTCAAAAACCAATATGTACGCAAGAGTGTGCAGTGGGAAAAGGGGTGTGTGTGTGTGTGTGTGTGTGTGTGTGTGTGTGTGTGTGTGTGTGTGTGTGTGTCTCTCTCTCTCACCCAGTGATTGTGAGAGACGGTAGGAACGTGACAGAGCAGCAGCCCAGGCCAGCCACCCTACCAAGGAAAGATTCTGGCAGCTTGTATCAGCGATCTCATTCTTTCAGTCACAACCCGAAGATTGTGAGCATAGGTGAACGCTGGAATGTCAAGTCTGCCCTCAACTCAAGCTAATGAAGTTTCCTTGTTGGGGAATGAAAACCTCAGCTTTCTTGTCATGTGCTGCCTCGTTGATTTAAGATCCTAAATATGAAGTGCTAGCTTGTTCCGAGGAGGAGCAAACTGAGAGAATGAATCAAAATATTGATATCTGATAATACTGTCCAGCTCAAGTTGATGCCATAATCACACGAACTTCAAAACAAGCACTGAGGAACATATGTACACTTAAAAACTATTTATATTATACTCTTCTGCAAATGGTAACAGAGCCGGAGACGTCTGTGAGGTCACTGTGCACTGAGTAACACAAGAATAAGAGGGCCAGAGAAAAGGGAAAGAGGGGTAAGTTTATTGGGTTAGGAGGCAGATTGAGAGGGCCTTGTTTACATTTTCAACCTGATAGTCATTAGAAATCACATGGTCATATGTAACGTGTGCACTCCCAATGCTGGAGAGTGCACACGAGTGTGTGTGAGGTTCATGAGAGGCGGGGAAGAAAGAAAAAAAAAAAAAAAAAAGACCTGACAAAACATTACGGTATTTTTGTAACGATGACGGCTAGTCAACACACGAGAAGAAGATAACAGGAGGTTTTTTTAAATGATAAAGCTGACGTTCATAGATACCAACTAAGTCATCTTTTATGTGTCTGTATATGGATTTTGTCTGTAAAACCTAAAATTAAATGATCAAGTTAAGTTCATTATAAAAACAACAACAAACACCTGTGGACAGTCAAAACCGCATCTTCTTGATCAAAGTCTCAGGGTCGCACCGTGAAGACCAACTACAGGCACTGGCTGTTCAACTCGCACCAATTCTGCGCAGCAAAGTGACTTTAAACTTTACAATAATGGTAAATTAATAACGCTTAGTTAATGCTTGGTTAAATCCACCTAATTTAGCCAACAGCTAAGCAGTTAACTAACGGGTCTCATGATCATTTACTAATGGTGCTCATGTTAAGTTGATAGGTAACAACATGCTTGGATGGAAAAACTAGGCAAGGTTGGGGTGGGATTAAAAGTTTAAGGGTCACAAGAGCGTAAATAAATGAGTATTTGTGCTTAGATAATGCTAATTTGGCATCCAGATGAGGCATTAACTAAACGTTACAATGTACACTTTTTTAAAGTGTTACCAAATACTAATTTTTATCATTTAAATCTCAAAATTGTGAAGAACTCTGTGAATGTTTAACGCGCAGGTCATACAACCTGCAACTCAACTGTTTCGACCTGCGTTTTCAGTTGAATTAGGATTCGATTCTTCTTTAAATCAGTCCAGCAAATGGAACCAGCAGTTACTAACTACTTACTCTGCTCTTTGGGAAACCATGACACTCTCTATCGAAAGCTTTTGTCGCACGCTTAACTAAACCCTTTCAACCCCAAAAAAAGGGCATCAGGATGGAGGCTACTTAACTCTGTTCGTCATGTGGAAACAACTGTCTTGCTTCAAGACTGTTGTTTGACGTATCTGCAGAAATGAGAGTGATTTCTTTTACAAAGTTCATAATGTTTCAGTTTTCGATCAAAACTGTTCGAATTCTAAGTAAATAGAGTGGACAAAATATCAGCTGTCAATATAATACTTAACAGCAATGTAAACGACATCCTCAGTTATGAAGACACAGTTAAATTAAAACCTGCCTGTCAAAACTGAGCGTTACCTTGGAAAGGCAGTTTACGGCAGAGTTGTGCTGGTTCTCGCTCCATTCTAATTTGTACAGTATGAAGTGGCCTGTGAATGTATATGGAAATACTCTCACATCACATTAGGAAACAAGCAGGTCATACAAAGCTTGATTCAAAAAAAAAAAAAAAGAAAAGAAAAGTCAAGCAGATAATCTAAGTAATGTCACATATCTGACTTGAAGTGATGCTGCTGAATGCGTTTGTTGGTCTTGTTAACAAAGACACCCACGCGTACACACAGACACTCAGTGTTGTGGAGTCATGCGCTGGGTCATACGCTCTTGTCTGCCTTAGGTGCTGATTTTCTAGTCTAACCTTGCAAAGATGTTTCCATCCTCATTACAACCAGCAGTGCCAAGTCGCTGACATACACAGATGAAACAAGTCAAGAATGTCATCTGGAAACTACCAAGCAAGAAAAAGAGAGCAGCAGAATCTTCTAGAAAATAGTTGCGTCTGCGGAGAATACATCAAAAAGAAAATGAGAATTCAAAATTCTAAAAAACAAACAACAAAAACATAAAACACTTGTCATGCTCATCCTCGTCGTCCAACAACTCCTCCCCTCCTCCAATCCAATGGATTGTCAAAGTTCGCAAAATCGTTTCAATAATCAAATATCCTATATATCGGCCACATGAACCTAGCAACAGAAGATGTGTTTCCATTCAACAGGAAGGGAGATTTTCAGCGAATTTTAGAAATGCGAATTACAGCCGTTTCCAAGTAGTTTGAAGGTAATTAACTGGACTAAGTAGCGTGTATATCTGTCAGCAGAGGGTGGTCGAGGCAACAATACAATGGCCACAACAGAAAGTATGGAGGAAGACCCTGAAACAACAGGTCAGCCTATTGTACTGGTCTATATCCATCCACCACTGGAGAACAGAGAGAGGTCTTGAGGAACTACTTTTAGTTGGACAAGCTGAAACTGTTCTAGTGTACCAGCTTGTATCAGGAATGCTGCTGCTTCTCCAGAGATGAAGACAAAGTTTTGGAATAACTCAAAAATTGACGGCAGTGGGAAAAGCTAGACAGTCACGAGTTAAAGATTTGCAACATCAGTTTATTCATTCATTATTCATAGTTTTCATAATGCCATTTAAATAAAGAGCAAAATGAGAATTGACATATCATGATGGAAACAAGGCTGTCGACCAAAAACGATACCGATCCAGTGTAGACCTAACTGGACGTGATTCGGTGAGACAAATCTTGAGTTTAAGAGAAGACATAAATGGCAAGTTCACTTTATATCATCAAAGAGGAATTTCTACCTCTGACCATGCAGTAGCTGGGTGCCGTCTAATGTCAGGGGACAAATCTGTGTCCAATTGAGTGTGTCTTTTCCAGCTGAAAATGCATTTCTGACAGTGTCCAGCTGGAAGAGAGCACAGTGGAGGCGCAGCGGTTTTTTTCAGCTGACGTTCTTTGGTTGCTGTGACACAATATCTATTGAAATGTTGAGTCCAAACTCTGGCTGAAAGCACACAGAGAGAAGTGGGACTCATTGATCTGCATGTGTGTGTGAGGAAACATCTTGGAAGGTATAGTCATCATCGGATGAGCCCGGACACGTAGGATGGGACAATTGGTCTTTGGAGCATTTTCTCCACCCCTCCTTCCCTATTAATGGGTCATCTGGGTAAAAAGTGACATTGAAAAGTGCGACATTCTGCGCACACGCACACACACACATGCACACACGCACACGACCTGATAGCAGAACTGAGAAGGTCCCACCTTATTTTGAGGTTATAGCTAATAGAGTAATTAATGTTCCAATTTAGATCATATACACACTTAGTTCTCTCGCCAACTGACTTGTCAGTTAATAGCGTCAACAAATAAACTAACATGTCAGCAACATGGGTTTCTGTATCTCTTGCACCTCCCAACCAACATTTAGTCCTTGGCTTACTTAATATCCCAATTATATAATGCCTCTTTGTATCAGTGATTTGTTAGTTGTGAATAAGTTCTTTCAAATGGTAACTGTGGTTGTTTGGATTGACAGTATGCATCAGATATATTGCCATCCCCTGCTGCCGCGCTTGTTCCACGAACACATCATCATATTGCGTGATGTTTAAAAGATGCAGCCCAAAAAGTGAGCGCTGGCCATCAAATGGAGGACAGAGCCCAAACACCCTGAACCCACTTCTGGTCGTGTGATCATACTTACTCTGCATTGAAGCCGTTGACATGTAGGATCCTCATCTGTTTGACTATGGTGCTCTTTCCTGACTCTCCAGCTCCTGACAGAGAGAGAAGGAGAGAAAAAACTATGAGGGGTATGTAGCTATGTGAAAACAAGTCCACAGATACACACAATCCGAAGATATATAGGCCATAGACATTTGTCTGAAATTTCACTACGCAGTCGGTGTCGTTCAATTTGCTGCATTATGAATGCAAGCATTGACTAAAAAGCTTTTCAATTTGGATATGCCTAAGCTGCTTTGGCTGTGACTTTCTATATTCTACAGGAAACTTCCAATGAACAAGTTTTGTAGGAGACACTAACTTTATATTTGGGGGGAAAAAATGGAGGAAAGGACAAAGCTGCATGGTGAAGGCTGAAATAATGAAATGGATAATACAGCTAACTTTTAAATTAAACCTTTTCTATAAGCAATGTTTAAACCTTCCCATTATAAAAAAAAATAAAATACCAGGTCGGCTTGCAAAGCAATAAGTGCAATAAAAATGAGAACTTTTAAACTGGCATTAATCCATTTCTGTAAATATATACAGAAGTAACCGAAAGCATTTTGATCCACTCACCTGGTCAGGTACGACTAGACCCTAAATAGACAGGAGCTACACTGATTTTGACATTTTAAGGAAGGAAAAATAAAAATGCTGGATCTACCAGGAAGATTTTACAGAAATCTGTTGGACTTTCTTGTGTTTCCCCTAAGCCTTATAAGGCATACTTGTCTGCAGCGGGCCAATGATGCGACTGATACCAAGATGTGCATTTCTGGTTCACTAAATTTCCACAATTTAACTGCTTCTACCTTAGGGAAGTTTTGGATTCTTGAACTTCTCTATCAAGCAATGTTAAACTGTCACTGCATGATCCCACATAAGAGGGTGTGAATTAACAGTCAGTGGCAGACACAATTTGGAAACCACACCAATTTTTTGGGTTAAAATCTGCTCCTGTAATGTGATACCGTCCTCTTCCAATTCTTTTCCTCCACTGATGCTGACAGATCTCTAATAATGAAGAACTTGTTAGAGGCTTATCATTGGCCTCTATGTCCTGTGGAGAATATTTGATCACGGGATGTGAAGTCAGACTAGCATGAAATCATAGTCAACTTTCCATAAGAGTTTGTATACTGTATTTTTGTTAGCTGCTCGTCATGTCAACAAGCAGCATAATTGCAACAATTATTAAATGGATACTGCTTAAAGGCATGAAGAAAAACTGGTACCCTGTGACATTAGTAGCTGGTCAGCGGTTTGCTGCAGGACCCTGGATGGCCCTAATGAGAGTGAAACTCCGGTTCCGTGAAGTAAAACTGAGGCATCAGTTTTAACAATCCTGCTGTGTAATTCTATCTTTAAAAAATTCAAGTGAAAATAATAAAACTAAAAAAACAAAAACAACAACAAAACAACTTGTAACATTCCTATCAAATTAATTACTTTACCTTGAGGAATCAAGCCACTAATCTGGTGAGCATTCACCAAATCGAAGTGTGTTTAAAAAAAAAAAAAATGTTATTTATTTTTAAGTCATGGAAAATCTGTCAAGGGACAATACATTAAAATGCAGTATTACTGAACAATCATATCTTTATATTATGCCTCATTTCAAAACATTTTAGCTTGTTTTTGTCAAATGCTTAGTTTGGCTTTTAAAGGCTTCAATATGGTTTCCCTACGCTGATACAGGACAATGCAAATCAATAAGATATATGAGCAAATGTACACGGCGCGATCTTCCTACTACAGTATAATACAGTAAAACCAGTATATACTACTGCAACCCTGAGAAAGACACAGCCATGGTTTGTGCTGTGCTTCATGGTGAAGCACAGAGACAAAAATGCATCAGGCTTATGCATCATAAGACCTTATATAAAGTCATGGTGTGAGATCACCATCCATCCAGTGACCTCAAACCAATGGTCCACAGCTATACAGTTTGGTAAAAGTGGATGATCTTCACCTTCATCTCACGACAATCCCAAAATCAAACGGGTTAATGCAGTTTTAACTTGGGTATTTAGGTGGCTCAGCCAGCTGTAGTGCCTGTCTGATGCAGAAGCCTACCAGAAAAGTGGTAAATGAATGCAGTATCAGAAATTAGCGAGAGCAATGGGCCATTTGGCCCCCCATTTCACCAAGAATGCCCCCAAAAACCATGTTCCAGGGGCCAAAATTGGCCCTAAGTTTTTGCCAACCACTCATTATTCTGGTGTTAACAAGGTTGCTCACGGACAGTTAAGCCAGTTAGACCACCCACCCACCAAAGTGAACCAGTCACAGTTCCTCCACCAGATCCTCCCAAAACCCCTGTAAACATTACTTTGAGGTACTGTAAGGTTGTTACTGTTACATCATTCATGGTGCCGTGACTGACTCGGTTAACTAGTTTAGCAAGGTAGCTAATATTTCAGCTAGGTTGTCCTAACTGTCTTTAGCTTGCTAACATATATCACGCTCGACTGATAATATCAGTGAAGCGTGACACAATGAAGCACGTCATGGGAAATGGGACCGTTATTAAGTTATTTTTTTATTTCACAAACCAGTTCTTGTACGCTTAACCATAGAGGCAAACTACTCAGCCTAAATCTGGTGGCAGATTAATTGGTCGGGCCCAAAAACGATCAAGCTTATCATTCTAAAAGTGCCCCCATTTTTATACCGTGAGGGCCAAAATTGCCCCCAAAATATTTTCTTAATTTCACACCCTGAATGAATGTAATCTGAAGGCAAGACCCGCTAATACACTGATTTTGACAGCATCAGAATCAATGCTAATACATTGATTCTGACGCTGTCAACTGAATTAATAATGATAGTAAAAGTAAAACAGTAAAAGAAGAACTCAAATGTTTCTAATCCCTGGTGCAGGATGAAACACTGCTACTCAATTCAACATGTCTTGCAGTTTAGTCAGAGATTAGTGTAGTAGTCCATTAACCTGTAAGAACTTCGAGAGTGGTAATCTGCAAATATCATGGTGGTATAGCAACAGAACTGCACTGTCGCTTAAAAAAGTACTCTTTTTGACCATCCCTGGGTTGTCATTTATCTTTCCAGGGAAGTCATTTCAATGTAAACATATGCAAAGAACAACAGGTTAAAAGATGCACTTGGTATTTTCTTATTTGTTCAGACTAATTTTGTAGAGGCCACAGTGGCCAACATGGGCCACAAACTCTGAGACTTTAATTAGGTGATCTAGTTAATCCAATTCTCTGTCTAGTTAATCCAATGACCAGCTTAGTTTTTGTCACTGGTTACAAAAAGACTAAGCAACATAATCCAATGATGATCAGCTTCAGCCTGCTGGACGGATACGTTTTGCTTTGCAAGTGTGCCACCTAAGACTACGACTAACACCACAAATGATGAGCTTTGAGTTTGGATGGCATCTCTACTCAAAAACAACCTAACTTTAATGTATATTAGCGTATTTTTGAGCAGCCTCAGGTTCGAAGTGACTTACCCTTTAATGTTTCTTTTAGTTTTGTTCATTGTTGAAACATGCAACACCACAAATAACAAACAAGTTCCCAAGATAAAGGCGAACTAAAGCTGATTATATAATGGAAAAAAAGCTAACTTTATTACAGACATCTTTGTTTTGATATTCATCTGGGTCCTGTCCTTCTGCTTTCCTAAAGTCACCACAACTTCCTCACCAACATAAATACCGGCATGTTGCACAGTATGCACCCTTGCTGGCATTTCTGCAATCAAATATTAGGATTTTTACAAAGTACACCAGGGCTCCTTGGAAGTGATAAGCCTCCGAGTGGACAAAGGAGGAGTTTACAGAGGAGAGTTAGGCAGGAGAAAGTCAGACACTCTTATTTGTCTCTTATGTAATGTGGAGACCCAGCCCACCACCAGTTCACTTTGAGAGAGAGAGAGAGAGAGACACACACACACACACACACACACACCCACATGTTGAATCTGATCATTGCTGGTTTCCCCTTCTTCTTGCCTACAACCTCATTATATCAATACACTGTTTGGCCACATACGTACAACCTGGCATGTAAATTAATGTTCCTGTACCTTTTCAAGGTTACACGCACGACAAGAACTAGAACGTAGACATAAACTACGTCGGACAGACGTGAAGAAAACACGCAGACTGAAAAATTAACAATGATTTACGATAGGTCTGTTTTTGATTATGTCACTGTTTATGCTACGACAACCGTGGCTAAGTTTACCAACCTGATACCTCTTAAATCAACCTATGGACTATGCTGTATTGTAGTGTGACCGGAGCCTGCTCGAAAAACAGCACAGTACTGCATTTTTAGCCTTATGCAATGGCAAAGTCACACTGTTGACAATGTTTCCCAAAACAACATCCCAGAAGGTTATGCAGGGAGGAAGCAGAGCCTCAACTGTGCAGACCGAGGCCTACCCATGGAAAGTAACAAAGAATAAAAAATGAATACATAAATCAGGACAAAACTTACCTAAAAGAAGCAGTCTGTGTGTTGCTCTGTAGATCTGTTTGTCTTTTTGGAGCTGCTTCTCTATCTTTTTGTTTGCTTCTCTTTGTGCCTTCTCCTCATTTCTCTGGTCTTCAGTCTTACTGTTGCCCAAACAACCCATCTTCCCGCAGGGAAAAAAAAAAAGAAAAAGGGGGTCCAGGGGAGGAGGAAGAGGAGGTGGGAGAAATAAGAACTAGTGGAGGTGGTTATGTAGAAAGAATAATAAATAAATAAAGTGAACTGGTCTAGATCCCACGTCTGACCCGCGGATTTGGCAGCGGTGCCACCCACGTTTACAACATTTAGCGTCCCTGGCCTGGTCCAGATGCTGTCACCGTAGAAAAGAAGCGTATGTTGCTGTCAGAGAAAGGACAGGATACTGCTGCTGCTGACGACACCGAGGCCGCCTTCTCACTTGGTTCAATCCTGCTTTTCTTCCTTCTCGTGTACTATAGTTTTTGTTTTGTTCTCACACCCTATCCCCTTCGTCAACTGTGCCAAATTAAGACTTATAATCCAAGATGTCCGTTAAGACTCCAAAAAGTGGGGTTTCACCTCACACAGAGGCAGAATAAGCAGCCTCATTTGCATCTCCAAAAGCCCGGGTCTTGCGTCTCACTGCTGCCCGTGACAAGGAGCCCAACTCGGCGTGTCCGAACAGCTCGCCCGTACGGTGGCGCGGCTTGTCTCCACGTCTCCTTTCATAATAAACATGTTCATAGGTGTATATTTCCACTCCTTATCTATGTCTCTGTTTCCCCTCGTCTTCTACAGGGGCCCAGCAGAATAGGAGAAGGGGGATATTTACACCCAAACCAGCTACATGTGCGATATTTTCATTGCTTCCGTTGTCATCCGGCTCCTTCTCCTCCGCATCAAATCAACGCCGAACGGCTCCAAACTCACTGCGGCGATCTTCTCGGCCAGATCACCACCTCCGACGTCCAATATTTGTGGATTTGTCTTCCTTATTGGTGATGGCTGTCTCGCTGTGTTTTCTCCTCCAAAGGGCCTTCTGTCTCTATCGCTTTTGTTGCTCAAATGTGTTATCAGCCCCTCACATCGCCGCCGAGCCTCCAAAAACTGCGCACCGATAGACTTTTTGTTAAATTCCCGTTTCGGATCCGACGAATCTCTTCAAGAATACAAAAAAAGACCCCACAAATCATAAAAAAAGAAGAAGGAAAAGGTAAAACGTGACCAAGACGTGAGAATCCCTCGAAATGTATCCACGTTTCTTGCAGGTGAAGCAGCCCCCGCTGACAGCCTCATTTGTTAGCCTACATAAGGCCTGAGTGGACACTCATACATATTTTTATCCATATTCCTCTTGATTCCGAGGAGGCTAAATCGACTGGAGACTACATGTGCATTTACATTCACAAAAAATAGGACACGGGGTTGTAGCAGCAGCAGCAGCAGCAGCACATTCCCACCGCCCAGGCCGCTCCCCTCCTGGCCGCTCGTCGCGGAAGGTGAAAGACAGGAATAACCAATTCTTGGAGGTTATTATTTTCTGCCGTTCTCTCTCTCTCTCTCTCTCTCTCCCTCTCTCGCGTTCTCTCTTTCCGAGAACAGTAGCCTACATTGACGAGATAGACAGCAGCCGAGGAGAGACGGGGTGGGGCCACACAGCTCTCATTGAACCCTGGGAAGGAAGAGCCGAGAGAGGAGGAGAGGAGAGGCCGCTTCGCCCCGTCACGTGGGCCGGGCGCAGGGCAGCGTCAGCGGCGTGGCTCCGGTGACAAAACGGCGCCCTCTTCAAAGAGAGGGACCGCACACGGTTTGGAGGGTGGGGGTCTCGTACAGGAGCCATACTAGGGGCTCCCAAAGCTTTCTGCACCCTCTTGCAGAGAACACGACCCACAGTAAAATCCTGATAACGCAAAACTAACCTTGCATGACTCAAAATGTAAGGTGTTGTCCACCTCAACTGAAAAATATAGTCCCGCATTGTATAGTGACGGTAATTTATAAACCCTTAACACATACAGATCATTTGAATAGCAGTAAACTATCTGAAATATTTGCATTACTTGGCTCAATTCAGTGTTAACAACTAGGGATGGACCTACGAGTTTTTTTTTTTATTATTATTATTAGGGCCTGAGCCTGTAGGTACTTCAGGCGAAGACCCTATTATGTTTGTTATTATTATTATTATCAATAAGTCAAAGAGGACAACAACATATTTGTGCCAGATGTTAACTGTGGTGAATGTTACATTTTCCCTGGCAAATTGTACAATAAAAATCCCAGCACCAGGCTGCCTTCAAAGCGATGTGTTTAACGGAAGGTTTATTGAAAAATGATATATGAACCATAACATTAAATGTAGATTTTGAGCATACTGAAAAATAAATATGTTGATGAAATAACTCTTAAAGTAACTTAAGTGCCCAGAGTTCCCAGCAGGCCTTCACTGAATTGAATAAACTACTGGTACCTACTGCGTAGTGGGGGGGGGGGGGTGGCTGATGTAAAATATCCATCCATCGTCATCTTCCACTCATTCCTTATTAGTAACGGTCGCGGGGGGGCTGGAGCCTAGCCCAGCATCTACGGGCGAGAGGCGGGGTTCACCCTGGACAGGTCACCAGTCCATCGCAGGGCCAACATACAGAGACGAACAACCATTCACACTCACATTCACACCTACTGTCAATTTAGAGTATCAATCAGCCTCGTCCCCTCTTGATGTCTTTGGACTGTGGGAGGAAGCTGGAGTACCAGAGAGAACCCACACAGGAACAGGGAGAACATGCAGACTCCACACAGAAAGATCCCGCGCCCGAGCCGGGACTCGAACCCGGAACCTTCTTGCTGTGAGGCCACAGTGCTAACCACTGCACCACCGTACAGCCATTAATGTAAAATATGCTAATTCAAATAATGTGAAAAATGGCAAATATCTAAACTGATTATCAGCCAAACTGAAAATCTGTCAATCCCTATTTACAACCCTGAGGCGTCCATTTGTAAATCTCTCATATCTTAACCACTCACAGAATAGTTTATTAATGAATCTGACCTGCACCGCCGAGGTCTGCTACGACTCACGCTGATTGATCCACACCAAGAACTTTTGTCTCCCAAAGTCCAGTTTGTTGAGTGGGGTCATCACTCCATGCTGGACAAGGTGGGCATCAGCATGGCACAGATTCACATGCGTAGAAAATGGCGACCAACAAAAAAGACAAAATAATCATCCTTTTTATCAAAGTGAAATGACAGTCCGGTTAGGTGCAGTTGAAATGCGCGTTAATGTGAAATACATGACCTGTAAATCACTAAAAAAGGGAAAATGGCTTCCTGTTCATCATCTCAAACAGAAGCACCCTGTCAGTTCAGCAGCACAACTAATCCCTGACTGTTTCTGACATGATACACGCAGCGACATACAAGCATTCCTGTCCGAAGCAACGATCTGTATTTGCTAACAATACAGGATTTCCATAAATATCATCATTCAGCAGTTCAACAGTACAATTTATCCAAATAATACAGATTTTGCCACCGCATCTTGGGGCTGCTTCTATTGCTGTTTGTCTGTTCAACACTAGGTGGTAGCAGTCTTCAAGACCTGGGCACAGGAGACACTCCAGCAACACAGTAAAATTAACATCTTGTACGTTAATTATTGATGGGGTGTTGAAGTGTCCCTGATGTTCTCTGGACTTCACTAACATGAATAACTTTACATCTATGTCCCTCGTCTTCATCTTTATTTACGAATATGTTACCTGTAGTTAGTTTATAGTGGAATTACAGTAGATAAAAGAATGTACCTCTGCCAAGGAAACTTTTGTTTCATCACAGTCCCAGAAGGCACATTGACTGTAATGTAAGCACTGAGTTTTTGCATCTCACAAATGTTGTGAAACAAGGCTGCACCCCCCCACCACACACACACACACACACACACACACACACACACACACACATAACCCTTGACCCTTTAGCAGCATGTACACTTAATGCATTGTCATTATGTCGGTTGCCTGCTCAGCTGTCAATCTCATCACAGAGTAATAAAGTTGTATCTACTGCTAAGGCCTAATTGAGTGTGTTTTCCTCCTCTGGAGTCAAGTTTATCTGCCCACAGAGATGCATCAATCAGAAACAATGATGCACAATCAGTATTTTAGTTTAGCCAAGTTTAGGTTAAAGAAATCGTGATGAAATGTCACTTAATAATCTCATAAACCTGAATCAAACAAGCATTTTTTTCCCTTTTTCCCCACTATGTGTAAGCCAAGCTGACTCTTTAAAATAAGTAGGCCTACAAGACTGGAGCAGAGAAGAGGGCATGGGGTTTGCTTCAAGACGAGGAATCCACGATATATAATATAGATATAAGTACTTTTTTTCAAATATCAGTATATCTGTCCAGTGGCTGATATTAATATTGGCCTAGTAAATAAAGATCAGTTTCCTAATCTTTATGATAAAACAACAATAAGAAATAGGTTCGTCATTGGTGAATATCAACGATCAGCCCGATCAGTTATAAATTATTGGACAGTTCATATTTTTTGACATTGAGATTTGGGAATAAAGTTATGAATGTTTTTGTTTGTCGAAGTCTTTGCATTGATCACTCCTCTGTAGTCACACTGGCTCTTAATGGCCTCACAGCCATGAATATTACATACACTTCCCTTCACCCCACAGCTCAAATATGATGAGGCAGCCTCACTTGCAGCTGTGGGCAGACAAAGAAAGCGCTGCGTGAATAATATCAATCAGAATCGGAGAAATTATTTTTTTAAAAATCCTGCATAAATAAACAAGAATATTAACGACTTTGAATCCCAATCGTAAAAGGTACACGCGAGTGTGAGGTCATTCCGGTTCACTCTCCCCGAGTTGTTGCCGCTTTTTATTCTGGAGTTTTTATTTATGAGTGGAGGGATGTATTTCAGTCAGGTAATGATAGTGGCTATTCCCTTGAGAAAGATTAGCTTCAGAATCAGCATAGTAACACAGATGCAGGAATACAAACCCCATTAATGTAGAAAAGAGAGAGAGAAAGAGGTGAGGGAGGTGAAGAGGGTGTGACAAAGACAAGAGGGATGAGCAGAGCCAATCATCATTTTCACACACTTTGAGCTACGATACTGCTCCCTGCACTCTGAGAGCTACTTGTCCATGCGCACGCACACACACACACGCACACACACACACACACACACACACACTCTTAAACTCTACTCTCACCACCATAACCATCTCTCTACATGTTGGAGGATGCTTTGATCAAGGGTACATAAATTTGTGGGGGGAAAAAAATGTATAAGGAGCTTAGAGTTTTCCGCCACATTGCAGAGACATTTACCCATGCGTGCCACCGTCAAGAGGGAGGCGGTATCTGACGGAGCAGCTTGAGTGTCTCTGACACACAGAAGGAGACATGGCAGGGGACCTTGTGGTTGGGATGCTCTATAACTTGGTTCTCCCACTGCTCCTGCTGGCTGGTGAGTTTACGTCCATGTCAGTATTTTATGTTTTGTTTCAGCTGTTTGTCACTTTGACGAGAGTTTATATGTTTTATATAAAATGGCAGTTTAAGGTGGGAATTCTGTGATGGTCTTGGTGATGTTCTACATTTAAAAATTGTATTAAGCTAAATGTCCTTTTTGTGGACAGTATAAATGAAGGGTTTATATTGATGGAAAATACACACTAAAAAGGACAATTAACTCTCAATTTTTTAACTCTCTTTGTTAAATGTCCATTGTGGTATGAGCTTGAGGTTTATTCCCTTAAAGTGGTTTGTTGATGACTTGCAATTGTTGACCTGAATTGTTTGGAGGACACGCACAACGTCTGTTTGTCTTACAGGGTTTTTCCATTAGGTGCATTCATTTCTTACGAGAATGACTTGTGAGATGTGCTTTGAAGACTGGCTTCAAAAAAAAAAGAAGAAAAGAAATCTTGTACTTTGGCCGATCCTCACTTTACTTAGGCAACCGATGTACATTTTGATTCAACTTTGGGATCAAGGATTTTACAGACTGGAGAAACGATTACAGCGAGCAAAAACGGTTTCACTGTTTCACTTAGGGGCACTTGCATTATTGCTAGGTTTGAAAAATTCTGAGCTGAATATGTTTGGCAAGAATGGTGTGCTGCAAGTACAGCATGAGTGTGATGGACCATGCTGATGGCTAGAATACAGATAAGAGAACACTATGCAAGAATCCATCCATCCATTTTCTACCGCTTATCCTGTTAAGAGTCGGGGGGGGGGGGCTCTCCCAGCAGCCTTCAGGTGAGAGGCGGGGTTCACCCTGGACAGGTCACCAGTCCATCACAGGGCCAACACATATAGACACATTCACTCTCACAGCCACACCTACGGTCAATTTAGAGTATCAATCAGCCTCGTCCCCTCTTGATGTCTTTGGACTGTGGGAGGAAGCTGGAGTACCAGAGAGAACCCACACAGGAACAGGGAGTACATTCATTGTAGGAGGTGGCAATAATTACATATAAATAATAATACATAAAGCACCACTGATATGTGATACAACCTGAAAAGACAGTATTTATTAAATATTTAGGAAATATTCCCTGAAAGCTGCAGTCAGTTTGCTTTATTAAATTACAATCATCCTTGCGTATGTTGCGTGAGGCATCTAATATCTGAAATGACAAAAACCAGAATGTCTCTCATATGCATTTGACATTTGTCCTATTGAGATAAACTAAGATAAGATCATTAAACGTACACACACACACACACACACACACACACACACACACACACACACACACAATTTTAAATTAATTAACAAACACATGCAAATTTGGTGATAAGTTCAGAGTTCACAATTTGATTTCTAGTATTTTGTGGGATACTGCTAACACAACCAAAACAAAAAGTCCCGAGTCTATCAGTGTGACTTTTGTGAACAACAACACTGGTGATTTTATCTAACAGACTCCGTGTGTGTGTCTTCTCTTCTCTAATTGTAAGCCTCCTCGTTCCGTTACAATGGACTGTCAGTGGTGTATTTCCTGTTTGTCCTCACTTTGCCCCTGCTGCCGAACCCGAGTCTGGCAACCATGAAAGGTGAGAAAGACATCTGACCCAGTTTCAGGAAATGTCATTGAAACCTTACACAACGCAGGATAAGATGATTCTGACAAGTAATGAACAATTCTCCTTCAACGGAAGACCCACAACAAGTAGCGTTGTAGAATAAATCTGACCATCTTGTTTTATCCGTATCAGAAGGGTGTTTTCATGAAACACTAATCTCCGTGGATAAAAATACATTTAAATATGACGTGAACTTAATATGAACAATTGCATAACTCATCCTGCTGCTCTTTTATTACTTTATGAAAAAAGATATTAAAATACACTTGTTCCTCTTTGTTAGATGTGCACATGACAAAATGTATATTGTATAAGTAACTGTGTGTGTGTGTGTGTGTGTGTGTTTGTGTGTGTTATTGATTACAGCATTCTGATGAATTAAAAGTATCACCCCCACCCTCTCAGAGTACTTTGTAAAAGGGATGTGGCTGGAATGGTCAAATCAATTATACATAGCTTGGTAATTACAGTGAGGAATTAAAAGATGTGGTGTCAGCATTTTGTCAGTCATTTACTCTCCATCCCGCGATCTAAAAACTGTTTACTTCTCCGCCTATCTTTGAAAGCACCATACCTCTAGTTATCTTTTTCTTGCTATATAATCTTGCTCTCCTTGTGCTAAGTGGTCGTGCGTGCGTGTGTGTGTGTGTGTGTGTTTGTGAGTGTGTATATCCCGTGTGTGCAAATGCTTCATGTTTTTTGCGCTCCCACCGATTCTGTTACTTGAGGAATGCGTGTGTGATGATGCACCTTATTGCTCAGAGGAACAAAGCTTTTAGTGAAAATCCTGAGCATCAATAACATATTTGCGCGCTCGACTGAGCTTGCGCCACGCCGGCGTTGTTTCTGCGACCTCCTGATTACAGACATCAAAATGTACATCCAAATGAATGAATCCAAATCGAATAAACCTTGGTTTACAAAAACAATGGTTTGGTTTCCCTGCGTAGGACCGAAACATTTTTGCTCTGTACAGCCTCACGTTCTCTCATGATCTATTCTTTCTGCTCTCAACTGACTTTCCTTCTTTTTTGAGGCTGCCGCCCCCCCCCCCCCAAAAAATAACTAGACTAAAATATAAGTGCATTCACTTTAATAAACGTATAAAGTGCTCATGACTTTTTTGACATGACCTGTCCGTAAGTTTGAATTATGCATTTGATTTTGTTTTCGCCTGGTTTTGATTTTTTTTTTTTTTTTTTCAGATAAAACAGGTCAGTTCCTCCGGACGGTCATCTATACGAGCGTGACCTTCCTCAGTCTGCAGTGCTTCATGCAGATCCCCTTCGCCTATATCCCTCCTCCTGGTAAATAAACAAACATTTGGTTAAGAGTCAGTGACAAATCACTGTATTCATATAATATTGTTAACTTTCTGTGGCCTGTTTTACAGTAAGCGGGCACTCGCCTTGATAACTGTGCTCTGTATTAACAGTTAGCGGTCTCTGGGAAGATTTCCTTTACCATGTTGGCATTGTAAGGTACGGGTTCACTTTCCACACTTTCTTTTATCAGGGGTTACACATTTTTACACCCTCTGACTTGAGTTACATCAGAGCAGATTTGTAGACTACAACTCAAACTAACACATACATTGACAGTTGAAGACTCCACCGTAAATTGATGCCGTGATAATGGAAGGCCACTGGTCCCCTAAATTTGATTTGTATGACATTTAGAGTGACTGAGAAGCCACCCATTTCCATCAGCACAGTGATACAACCTCAAACCAACTCATCTGTTGTGCAGGCCACCATACCACCAATTCATCATCATCATCATAGCAAAAACAAAATTTGACATTTGTGATTACAAGCTTTTGGGTGGTCTGGAGTACAAGCAGTTATAATCCAATATAGACATGTAGCACATTTTGATAAAGGCAACTTTACTTTTAACCTGATTGGTGATCAACAGCAGCTCAAGTCCTCAGCAGAAAGGAGTTGATGCCTCCCCAGTAAGAGTGGGAACCAGTGATTCTGCCTGTGTGTTTCCAGGTTCAGCTTCATAGATCCTGGGAATATTGCACGCCTCCTGGCACCAGACACGTGCCTCTTCGTCTCCTCCATCTTTGTATACAGGTTGTGCAAAAACCGACTGCGCTCTGTGCCCCAAGTCAACTTCCATGAGAACGGGATCCCGCCCTCTGACACTGAGGTAATCGAGAGCTACAACTGCTATGATAATATGTATAACATTATGTAGTGTTAAAAGCTGACAGAGAAATCAACCTGATTGTTTCACGGGTCTGACAGGAAGTGGGGTCCTCTGACAGCGAGTCTGAGGAAGGGAGTGAGACTGAGGGCTCGTCCTTTGACAGCTCGGATGAGACCACGGTGCCGGTTCAGTCAGGTCCACCTGAGTTTGTTCAAAAGCTGATCGTGTTTGCAGCCGGACTCAGGCTGCTGTTAACGGCAATCATGAACACAGCAGGGAAAGTGGTGGTGACGATACTGCTGGGCCTGGCAGGTATAATACAGCAACAGCAGTACTACAAATTGTATATGTTTTGTCCATCTGTTTGTGTTATTACCCTTGTTTCAACGTCCTGTGTATGTATGTTCAGGTATCACACTACCTTCCCTCACCTCATGTGTGTATTTCGGGGCCTTTCTGGGACTGGTATGGTGGTGGGTGTTTAGTCACTCCATTAGCATGCTCCTCTTCAGCTCCCTGTGTGTGATGATGGCCATCTTCAGTGGAGGACACCTGCTGGCTCTGTACCTCTACCAGCTGCCCCTGTCCCAGGAGCTTGTGCCCCCAAACGATATCTACGCCAGGTAGAGAAAGAGTTACGCATTAGGATGAGAGTTCTTCAGATTGGATACCAGCGGATTCATGCTAGTTACTAATCTGAGAAAATCAAAAACACACAAAGCAAGCACATATACAGTACAATATACTTTCATGTAAAGTGTGTTATCATAATGAAGTCATCATAATTAACTTTAGACCCTGGACTGGATCATTAGCTCAGGTGCATCCCTCTGAACCAAAAGCATCAGCTCTCAGTGTTACAACAGTCATTCTTTTGTATTTTTCTTTTTGGGTTGGTTTTTCGTACTTTTTTTGAAGTTGCATTGTATACATTAATCTAATTTCTTTTTCTCTATTTTCTCCCTGTGTTGCTTCCCATCTCCTGTGCCAGGTTGTTTGGTATGACTGGAGTGATTAGAACCAATAGTTCTGATCCGTATAGTCTCGGTCTGCAACCAGATGTCAGCTGGCCTGACTTCATCAATCCTCTGGTTCTACTGCTGCTGTATTACACACTGGTGGCTCTGCTGCACAAATGGGTGCATATCACAGAGGAGGTTTGTAACTCTGTGTGTGTGTGTGTGTGTGTGTGTGTGTGTGTGTGTGAGAGAGAGAGAGAGAGAGAGAGAGAGAGAGAGAGAGAGAGAGAGGTTGGAACTGTGAAGACATATATTAATTATAATTACCTCTGCCAAGGGGGTCATATTTTCAGGGCTGTCAGCAGGATTATTAAAATCTATAGAGCTGAGTTTCACCAAACTTTGGCAAAGAAGAACCCATTTAAGTTCGTGGCAATGTGGTAGTCATATTATTATCATACATGACAGACTTCTAATAGATGTTGTATTTCTTAGGATATTGCTGATTGTGAGGAAACTGAAAGTCGAATGGACAGTCCAGAGGATCCTCCAAGCTTCTCGAGAGTCATGTACGTCACAGGAGATAAACAAGAGGTAATATATATGAATAAATAATAAATCACCATTCTTGTGTCCTTTACTCACAGGTTGTAGCACAAAATGATACATCATTCTTCTACCCCCTTTCACTCTCCCAAAAAAGTAAATACATCAATGCAGAGATTGCGGTCATACTCCTGCAACCATGCATCACCACTTCAGGGTGCATGTGAATGATCCATCAGTAGAATTTCCAATTTTGCTGCTATAGCAAAAATGTTGGTGTGGCAAAATTTGGTGTGGCTACCACAGAGAAATACCAGAAAAAATAATGATCTATGTTAAAACAAAAAAACAAAAGGAAAGGAAAGCAATGGAATTATCATGATAAATGCTTTTTAAAAGGTAGCCAACATGATCTTTTTAAAGTATTTCAAAGATATGACGGATGTACCGTTTTTCCTTTGTCCAGCTTTTGAGCAGCACAGATGATGAAACCTATCTCCCTGATGAGGTAGGCTATTTTATAGCTCCATCTTATATGCAGGATGTATCATATTTACATTTTTGATTGACAGTAATCTCATTATGTCCCCCCCCCCCTTTGTTTTACCACATACTTGAATATGTCAAATGTGTACACTTTCCGCAGCCAATGATCTTAGTGATGGGAAGTTCCTGGCAAGATATCCGTAGACATGATGTAGGATCTCTATTAGGCGGAGCTGGGTACACAAACTGTTACCCTCTACCACAGTATGAAGCCAAAGACTCAGAATCACATGGTAACAATACACGCTGCTTCCATCCATATTCACTAGTGTTATTGTGTAGTTGTCCTGAATGCCGCTGTTCAAAAATTAAAGTACTGTCTGATGCAGTTTTTTTTTAGGATTGATTTGGTTTTTCAGCAACTGACCATGTTTGATATGTTTACTAAAATCTTTCCTTAACCAAAACTTTTGTCCCTCCCGTCTCCTGGAGACAGAAAGTGAGGGTGAAATGGAGAAGAGTGAGGAGGCGGCGGTGAGGAGCGTGACAGAGGAAACTTCACCTCCCTCGTCAGGCCCAAGTGGTCTGGTCATCTTTGGACGACTGGCGCAAAAGCACAGCTATGTCAGCGGCCTTATCATCATGATGGTAAAAAAAAAGATATGGCAACATTATGGACGTATTTTTTAACAACTAGAAGCCATAGTGTAAGTCCGCCAGACAGAATGGAAATTTGATCAAAAGTGATGTCGTATTTGTGGTTACAGCTGAGCAAGGTTGTGGATGAAACAGGTTGATTTGACTATTTGTAAAGTTGGATTCACATATTAGCAATTACTTTGACAATTAGTTTTCATTCAGTCATTTCTGAGCAGAGATTTTATTTGTTTAGTCAAAAATAATTAAAAAAAATGCATTTGGAACCATTGGTCAAGTTACAAAAATAGTAAATGAGATTAAAAAACAAACAAACATATTGGCGTTTGGTAAATGATACCACATTCATTCTTTTTTATCTTTAATGTGTAGATAATTTTAAAAAATCCATGGAAACAAGAAAATAATTAAATTTAACCACAAAAAGAACCTTTTCTTACAAGTTACCTCGCTGACTCACTTAATTAAAGTATTGCATCTTATTTTAGCTACGCTAGTTGTTTGAATTAGCAATTTCTGATATTAGCATTAGCAACAGATACGGTTAAATTAGCAACTAGCAAACACAGTGAGGTGGATTAGCAGGCTAGTTGATAAGATTACCACAGAATAATTTAACAACGCCGACAAAAACCGAGCATTAAAGTTTGGAGCATTTCCAGCGTTTGAGTGGGTGAACTCAACTGTTAGCAAACATTATTTAGAGATAATTCACGATAACAAATAATGAACGATAAAAGAAGACGTGCTAACGTTACTTAGCTGGTTGCTTGATTACTTTATTAAATCACATCTGTTTTTACAGGTGTGGAGTATCACCTACAACAACTGGCTGACCTTTGCCCTTCTTGTGTGGTCCTGTATCATCTGGATGATGCGGGACCGGCGGCGGTATGCCATGATTTCAGCGCCATTCCTGGCGGTCTATGGTACAGTTCTAGTGCTGCTAGGCTTCCTGAGCGGGCTGCGCCTGAGCCGGGCCGAGCTGTACCCCGGTCTGCCCCGGGCTGTGATAGAGGACTTCGACCTGGGAAGCTACCACCCTGCGACCTGCGTCCACCTGGGAGCCAAGGTAAGGCCGGCTGGAGGAGCATGAATGTCTGAACCCCGTTAACACAATTAGCCATGGAAATGTTAGACAGAGAAATAGAGAAGTGAGAAGAAGGAAGCAACGTTGTTCTGCGTTGATGATTATTTTCTGTTATTTACATAGACAGAGCTTTTTAAAAGAAGATCTCACTTCAGAATCTCTTTAACCTTTTTTCCAGATTAAATTTGATATTTCATAAAATTTCCTATGATAGTTAACAAGATAAGCACCAATTTAAAGTCGTCATTGTAAATTATATATGTTAACAACAGTGAAACGTTGTCTGCCTTGAGGAGTCTCACTGTCACCATGTACTCTAATATTTGCTCTGGAAAAGAAATTGTGCATGTACATTATATATTTTGTACTTATAATACACTTTGTGTGCTGCAGGTGTTCTACACTTTCAGCTTTTGGTTGATGTTTCGTCAGCAGCTGGTGGAAAGACAAGAGGAGCAGAGACTGAAGGACCAATCTCCCGATGAAGTCAAAGTTATGCAACGTAATGTGCTTTAATGCTATGGTAACAAACATGGCTTTAATTTTACAGTTGCATTAAAACTAGGGCTGTCACGCCTTTTGAAAAAAAAATCTAATTTATTACATGTTTGTAATTAATTCATTAATCAAGTGAATCTGTTATTTTCTACAACCCTCGTAAAAACCAGGTCATGAAAGTGATCTTGAGATGTATATAGTGAGTGAAGATTTTCCTCTCCTCCTTGTTCTCCTGCCGTCTCTCTTTCTCCTCTCTCCTCTCTCCTTTCTCGTTGTCAGCAGAGGAAAATCCTCCATCACCTGTGGTGGCGATGCTGATCTCAGGTGTCAAAGGGCTGCTGGTGAAATACTGGATCCTCTTCTGCTGCTCCATGTTCTTTGTGGTCAGCTTCTCTGGAAAAGTATGCATTGATAAACAGCATACAGTTAAAAACTACTTTCCAAATATGAGACAGATGTTAAAGAAAATACCTCCAGCGAGGAAGGGCAAAGTCAACAAACCACCAATCTCAGATCAGCTATGTGTGATCACTTAGTATTTTAATATTTATTAGGGCCTGAGCCTGAAAGTACTTCAGGCGAAGACCCCATTATTTCTGTATTTATCTGCAGAATCTGTTCAAACAGATTAACAAACCTCAGTTACCTTCTCTGTAATGAAAATGTGTTCACTAAATGTATTCACAGAGTATATTAATTAATTTTACCTGCCACGTTTGTGACGAGATTCTTTTTTTTCTTCTTTTCCTGGAGTTTTACAGCTACAATAGTTTAGATGGTCTTCACATTTGTAAAAGATAGAAAATCAGTAAGTTATGAAATGATCGCTGAATAATGGAGAAATATGATTTTGGCTAATTCATGAATTATTTTTTTTTTGTATTTATATTTTTCGGAAGTATATCAAATATGTGTTTCTGGATACGGTCCAGACAGTCGTCCTTCTGGAAACTCTTAGTCTTAGTCACAAAAATCATAAATACCCAGCCACCGCATTGAATCAAATTCGATTTTCATGTTTCTCTTGCTCAGGTGGTCGTCTACAAGATCCTCTACATTGTCCTCTTCCTCTCTTTTGTCGTCCTGTACCAGGTTAGTGATGCAGCTGAGATTTACTCTGTCTGTGTTGCAACGTACACGTAGGCTTGTTAGAGGCAACCTCGTGTGTATGTCTTGTTAAAGAATTGTTACTTCTCTACGTGAATATTGTATGTAATTGAGTTGAAGTGGCTAAACGATGGCTTGTGTGGATCGATAAATGTTGAAGAAACTGCTCTTATAGTTGATACTGCGTAGCACAGAGTCACTATACAGTAGTTTCAAGTTACTGTTATGTGTGAGATCTAAATGACCACCAGTCGCTTATCCAGCTGTTCAACACATGTAGCCCCTATACAAACCCACTCAACACCCATGCAAACCGCCCATCCAGCACTCATAGTCACTATTTTAAAGTTAAAAGTATTGATTATGAGTCATAAACACATGCATAGCCATTTTTGCTGCTGTCTCCTTGGTTTTCCTTTCCCATCTTATGTTTCTGCTGACCGTTTAGAAACACGGCGGGCACTTACAGAAAGGCCTAATGGCTGCGGAGGTGACGTGAGATGAGACGCCATTATTTGTCTGTTTCGACAACGTCAGCACCACTATGGTGTTTTACATGCTAGGGCATTTGATGGAAGGAATACAGCAACACTGATATGAATGACAATAAAGCTATGTTTATCATTTTGTTTACATAGAGTAATGATGGCAAACTGCTCTGTTTCATTCCTAAATGTCATCTTAATGAGCTCCATCGTTACTGAGTAACCATGTTCTATATTATGTAGAGAATCTATTTTTATTATTTACATTTCCCTTTCCAATTCTGACACAACCACTGTAAAGCTACTCCTGCTTTCACCTCCCCCAGATCCGTTTTGACGTGTGGCGTCGGCTTCTGAAGATGTTCTGGGCGGTGGTGGTGGGGTACTCCATGGTGGTGTTGATCCTCATCTACATGTACCAGTTCAGGAGTGTTTCTGCACTCTTCAGACAGATCATGGGCATGTCAGAGGAAGGGTGAGTAGCTCTCATTGGTCGTCAGTAAACTTGTCTGTTGTTTTGTGTCATCGCCATGTCGCCTGTCCCTCCAGTCTTCGTGACCTGGGTTTGGAACAGTACAGTACGGTGGAGCTGTTTGCTCGTATCCTGCTTCCTGCTGCGTTCCTATTGGCCTGCATCCTCCAGTTACATTACTTCAATGCAGATTTCCTGACTCTCAGCGACATTGAAAATGTGCCTGTCAGGCAGATTTCCAGGTGAGATGACAAGAAAGGTTTGAGTATCCTACCCCAAAACATTTCTCTTATAGTATGTTGAAATCTGGCAAAGGAGAGGTACAGGTAGGCCCTTTGATGACTGCTCAGAGTAACAGACTCTAACTGTGGTTTTTGGTCATGTCCTTGTCTCTTTCCAGAGAGGAACAGCTCAGAAGTTCAATCAGTGTGATATCTGAGACGTAAGAACTGTGTTTATTAATCTAAAACTGATTTCTTCTTTGTCTGTTTCAGATTTATGTGGAGAGAGTGAGTTATCGCTGTAATTATTTTTTGGAATGGGCGTTATCAGTTAGGATGTTCCCAGAAAACCAAAAACTTTCAGAGGAACTTTGCCTCTAATTTACTCCCAAAAATCCTGGTCAAGAATGCAATACGTTCCAAAGTTACAGGACTTTTTGAGGCAGGTTTTACCAGGGCTGACTGTGGACATGTACAGTTAACCTTACATTGTCCTAATGCCTCAATTTTTTTTTTTTTAAAAGCAGTTTGGAATCATTATGAGGACAAAGGGTGGACATTTCTCATATGTCGACATTAAAACCTGGACGGCAATATTTATCTCAGATGACACTCATGAGTTTTATTTTCATTTCTCCATTAAGTCAAATATTAGAGTCAAGCCACATCTGAAAGTAAGAATGAGGTTAATCTTATGCTGTTGTTTATTCACGTCTTATTGTTGTGTTTCAGATGT
This sequence comes from Aulostomus chinensis, assembly GCF_037954235.1. NCBI lineage: Eukaryota > Metazoa > Chordata > Actinopteri > Syngnathiformes > Aulostomidae > Aulostomus > Aulostomus chinensis. The sequence continues at coordinate 20,966,114 of NC_141328.1, read as the reverse complement.
ATTTGTCAGGTTGCTTAGATGTGTAAATAGAATTGCACAGCAAAACCTTTGGTTCTTTTTTAGATTGATCTCTGGTTCCAGCATTCCTAGTACTTCCTTAATCAGAAGCAGGTGGCCTGACACAGTGTTAATGTTCTGCCTCTGAATCCTAAAATGGCTGGCCTGCGTGGGCTGCGTTGGAAAAAAAAAAAAAAAAAACTGTAAATTTTTCAAGGTAATGGAAATATCAGTCATTCTCACTGTCACGTCCACACATCTCTCTCGTCTTATTTTCCAGCATTAAAGAAAACCTTGCAAAGTTCCGTAACAGGTGAGCCTCTCATAAAGTTGCGGTTGATTCTTGTTGACAAGTATTCGTATCTACGTCGTTCTAATAAGGAATTTATTTAAATGTGTGACAAGTACTGTTTTTAGTTTACTAAGGCGGTCTTTAATCAAAAACTTATCATCTGTGTAACAGCATGATATGAACAACGCTGACATTTTTGAATTTCTTGTTGTCCTGCAGGCTTAAGAAGGAGAACATGGGAAATGGTACAAGTCAGGAGACTCTAGACAGTGTCGGACTGCAGTCGTCCTCAGATAAAGAAGCAGAGGAGGAGGAGGAGGAGCCTGGAGGGGAAGGTAATTACAGAACCCAGTAAGGAATGGGACAAATAGTTGTTACAGAAGAGTATGTTATTTATCTTAATATGTCTCTTGTAGTTTATTTTGGGAGTATTGACGATATAACTTAGAGCAGGTTTACTCAGCACGCAGTACGCCCATGAAATCACATTGAATACTTTTTTTCTCTACTTCTGCTTAAAATAAATCTTTTAACTTTTAGGTTGTTTATATCTGTTACACCGGTGTCGCAACATATCATGAGCATCAGTGTTGTTGGAGTTCATCATCTCAATCAGCCATATGAGAGCTGTAGAAGAGATGCGATGTTCAAATTGAGTCTGACACGTTTCCACCTCTTGTCTTGCTTCCTGGTTGATATTGATTCCTTTCATACTCCCAGAAACGGCCTCCAGCAGTTGTGAGGATCCGTGGATTCTGATAGTTAATCGGATGAGCCTGCTACTCATTCAGGCCCTGTCAGGACTCTACAGGATGCAGGAGCTGAGCTGGACACTAATGGAGCTTCACGGTTTCAAACTTGTGTCCTCTGGCATCATCTGGGTGTCACTGGAAGAGGTGAGCTTTTTGGAATCCATAATAACTTTATCAGTCTATTCAGCTGAGAGAATTTGTATGTTGTCTTGCTTTGTCTTTTTTATTTATTTATGTACTTTTTTGGAAGCCATATCCACCAAGAATGGATCAAAGGTTTACCGATGTTTGTAGAAGAACAAACTAAAACGCAGTGATTTTCATTTTTACAGGTGTCTCTGATGAACTTCCTCTTCCTTGTTCTGTGGGTGTTTGCGCTCCCGTTTCCAAGGATACGGCCTTTGGCTTCCAACATTTCTGCCGTGTGGGCCTGCGTCATGGTTGTGTGCAAGATGTTTTACCAGCTGAAAGTCATCAAACCCCTTGAATACTCCTCCAACTGCACTATTGTGAGAACAGATGTCACACACAGCTGGATTACGGCTCAGCAGACATGAACCTCTCTGGGATGTTTGTGGTCCCACTCATGCGAGATGGTCTATTGTTACGCAGGGTTTGGCTCCATCCAACAGCTCAGGCCTCGACTATGGAGCGGAGCCGAGGGGGAACATGATGGAGCTGCTGAGGAGGTCCATCCTCTACACTGAGCCCGTGGACCCCGTCTACTGGTGTGGGGCGCTGCGCAAGTGTGAGGGCAGGATCCTTCCCTGTCTGAGGGTGCGTATGACACATGTGGTCAAGTCACCATTCTGGAAAAACCTCTCACATTTATGAACAAAAAAAAAATGATCACAAACAACACACACAACTGCTTTTCTGTCCTGTTTCATAATGTTTCACAGCTCACACATGTATTTACTGTAGATTAAATATTGAATTATTGCTTGGTTTAACCAGATAAAATTGATTCCTTACAATGGAAATTAATTCGATGCTGAAGGTCTCAGATAGAAGTCCAACACCGAAACATTCAAACCCCAGCGACATGATGACATACAACAATCAAGGAGACACACATGGAGCTAGTTCACCTCATACTGGGGTCACTGACCTGTCTCAAGCAGATCTTCATCTTCATCACCAACCGTGATCGGAAAAACAATATTACTACCTCTCCCTTGTGGCAGTCCTGATGAAAAACTGAAAAGCATTTGTTTGAGCCTGTTACCTAATTTGAAGGCAGTTCAAATGATGAAGCTGAACCTTTTCACTGTTTTCATCACCGGTGATAAACGTTTGACTCGCTGAAAACATAAAATAGCTGTCGCAGATGATTTGAAAATCAAATTCATTTTTTGTTTGTTTTTTTTAGAAAAGTTTGCCGCAGTTCCACTTTTGCATTTGCCTTCTTTTCTTTCTTCCTGTGTGATGTAGAACCATCTGATGGTGTTGGGTTTGCTGGCGTTTGAAGTCACTGTCCATCGCCACCAGCTCTACTTCCGTCTCCATAACAACCAGAAGACACCGCCCTTCAGCATCATCTTCCAAGGCATCACTAGGCAGCACCTGGATCACGGTGTCCTGCCCTGCATCAAGTACTTCATCAACTTCTGCTTCTACAAGTTTGGACTAGAGGTTTGTGAGTCAGCTCACATGAACTATTTCACATTTGGGACGCTGACATCTGAACTTAAATGCACTTCCTCTTAGATTAGTTTAATAGTGGCTGTCAACGTAATTGGTCAGAGGATGGATTTCTATGCGCTGCTCCACTCCTGCGCTCTGATGGTTGTTCTGTCGCGGCGACGCAGGAAAGCTATCGGGGAGGTGTGGCCAAAATACTGCTGCTTCACAGCGGGACTCATGGTACTGCAGTACATGCTCTGCATCGGCATCCCCCCTGCTCTCTGTGTTGGTATGGAAGATCAATAATCAGATGTGTTTTTGCTAAATAAGATCACGAATGATTATTTTATCTCCTGGTCAGATTATCCCTGGAGGACAGCACTTCAACCTTTGACATCTAATGTCATCAAATGGTTTTACCTGCCTGACTTCGCCATGAGTCCCAACCCTTCATTCATATTCTGTGAGCTTCTCTTTTTTTCTCCTCTCTTATCTTTTCTTGCTTCATTTTGACGCCTCGTTCTTGTGCCCTCTGCAGACGACCACCTCCTGCTGCTATGCTCCTCTCTGCAGTGGCAGGTGTTTGAGGAGGAGAACCGGGCGGCGCTGCGTCTGCTGGCTGGAGACAACGTTGAGATCAGCCGCAGTCTGGATCCGTGTTCCTGCAACCAGTTCATACCTGTGGACAACTTCCTTCACTGCAGGTCAGGAACACCACATGTACTTTTCAGGTCATTTTATTTTGTCTTTTATCTCACATTATAGATTCCTTTGTATCTCAGACCTGTCTTATTTATTATGTTAAATCTGTGCATGGTTAGTTTTATCCTCACCCTAGAGACTTGATCAATTCTCATATATATATCCATCCATTTTCTTCCGCTTACTCCTGTTAAGGGTCGCGGGGGGGGCTGGAGCCTATCCCAGCAGCTATAGGCGAGAGGCAGGGTTTTATATATATGTCACCTGCATTACAAACAGCTTTGGAGCACTTTAAGTCCATCTTAAGACAGATTCCTGCTCTGTAGGTTAAACTGCAGGTGGAGAATTCAAGAGAGTCTGTGGTAATTTCAGGAGCATTAAGGGGTTGAGACAGATCATTAATTTAGAACTCATGAAAGCTGTTCTGGTAAACAGAAATTGCTGGATAAGCACTAAAAGACGTCTCGAATTTCCATGAAAGCTCAGTGCCTTCATTGAGTTGTCTTGCCATCTGTCATCTGAGCATATCCTGTTGACGTTGTGCTTATCAAAAATGTCACATTTTCATACCACATTTAACGTACTCATATAGAATACAGTCAAATAAAGAGGATGTTTACGATTCGTCAAAAACTAAATTATTGGCTGAAACTGGCCAGTGGTGGATGACTAATTTATATTATTAATTCATGTCACCCACCGTAAAAATTAAACCTCATAAAAAAAACCCTAATCCTGACAACTACTGTGAGTGTTAGAGGAGGTGTTTGACATAATCATATGAAAGGAGTCATGTCCCTTTCACATTTGAAATAGCCAAGCGATAATTAGCTTAGCTTAGCATAGAGACTGGAGATAGACAGCTTGTTTTGCTTGGTGCAGTAAGGTTTCAGTTTTGCATTTCTGTGTGTGTCTGGGATTTTTTTTTGATTAGAGAGTTTTAGAGCTGGTTGCTTGTGTATTTTTTAAACCAAAAAAACAACTGCTGCTTGACTTAATGCTAGCTTAGCTAAGTTTTGTGTATGCAACTATGTAACAGTATAGTTAATATTCAGCATGCAGTTAGTGAGCAGGACATTTTATATATCCCAGAAATTAAACAAAAGCTTTATTTTCTCTCTAGATTTTTTAGAATGAATGTTTTGAACAACCGAACAGTACCATTATAGTAGCTTGTGTGTTTTCGCATTTGAAAAGTGACTCTTTTTTTTTCTGTCTCTGTTCTCAGGTCTTACCTGGACATGGTAAAGGTGTTTGTGTTCAGTTATTTCTTCTGGCTGGTGCTCTGCCTCATCTTCATCACCGGCACCACCCGTATCAACATCTTCTGTCTCGGGTATCTGGTGGCCTGTTTCTACTTCATGTTGTTCGGTGGCACGGTGTTGATGCAGCCGGTCAAATACATATTGCGACTGTGGGACTGGCTCATCGGCTACACATGCTTTGTGATCACCATGAAGAACCTGGTGTCTGTGAGTTACTGCAGTCATATTACCTCAGCTTCATTTAAACTGTCCATGATCTATGATTAGTTTTGTTTCCATGAGATGCTCTTTTTCTCGTGATTAATGGTCTCTGGTCTCCTGTTACCAGCTTGGTTCCTGTGCTTACTTGGACAGTCTCTTGAAGAACGGCTGCTGGTTGATTCAGGCGTTCAGCATGTTCTGCACCATCAAAGGCTACGATGTCCGTGAGTGTCCTCACCAAGATTTGAACCAGATTTTGTGTGTGTGTGTGTGTGTGTGTGTGTGTGTGTGTGTGTGTGTGTGTGTGTGTGTGTGTCAGAAACAAGTCTGAAACTTAGTCCTGTGTTGCAACAACAACAAAAAAAGAGGTATCTGCTGGCTTCATGTTGGGCTTCAGACAGTAATTGTCTGTGAAAGTTACAACCAGGTAACTAAGTTGTTTGAGTATCTAAGACTTCGATTAAATTTACTGGTGAGTTCTGGCATGTATCTGTTTCAGCGGAGCCTGATGATGAGTGTGAGCTGCCGGAGGGTGAGGCCGGTATTGTCTGGGACGCGATCTGCTTCACTGTCCTCTTGGCTCAGAGGAGAGTTTTCCTCAGCTACTACTTCCTCTATGTCGTGTCTGACCTCAAGTCTTCCAAGATATTAGCCTCCAGGTCTGTACTCTAACAAACTCCTAACCTTAATTTTGGTACACAGAAATGTACATTGTCTTGAAACCCAGTGCAAGCTGTTTGTGATCAGTTTAAAACAACATTAAAGGAGCATTTTGAGAGTCTAATCTTGTTTCAGTAAAACCCTGTGTTTGATGCTGCTTTATTTGAAAGATAGTTGTTCATTATTGATCATTTCCAAGATGTTTACAGGAAAGAATAATGTAATTTGGCACTGCTATATTGAAAAAAATAATAATTTCCTAGTTGGACTTTATTGATTGACAGTGTACTCCTTGGAACATCAGACAAAGGGAAGAATAAAAGCACATGCAAAAGTGATTAAATGCACCAAGCAGAAAGCACTCAGAGGATGCGTACCTCCACTCAGGTGAACTTCAATGCTCGGATCCTAATTAAAGCGGAGAGCAATGATAAGCGACATGTTGGATGGTGGCGTGTTTATTAGAGAGAGAGGGAGGGGAAACCTGATAATATTTAGGTTTTGCATGAAGGCACAGTTTAATATGTGCACTGTGGTGCATATATCACTTACTGCTCCAGTAAGTGGCTCAAAAGAACACACACACACACACACACACACACACACTACCTATATATTATGTTGCTGTGCATCATGTGATGAAAGTAGTGTGTAATTTAATGTTTTACCGGGGTTACTTGTAACATCCAGGTGCCCCAGTGATGATACCTTGAATTGAGCTTCAGGCTTCAGGCAGGGACTCTCATCAAAGATTGAAATAAGTCATTTCCTGTTTTCAGCAGGTGGCGCTGTGACTTTTGTGTCCCAAATTTAAATGTTTTCTTCCTTAGCCCATACTACACCCCTTCATCAAATTTGGTGAAAATCACCCTTATAATTTTCATGGAATCCTGCTGACAGCAAATGCCCCTGACAGCAATGCCTCCTTGTAGGATGTGATGTAATGTTCTTGTTTTTTGCTCTCTCTCCTACGTAGGGGAGCTGAGCTGTTTGAGGCCAAAGTAAAGAAGCAGGTAGCAGCCAGACTGGAGATGGAGAAGAAATCAGTGGAGACGCTGAAGAAACAGTATGATTCTTAAATAGTGAATAAATTAATGCAGTTCAGTTTGCACCAACGACCAGCAATGTTTCTATTTTCTCATCTCTTCTCTCTTGAAAGCAGTAAACAGTGGTGAACTTCTCTCATCTTCCTGCAGGATGGAGAAGATCAAATCTAAACAGAGGAGTCATCCCACGCCAGCAGACAAACCAGGACTTCCTGCTGAACAGGAGCAGGTGACACTGGGTAACGCAAGATCATCTATTTACTGTTTCTACTATCAATAGACCAGTGCAGCGTGGTCACAGGGACGCTCCAGTGCTTTCACTGGTTACACCTGAACAACGAATTCTCCTTTTACAAAGGATCTGATGCTGCAGTTTGTGTTTACTCTGTCAGAAATGTCATAACTCTGCTTGATGCTGGGGTCGCAGATACAAGTGGCAAATTAAATTTAGGTCAGACAAAAGAAGAATAACAAGTAGCTTCATGTCATGTTATGGCTGTATTTTAACAATAGTTGTGAATATTTTAGGGTAATTTAACTGCAAAATTGGAGACGGATTGATCTTTGTTTTCAGATGAAGAGAAGGCTAAACGTGATGCAGGGAAATGGTGGAAGCCCTGGGTCTCACAGCCTGGAGGTGAGCAACAATAGCATGTTTTTTGACAAAGGAGGAGTTGCTGTTTACCCACCAAGCTCCTCTACTGAGGGCATTTTGGGATCAGGCGCCTTGCTCAACGGCTCAGCAGCTGACTAGATGAGGTAATATTGGTTCTTCTCTGTTTGGCTCAGTGGAAAACAACTGTGGCTATCACCTGTTTGAGAGTGACAGTGAGGAAGAGGAGGAGGAAGTGATGGAGAAGAAAGAGGAGAAAGAAGCACCAAAGAAGAAATCTGCTTTTCAGGTTAAACCCAGAAAACACCAAACTAATGACAAAGCAATGAGATACCCTCCAACACTGAGTGTATCATCACTAGTTGTGTGTGTAAATCTACTCCCAGTTAGCCTATGACGCCTGGATCACCAGCTCCAAGATGGCTCTGAAGGACCTGAAGAAAGAGAAGAAACAGATTAAGAAAGAGGAAAAGAAGAGGGCAAAAAGAGAGCTGCAGAGACAACAGGGTAAGAGACTGCCATGTGGTACTTCAACAATGTCTTTTTTTCAATAATTAAATTACCTTAAATGATACAGTCATTAGATTAATATTTAGAAGCCTTTCTGGGACTGCTGAATTGAATTTGCAATTCAAATTTTTGTATTTCCTGGGTAAAGTGGTTATCAAAGCACTAGAGGAAAGGTTGACTGAATACTGAAAGAAACCTGACTCATAGTTTTTGAGGTATTCGGACTTTCTCAATATGTTAATGACATGCATTACATTTAAGGGATATATTAGTTAGAAAGTCTATTATTAAAATGGTAATACGATTTTTTTTCTGTTATCTTATGTGTTTTTAATAGTAATAAAACTATCTTTTGTCCAGGTATTGAGAGAACGGACTCTAGTGAGGATGAACTGGAAGAAAGCACTGTGGAGGAAGCTGAGGAGGAAAAAGGTACACAAGTATGAGTGAGCTGTGGTGAGAACAAAAAAGAACGTGAGCAACTTCGTTACATGTTCCTGCTTCTTAACAAGATCATTTATGAGATGTGTTAATATTTTATTGCTGCATAACTGAATAAAACTCAACTGCACTGATTTATTCACCCTTGACTTACAGAAAACATTCTGCAGCGTGTCATTAACACCTTGAAATTCAGCTGGGTGTTCATCCAGTCCCTCCTGGACGACCTGACGCAGGGTCTGAACTCCTTCTGTAAGGACAACCTGGACATCTCCAAAGTGCTGCGCTTCGAGCGAGCATTACTCAGCCAGCAGATAAAGAAGGTGAGGGGATCTAACTTTTAAAATCATAACATTAGATTGGTGTTTGAAATGTCAAATCTGGGCACGAACAAATCGAATCTAGGGCGTCGTTTCAAGAGATTGTGCTGCGACAAATTCATGTCAGCCATCACATAGACATTTCTTATGGATATATTTTCATGAAATGTGAAAATGTGTCTCCATTTGTCATCATCCATCCATCCATCCATTTTCTTCTGCTTATCCTGTTAAGGGTCACAGGGGGGCTGGAGCCTATCCCAGCGGCTTTCGGTGTGAGGCAGGGTTCACCCTGAAGAGGTCGCCAGTCCCTCCCGATGAACATAGTTTAAATTATTTAGTCAGGGTATTTTTTTAATATCCTTAAAAAGTTCATGAATTTATTTAACTGTGATTAATTCTACATGCTAAGGCCCTCCTCGTCCACGTCAATATCGTGGGTTCTTCTGTTGCCCCACCTACAGACTCAGCTCCATTTCGTTTGGGTGTGTTAAAACTATAGCACCTAGTCTAAATGAACATCACAATAGAGTAGCTACAGTGGAGCCTATGACAAAAGCACGAGTGTTAAGAACTGTCACTGTCAGAAGATGGAGACAAAAGTGATGAATTATAGCTTCAGCGTTCTGTTTGCCATTTAACTTTTTTTTTCTTTTATCTCACCCCCTCTCTGTGTAGGGCAAAGAGGTGAGCCAGGAGAGTGTGAAGCAGTTTTATGAAAACTGGATATCCCGTCAGAACACAATATCTTCTCTGGAAGATCTGGAAGCCTCCCTTCCTCCTCCCTCCTCACCACCTGAAGTCCCCTCCTCTTCACACCATGCATACGCCAAGCTGAAGAATCAAGCCTCCAAAGTGTCCTGGTGCAGCAGTGTTTCCAGGTAGGTGTAGCTGGGGGGCGGGGCTGAGGTCACAACTACCGACCCATCATACAGATGCACACAATTCATTATCTACCTCTCACCCTGCTCCAACTTTCAGCTGTATGACAGATGAGACGATGCTGGGCTCCCGGCAGCCGACCCAGGAAGAGCTGGATGAACCTCCCGCAGAGGTGCCTGCTGCAGACCATCTCAGAAGGAGGCTCTTAAAATCTGCCAATGTTGACTTGACCTCCTTTGAGATGGATGAACTCCCACCAAGGTGAGGAGAAATCTATGGTTAGAAAACAAGTTCACATAAATTTTTATTGAGTGGTGATGATAGATTAGCCGGGGCAGAGGATAGTCTTGAGTCAGGTTCACAGGGTAGCAAACGTGCATAAGACGCGGGCATGGATGCACTCTGGCTGCAATTCGAATGAGCCTGGTTCTTTCAGAATGGTGACAGTTTGTCTTTCCATCATTTGGTTTGTGGCTCCATTTTGTAGTATGGTGTGGTTTGTTTTTATTAGTACATAGAGTTTTAAGTTGATTTACACTGTAAATACCTGATACTTTCATTGTTTCTCTTTTGACAAAAGTGGCGAAGAAAGTGTCCCTAAAAAACAAGAACTTGAAAAAGACGAGGAGGACTATGAGAAGAAATGTGATCCAACGGCAGAGGAGAGGGATCAAGAGGAGGAGGAGGAGGCTCAACGAGAGGAGGACAGTGAGCACGTCAGGGAAGAGCTGGATGAGGAGATGCATCAGACAGAGGAGGATGAATGCCACGATTACCCAGAATGCACCTCTTTGAGTTTAAGGGAAAGTGATGAAGAAAAAAGTCTTGGTCGCAGTCAGTCTCCCAGACCTCTGAGTCAGGAAACGAGGAACCTGACTGCCAGCGAGTTGTTGCTCAACAAGTCAGTAATCGCAAATGTAGAGCATTCTTGTCACGTATTTCATAAAAGCTGCTGCATCGCACCACAACTTGTTAATCTGCATCTCTGTTTTTCCTGCATCCTTTCTCACAGTATATTTGAAAATGATGAGATCTCTGAGTCTGACAAGTTCTTCCTGACATTGCCGAGGCCGCTGAAGCTCCTGTTTGCCCTCTACAACACCATGGTGTCCAAGTCCGAGATGCTGTGTTACTTTGTCATCATCCTCAACCACATCGTGTCGGCTTCTTTCCTCTCCCTCATCCTTCCAATTCTCATTTTCCTCTGGGCCATGCTGTCTGTGCCTCGTCCCACCAAACGCTTTTGGATGACTGCTATTATCTACACGGAGGTTGGTTTTCATGGCGTTGTGCACAATGTTTTACACAATCTTCAAGTGCGCATGTTTAATTACAATTATAAAATAAACTTGTGTGCATCTACAGTCTTTTGACTTTTTAATTCAATTGTCACACACCAAAAAAATATCGACTGTTTATCAGTTGAAAACATTTGTCTGGTATTAAACGATGACTTCACATATCCAGCATGCTTAATCTGGTGTAATTCATAGCTGCAGATGATAAATGAAACAGAATTCTTCGTTCTTTTTTTCTTTCAGCTGACTGTCGTAGCAAAGTACTTCTTCCAGTTTGGTTTCTTCCCGTGGACCACCTCTGCGTACCGCGGCATCAACGCGGAGCGGCCTTTCGCCTTGCCCAACATCATCGGGGTGGAGAAGAAAGACGGCTACGTCCTCTTTGACCTCATTCAGCTGCTTGCTCTGTTCTTCCACCGATCTATTCTCAAGGTAACCATGAAAAGAATAACTCTTTACAATCATGTTCTCTTTGAAAAATACCCGCCTAACCTAATAATCAGGAAATGTTGAAAACGGAAAAAAGGCGAAGGACTGGGCCTAGTTGAAGTCAAAGCAGAAATAATACACTAAAAAGCTATCATGAGGGAAGGCTGGTGCAGGAACAATGCAGGCTGAACAAAGATGAATTATATAAGGTGGGGCCAATAACTACAGGACCGGGACACACAAGGGCAGGAGGTGATTGTGAAACGAGCCCCTTATACGCTTGACCTTCATTACAAGTGCCGCTCTGTTGTATGATGTCACACTTGCAACCACCAGAGGGCGCTCCTCATTAAGTTGGAGAGCGTGATAGCTTTGATTCACATTGCCTCTTTCGCCCTTAACAAGATGAAGTGGTCACCATGGTTTCATCAAGCTTGTTTGGCTGCATTTCTAATTTTTTTTTAAATTTTTTTATTTTCATGCTTGATCCTTAGCTTGATGAGGGCGTTAGAAGCGTCCACATGAACGCACAGGCTTAGGTGGAGTGGACAGGGCCTCAAAAAGTAACCTAAGATGAAAGACAAGGCATGTCCTGCGCAGCCAGTTGATTCATTTTGGCAAAATTCTTAAGAAAAGGTGTGTCCATGACTACAGTGCCACGGGCTGTGGGACAACAAGGAGGTTGAGATGCCAGATTTCTTCAAGAAGCTGAAGAAGAAAGTGGACAAAAACAAGATGACGGGAGGAGATAAAACAGGCAGCAAAGGGAAACCCACACGCCGACTCAAGTTTCTTCCACTGCAGTCTTCAACCACCTCCATCTTCTGCAGACGAAAGAGAGGAGACTCGGGGGAATCTGACGGTGAATGCTCAGAATAAAGCTCTTAATTTGGCCTAGTCCTGGACTGACAATGTTTTAACAAGATAAGCTTAAGTTTCTTTTTGTTTCTAATGATGTTTGGCACCAAATGTGACAGTAATGTCTCTTTTTCTCTACTGGAGAGGTGAAGCCCAAGAAGCAGAGCAGCGGGAAGAAGCGACGACACCAACGCAGAGTGCCACTGACCAGGAAGCAGAGGATCAGACAGCTACTCAGAGAGAAGATGCTGCAGGCCAAAGCCACCATCATTGAAGTGTAAGTTGTTTTTCTAAGAGTGATGTGTTGTCTAAAATGAAGCGCATACTAGCGGCCAGTCCAGTGCATCGATACAGTTTTCTTTACCATTTAAGGATAAATGTTTTGATTCCAAAATTTGTAATTTTTGTATCACTATGCTAGGAACAAGGCTACGGAATGGTAATAGTGTTACATGCCAAATTCCGTCAGGTACCGGTTTGCTTGACCTCAACATATAACTCATCTCCATCAGAAGAACGGGGCCAAAATCAATTTTTCTAAGTAAATGAATCAAAATTTTTCAGAAAAAACAGGGAATTTTACTTTTCTTGTACCCCCTTAAGGTTTTCTCCTCCACATTTACTCTATTTTTCCGCAGAGCCCTTCACATCTATTTACCCATAAGGCAGTTTTTCTATGACATCATCCACCCAGATTACAGTCCTGTATGTGACGTCTACGCCCTCATGTTTCTCATCGATGTTGTCAACTTTATTGTCACCATATATGGGTACTGGGCTTTCGGGGTAAGAGTTGAATCATGACCCTCATCAAACACATATGATTCATGTCTCTTCACATATATAAACACACGTTGATGATTGTGTGTAGAAATACTCTGCAGCAGCTGACATCACAGAGTCCCTGTCCGAGGACCAGGTCCCTGAAGCCTTCCTGGTCATGCTGCTCATCCAGTTTGGTACCATGATAGTGGACCGAGCCCTCTACCTGAAGAAGTCGCTTCTGGGAAAGTGTGTTTTCCAAGTGGTCTTGGTATTCGGCATACACTTCTGGATGTTCTTCATCCTCCCTGGGGTCACTGAAAGGTTGTGAACTTGTTATTCTCTTCATTCAGTTCCTTCATTCATATCTTTTCATCCTGAAGAGGGACATTATTATTACTTTCCATTTGGACTTGTGGTTTGAGGCAGCACACCTGGTACTTCTCTCTTTTACCTAAATGTTAGGCTATTCAGAGGTACCTAAATACACACAAAACACAATGTATAAAAACAAATGTGATAGTAAAGACTACAGAGAAAATTATTTCCAGTGAGAACAGAAATAAAGAATAAATTATTTTTTAAATATTTCCACACACTTGGATTGTATTTGGCTGCATAATCAGAATTCCTTTTCTGAATGTCTTTTACTGCTCCACAGGAGGTTCAACAGAAACTTTGTTGCTCAGCTTTGGTACTTTGTCAAGTGCATCTACTTTGGTCTGTCTGCGTACCAGATCAAATGCGGCTACCCAAACCGCATTCTGGGAAATTTCCTCACCAAGAACTACAACTACCTCAATCTCTTCCTATTCCAAGGGTACAACAAAATGGTTTTCAGCTTTGGAATGCATGTATTTCTCCAAAAGTGTTTTTTTTTTTTCCCCCTCCACTTCTCTCATCTCATTTTTCATCGTTCAGGTTCCGGCTCGTTCCCTTCCTGACGGAGTTGAGGGCAGTGATGGACTGGGTTTGGACAGACACCACTCTCTCTCTGTCCAACTGGATTTGTGTTGAAGACATCTACGCTAACATATTCATCCTCAAGTGTTGGAGGGAATCAGAGAAAGTGATTGTGACTTTTTTTCATCATCTCACTCATCAGTTTTACAGACTGCTATTACTAGAATACACATACGCTGAAACTGAGATACGTAATATTTATTGGTTTACTGCTTTTTAAGTGATACTTTCAGTTAAGTTTACTTGTATTTTGTCTTTGAAGCTCTCACAAATAGGTGCCTTGACATCATAGAGGATTCTTTTCATTGCCTCGGGGCTTTGTATTGTTAGCTTGAAGCAAATGCTGACTGAAATTGCCCCAAAAAAGGGTACTTTAAGTTAAGTTTCAGGTGCATCAGATGATGAAATCCATGTGTTTTTCTATCCGTGCATGCTCAACAATACACAAACATTTTGGCGTGAACTTAAAACAAACCATAAGCCTTCCAGTTCATTATTCTATTATGGTAGCGCCAAGTCTACCATGGCAGAACATTCTCTCAGTTATTTGTGTCAACTGTTATACATCCACACAATAATTACACTGCTGCAATTCTTCCAGAAATACCCCCACCTTCCCGGGCAGAAGAAGAAGAAGGTAGTGAAATATGGGATGGGAGGACTGATCATCTTCGCCCTCATCAGCATCATCTGGTTCCCGCTCCTCTTCATGTCACTGGTCCAGTCGGCAGCCGGAGTGACCAATCAGCCGGTCGACGTCTCCGTCCAGCTCAGCATTGCGGGATATGAGGTCAGGAAAGATATGATGGTGTTTTAGTGTTTGCGTGTTGCTCGCTGGCTTCTTGAAGGATTCTTTCTTGTTGATGATTCTTCAGACTGAAGTTACTTCTTAAGTTCACTACTTACTCTGCAGTGCTTGTGCTTTCACAGCCTCTGTTCACCATGAGTGCTCAGGAGCAGAACTTGGTCCCCTACTCAGAGGGCCGATTCAACCAACTCACCAAAATCTATGCGACCTATCCAGTGAGAACCTCACATCAAGCACCCATCACTTTGATTCAGGCACATCGACAGGCTTAACACAATACAGCTGTGCTGTTTAGTCATGGAGGAAAACCACAACGTAAACTTTGTCAAAGTGGATGTCAGGGGTATGTTGCGACATAGCAAAGTGATTTGGCCCGTGCTTTATTCTCTCTCCCAGTCTGCTATGCAGTTCATCATGAACTACGAAGCCAAAGACATTGTGGTTGCTAAGATCAAGAGCGATGCCAGTCTGCTGTGGAGCATCAGCCCAGCCAGTCGAGCGGCCATGATACAGGAACTCAGCAACTCCTCACACATACACATGACTCTACGTTGGACACTGCTCAGGTGCGTGTGTGTGTGTGCGTGATGCGTATATTATTATATTACATATGTCCAACTAATGCTGTATAATAATTCACACTTTACATTATGGGCACATACAGTAGATAGTTAACGTTTAGTTAATGGCTAACTAATATGTCTAGTAAACCTTTACTAATGGTTTTCCTGTTAACTTTACAGGTTGAAGACGATGATGGAGAGTTTGGGGGAGGTTATGGGCTTAGGGCGGAACATGTTACCCTCTTTATAATATGGGTCACAAGGAGCATGACTAAATCAATAATTATACTCAAATAATGTTTATTCTCTACTTTTATATGTAACTAAGCATTAACTAACTGTCATTCATTTATCCTCATTCTAAAGTCCTAACAGTCATCATCATATATTCACTTCCTGAGGATTCATGTTATAGTATATTTTGTGTATTTTCATTAGGTTCCCATTTACATTATAACTCCAACTGAAATGCATATAATATTTATTATTTAAAACTATTTTTTACATTTCTCAATTGTCCTGTTGTTTGCATTTTTTAAAAATCAGCATGTATAGGAGTCCTTAACAAATGTAAGACACACCTAATAAATGTTCTCCCTCCCTCTCCTCCTCCTCCTCCTCAGGGATGCCTCCATTTCGATGAACGTTGAGACGACGGGAGAACACACTGTGAAGTTTGAGGACAAGACCTTGAAGGAAGGGATAGTTCATATGCTCAAAGGCAACAGCAGCAAACCTGTGTGAGTGGTGGTGAAAAACAGCTGGTAAAGGTCGTAAACAAGAAGAACTCATACCATAAAGACTTAAATAAGTGACAGTATTTAAACCAAAAATACTCTTTCTTAGCAGCATTCCTGTGTAGGTTTTCTGAATGCTTTTTCTAGTAATAATTGATATGACGTGCTACACTATTGTTATTCTTGTTCTGTAGGATCATTGATTCTCTGCTGCCAAAGTTCATCAGGGGTCCCAAAGGACCAGAGTCCAAAATGGCAACCAGGATGAAAGTGGGTCAGTTACTGTTAGTTACCGTACTGCAATTCATTCTCATGTACATTATACACTATCCATTTAACTTGAGTGTGGTTTTTACCTTTGAAACATTCTGTCCCGCTGGTGTTGTTTATTTAATCCCTGCCATGTCTCTCAGATCATTCAGACCGCCCAGACCTGCACACGCTGGCTTTCTTCAGGCCCTTGTCAATCAGACTTCAGAAGGTCAACGGGACATCAGAGAGAGAGGCAGACCAGTGGTGGGTGGTGGAGGAATGCTTGCCAGTTCGGGTCTTCTCCAGTCTCAAGTGCCAGAGCATAGAGATTGTGGTGGTCAGTGATAAAGTCAGCCCCTCCAGTCTGGGATTTCTGGCTGGACACGGGTAGGTAAAAAGGGGTCTTTGAACTCCCATGAAGAAGCAGTTTTCCTTCGAACAAGATTCATTCTAATATTCTTTATGTGTCACTCAGCAGGAACAGAAACCAGTACATTGATGGTTCTCTCTCTGTCTTGTCCTCAGCATCGTGGGTCTGTACATGTCAGTCGTGCTGGTCATCGGAAAGTTTGTCAGGGAATTCTTCAACGGGATCTCCAGGTCCATCATGTTTGAAGAGCTGCCATGTGTGGACCGTGTCTTGAAGCTCTGCACAGACATTTTTGTAGTGCGGGAGACTGGGGAGATGGAGCTGGAGGAGACACTGTTTGAGAAACTCATCTTCCTCTATAGATCCCCAGAAACCATGATCAAGATGACCAGAGAGAAGAAAGACAGCTAGGGAACATAGGACCTGTAAACCACTGGAGGAACTTAGAGTTGATGTTCTACATCCCACCTATGAGACTCCCATCACTCAAAACGGATGTCTTTTAGCAAAAAGATACTTTTTAGTCACTTACTTTTTATCTGAAGTTAATTAGGATTTGTGTCAAATGTGGCATCTCGATCGAGTTGTAATTCACTCCCTCTCCATCCCCGCTGTTGACCCAAACCTTAAGACTTCCATGCATAGAACAGGACATTCCTCTCACAGTGATCAGTGAGTCACTGCTTACCTGAAAGTACATCACAGTACTGATAGTGCTAGTATTCAATTGTCTGATAGTACAAATATCCCCTAAAAGATTAATATATTTAAAGCAACGTGCAGTTTTGTGGAGTAGCAGCAGCCTCTTCTGATAAAAGTGATGATACGCAGGACAGTTGGTGTTTTCTGATCTCTTCCTTTCAGAACTGGCCAAGACCACCGCTTATGTGACATGAGCCGGGGGGAAGTAATTGATTGTGACAACACAGGGAAAGTTAGAGGAATAAGGCATGTTTAGGTTCTACTGTGACATCTTTCACACTCATCACTGTATTTATTGTGTCTTAGGAGCTAGCCCCTAGTAGCCCATGACAAGCTAGCATGAGTTATCAAGCCCAGCAAACTCAATATTACATAATGCAGGGAGACCAAAGGCACAGGTTTTGCAACATCGTACAATCTGTGGCCCCTCAAATTGCAATCAACTTAGAAAAAAAATACCTTTAGCCTGTCACCGTCTTCCCTCCAGCAGCCAACGCCATATACAGGCTACAGGAGCCTAGCAGGTCATCTGGGGGCTTTCACAGCTGACAACTTGCACCTAATTGGATCTACTTGCCCTGAGCTCAGGCACCATGGCAAAAACAGAGTTGTTAGGGAAATAATGTAGCTATAGTTTCATGCAATCTTCAAAACATGACATTTAAATATTTCCAGCTTTGTACAAACCCTGTTTACCAGGAAAAGGCAGCAATTACACTCAACTGCAGGTGAATTATGTCTGATGAATATAAAGTTTGTCTAAGTTTCACCTTCATGGGCAATGCATGCATTTCTACACGATTTTGGATTCAGGTTTGTACAGGCATAGTGTCTAAATTTGACTTTGGAGTTAAAAATACCCTGTCCACAAACCTCGATGTACTCATGGATGAACGCAATCATACCTCTGGAAATAACAGGTTTCTGAAAAAGCTTACGTAGAATGTACTGATTCATTTATACCAAATAAAAATTGTTAGAAACAAATGTCTCATGGTCTGATTCTTCTTCCGTTATAATATATTCAAATCAAGAGGCCAATTAAATTACCATTATCCACCTTTAATTCAACTTTCATTACAAATAACAGGGAAAGACAGAAATTCATTCAGGTCCCCAGTCCCCTGAACACATCATCCAGCTGTGATCCATCTGTGCTCCAGGTTTAAACAATCCATGGTGTGCAGGACTGGAGAGTTGCAGGACGTTGCCACTACAGGAAAAAATGCTCTACAATAAGAGTATCAGATCCTGGAGAGAAAAACAAAGCAGAGGGTAAACATTATTTAAAGTAATCAAAGTTTTTTATTATACAGAATAAATAAATACAGAAGTATTTCAAATACTACTTGTAATTTTAGGATGAATCTAAACAGGAAACCTGTTATTATGTCACATCACAATACTGGTGCAATCAAACACTTGTCTCCATGTTACTCATCACACACACCTTTGTCAAGCAATTTGAAAGGCATTTTATGACGGAATAACCAATTTTAAATATGTGCAAACATGGCATTCTGCACTTTAATAAAACTGACACTTTAACTGTTTGAGTATTTTTACCTTACAGAAAAACAGTACATCACGATTAATGTTAATTGTTTAAACTTTTATATTTCTATTGTTAGGCCTCCCACAATATTATTGTAATGCATTTTCAAAACTCTGACAACCAATTCTCCTTTGAGATTGAATGAATCATAATGAATTGTTTGTGAGCATCTCCTTGTAATTTGCAGACTTTCCTTTGCTTAAATTTCATTGAGTTCATTTCTACCCAGAGTTGCAACTTGCTGTGTACATGGTAATCGTACTTGACCAACTCACATGCTGTTTTGGGTTTTAGAACTTTAACGTTGGCTTCTGCTGCCTTCAATGCCTCGGTTTTCACCGCCGGCTTCATCGCAGCCCGCACCACACCGGCGCAGATAGCAGAGAAGCGGATGTAACTGCAGTAGAGAACGCTTGTTAGCCGCATGCTAAAGGTCAAGCAATCATTAAAAAAAAAAAACCTGACAGGAAATCTCAGTCAGAACGGCTTTTTATGCAATAACTGATGTATTTGTTGCACAAACATATCATGACTTTATGGGCTAACACTCGAGTGCCACAGAATAAACGCAAGATTCAAAGGCTAGCTGCCTGTGAAGTTAGCATAATCGCTAACGTCATATAGATTAGCTTTGTAAACAATTTAATGAAATGAGCAACTGTTCCTTTTAAGTTCTTTAGAAATATTACATAATTCTACTTAAACTCACGATGTACAGAAAGGAAACATTTACATTTTTCTTTATATATTTTACCTGAGGCCTGCCTGTCTCCAGTAAGCAACCATCTTGACGATGTTGTGGCTTCAAGGACAGGTCGTATCCGTGCGTCATGACGTCATTGGAGGTACGCTATTCTTTTTCCAGAGCGATAAGAGCCAATCAGAGCAATGTTTTACAGCTGTGGCGGTTTTTGTCCCGCCCCTGGGCTGCGTCCCCCTAGCGTCTCATAGCATTGGAAGGCATTTTCAGCATTTTTTTTCAGATAGGCATTAGGTGTACAAAATGACAAAAACAAATAAATAATACTCTAGCAGATGATCTCTAAAAATCTATCTTAATCTACAGAGACAAAATAATGCAAAATATAAACAAAATATAGATGTACTGTCGTGTTTTCGGATTATATATAATTGGTCAGCACAGTTCAGAATGGATACTTACCGCTAATAATGTAGTTGATTATAAAGTTATGAAATATCGTGTGAAATCGCTGACGGACGGTATCGCGGGACTACCGACAGTGTAGTATCTGATTCTGCCACCTGGGGGAGTCTGGTTACTGCAGTTGCATTAGAGGTTTTCTCCTTCACCCCCGCCTTCCTCCCTCACGGCGGTCACGCTGTCATTAGTCGCCGGCTCCCTCGCCCTAAAACACAAACCTCTTAAAATGAAGATCTGGGCATCGGAGCACATTTTCAAGTGAGTGGTTGTGTGTCTGTTGTGATGGTTTACACCTGGATGTCCGTTCAGTAACACAATTAAATGCCAACAAGCAGGTTTTAACTCCTTCCTCAGCTCTCAGACTGGCGTTGGCCTCCTTAGCTAAGTTAGGTAACTTTGTTTAACCACTAGCTTAATCTTTTTGCCGCTCGTATTAACTCTACCTATTAAGGCTGTCATGTCCAGTTGTTGTTGACGTAACTCACATATTTACTTTCTGTAAGGTTTTTACAGGCCTTGTAGTCGAGGCTGCCTGTATGACATACTAGGTGTAAACTTCTGTAGCTAGCTAGCTAGCTAGCGCTCTACGGTTTCTCTTTGTACCGCCAGCAATAGACGGCTAACGTCGTCTATGGGGCTTACAGCCGAGTAGTTGAATAGCTCATTGTATACTTGTATTTTACGCATGTCGTAAGATTTAAGCAAATAAATGTGGAGGCTGTTTGTTTCTGAAGCTGGTACAATGAACCACCAGCAACCGTGTTGCATAACGGGCTGTCCGGCGGGACGCCCTGCGATGGAGGAGGCGCAGCGAGCTGTTCATATTAAATTTTTTAACCTTTGTCTGGGTGATAGTAATTTTTTTTTTAATTCCCGAATAATCTGGAAAATAGCTGTCGTTTTGAGTGCTCCTGCTAATATGGGTGGGCTGTACCCATTTCTTATCTAGCTATCTGT
This sequence comes from Aulostomus chinensis, assembly GCF_037954235.1. NCBI lineage: Eukaryota > Metazoa > Chordata > Actinopteri > Syngnathiformes > Aulostomidae > Aulostomus > Aulostomus chinensis. Next base: position 20,945,391 of record NC_141328.1, on the reverse strand, counting down.
CTATCTTATATATCTGTCTGTCTGATTTCAGTAGGGACAGACTTGCTTGTGAGTTAGCAAATGACGTTTCTTTTCTCTTGAACTCTTTTTTTTTATTAGTCTGTCAAACAGCAGGCTTGGTTTGACTGTACTCCACTTTATAATGCTCATCAACATACCAATGAGTTTTTTCCTCCTACATTAGAAAATGACATGTCATGGCATATTGTGTATCTTTGTGTGAGGAAATATGAAAGCATTTTTCAGTGTTTTAAGAAAAGTAGTGTTTAATTTCACCCAACCGCTCTCTCCCTAGAGTGGTAAAAATTAAGTACATTCAAATTACCGCTTTATTTCCAATTTTTCATCACATATACCAGTGCATTTGGTTTCTTTGTTTGCCGTATTTCTTTAATGTTACTTTTTTGTCATAGCTAAGGGATGGGTTACTACACACTGGTTGAAATAAATCTTGATGAGGGTACTAATATAAATCATATTGCTTGACGAGCTCAATCTGTGTTGCTTTCAACAGCCATCCGTGGGAGACGGTGACTAAGGCAGCCATGCAAAAGTACCCCAACCCCATGAATCCCAGTGTGTTTGGCGTGGATGTTCTGGACAGAAGTGTAGACAAAGAGGGACGGTTACACAGCAAAAGACTGCTCAGCACGGAGTGGGGTCTTCCGTCCATGGCCAAATCTGTAAGTCGGGTGATGACAGAAATGACTGAGCTCCAGGAAGTCTTGATTTTGATTTTATTTTTTCACATTTACAATGTTTTCTCCTTTTCCTGCAGATCATTGGAGTAACAAGAACATGCACTTACGTCCAAGAACATTCAATAGTTGACCCTAGAGAAAAAATCTTTGAGCTCAAATCTACAAATGTGAGTAGCGTTGCTCATTCACTGTTCCAATTTATGTCAAAGGTGTTTCTGTCTTTCATTAAGCGAGCATACAAATGAATGTGAATTAGCATCTGGTTATTTGTTTTCCCTTTCGTCAACCTTCTCTGATGGTGTCATTTCTTCTAAGCATTCACATAAGTTAAATGAGATGTAGCTGCTTTTTTTTAGGTATTTGCTAAATCTAATCACGTATTTGTCATACTTGTGAGCCAGTGTTGTCTGTCGAACACGTGCAGCTGAGAACTCTTGGCATCTATGGTGTTAAATAGATTCGATATTTGTACGTGCTCGTGTTTCAGTGTGTGTGTGTGTGTGTGTGACTTCTAGTGCGGATTCTTTTTGCGCGGCAGTTAGAATGTAGGCGTTGTTGACGTGACACTGTGAGAGCCTGTTGATGAGAGTTAAATTCTCTGTAACATCAGCTCTGCTTTGTCCATCCAGATCTCCTTCACTAACCTGGTGTCCGTGGACGAGAAGTTGACGTACAAGCCTCACCCGCAGGACCCGGAAAAGTAAATGACTTGAAGTGCTTCTATAAATGCCCCCGATAGACCTTTTTATAGCTGGAAAAGCACCGCTGCTGGCTCTCTTGTATTAATCATGTGTATGCTATCAGGACCGTGCTCACCCAGGAGGCTCTGATCAGCGTGAAAGGTATCAGTTTGAGCAGCTACCTCGAGGGTCTCATGGCCAAGACCATCTCCGTCAACGCCAACAAGGTGAGGCTGACTCCCTGTACATCACCCCCTTCATTGCGCCTGTAGCTGCTTGTTGTGGTGAACACGTTTCCCTCATGTGTGTCAGGGTCGGGAGGCGATGGAGTGGGTCATCAGACGACTAAACACCGAAATCGAGGAGTTGGCGGCGACCGCTCGTGGTACCATGCGTGTTCCCATGGCAGCAGCTGTTACAGACAAATGATTCCAGCTTCTGACGCGGCTTCTTCTACCATCATGAATCGATGGACCTCAGACTTTTACCTCCCCTTTGCAGGGGAATTCACCTCATCTTCCAGCACAGCCTAACAACCACAGCCCCATCCTTTGGTCCTACCCTTGTTTGTTTGTGTGCTCGTCCTGCCTCTGCAGGTCATTAAGAGATTGATACTGACCTCCACAGGCAGTGACAGGTGAGCTGATGAAAGATGTCAAACAAAAAGTTTGTATTGGACCCAACTGGAAGCTCGCGGGATGTAGTCTTGTGATGTTTAAGCTCTTTTTTTTTTAAATTCACACTGTGCCTCCACATCATCTCATTAACGCCCTTTTCTTTCCTCCCCCTCCTAAGTCTCTCAAACGTCAACTTGTTTCCCAAATCCTTGCGAACAACTTGAGCACTGTTAACACCTGAAACAAAGTCACTTTTCACTCATTGTTTCTCCATGGGCTGACCTTGATAAGCACTCCAGAAATGACCGAAATCAGAGGGCGAGGCAGCAGACGGTTTCTCTCTCCCAGCCTGTGAGATCTCTGCTTCTCCTCCGGTGGATTTTGCGAGCTGGAGGGTTTGTTTGTTTTATTCGTTTGCGGTAAATCCTGGTGCAGCTCACAGGAAGTTCTCGTCTCTGGGTTTGTGCGTGGGGTGTCTTACATGGCACTGGAACACAGACGGTACTTGCCCAGGTCTGGTTTGACCAGTTATATTAAGTCAGGAGAAATAATAAGTGTCTCCCAGACGGCCTTTACTTTCCAAATATCTCTCTTATCTTTGACACTTTTACAGAACCAGAATGTGAATACAAAATCGAATGTTCTTATTTTCAGCAAAGCAGGAAGGATTTTGAACAACGCGTCGTCTTTGTGTGTCGTGAACGTCCGTCAGTAGCGTTGCTGGAGAAATTCTACTATGATTCGTTCTGCATCATTGAGAAGAGAACTTTAAGTTCATGTTCGAAAGCCGACGGACGTGACTACTAATGTGAAACCCCAAAGCACTGTGGCCTACACGTTATCGTCAGCAGACCTACTGGGGCTGTCTTTGGATGGTGTTATCTGTAGCTGTGTTCGTGAGTATTGATTAAGGCTGTGTGATTGTTTTTCAGACTGTTGCATCAATAGTTTTACACGTCACCGTTGCTGATCCCTTGAGGACTCTCAGGTGCTACACAGTCAACCTTGGTTCACCTCCCCCTTTCAATGCTTTATGACCTCATATTCTCTCTTCCGCTCTGAAAATGTAGTTGAAAGGACGTCACCGCTCATGCCATCTCACTGCAACGAGCTCTGCGACGGCACCAGAAGCTGCCATCTTGTTAGACGCCGCTTAGCAGCTCTGCACTTATCTTCCACAGCCTTCTTCAAACCTGCCTCCAGCTCTGCCGAACCTCTTTCAGAAACCTTGATCACAAATCCGCCTGTTGTCTGGTTCATGCTCCGCTGCATTGACCCGTTGCTCATATACACACACACAACTAACACACACGTCTCCTTTGATGAAGTGTGATGTTTTTCTATGGGGAACATTTTAAGAACAGTGGCTGTATATAGGATTATATTTATTTTGCCGGTGTTACATTCCAAGAATGTTAACATGTAACAGAATTTAAAGAGTGCACACTGAAATGTTTCAAAAATAAAGAGATCGTTGTTTCATGAGCGTAGCGGTGAAGTGTCTGTCTCTGTACATCCACTGGTTGTTCTCAGCGGGGGGGGGCAGGGGTGTCAGGACACTCAACTTCAGTATTAAATATTTGAAACCGATTTTGACAAAAGCAATCAATATGTAAAATATAATCCTTAATGTACGTGTAAAAAGGCTGGATGATCTTTTGCAAGGAAGCATCTGCTCCTGGTCTCACACGTTGCTGCTTCCACTTTTGGGTTGGTCATCAACAAATACTCGTAGTTTCAGAGCAGAACTTCAACAAACGTGCACATCTGCTGTCGTTGAACCACCATGTTCACTCCCATTGCCAGTCTTTTTCTCTTAACAACACTTCAACATCTGATGAAATGGATATAAATCCCTGTTGGAGGACAAAAAAACAGTCAATAATCATCTCAAATACAACATACACACAATGAAAAATGTCCCTATATTTAACATGACATAAGAGCGATAACTTACCTCTTCCATACTGAGAACAGAGTTGACCAGTTTTGAGGTTTTCGTTCGTGGTAAAAGGAAACCTTTACCCAGTTCCTCTGAAACGGGAATGTGCGGGAGCGTGTCAGTGGAGCTCAGTGACTCTGATATTACCAGTTAGAGGGTGAAAACAAAACCAAATAAACAGGGATCTGAAACCTCCAGCTTAGATTCTAATCAAAGAGACGTGAAAACTCACCGTTCATTTTTGTCAAGACTATCATTTGCATCGCTAACTTAGCGACTTTTTCTAGTGGGCCAGTCTGCAAAGAGAGAAACCTGCTTATTCACCCGAGACGCTGCTGTGCACCGACTATCATAGAACCTGATTTACCTCAAAGGGTCCGATTTCACTGGATTCCAGGGTCAGAGTAAAACTGTTAGAAACAACATGGTGTCATTACTCAGAGTTCTGCTTCTTGAACCTGGGAATGATGATGAAGCCGCTCTTACTTGTTCAGGCCTACCGAGCCCTTCATTCTCCCGTCAGCGGTCCACACTTTACCGCTCAAGTCCACGTCCTGAAAAAGTTTCAGATTAGGATCCAGACAACCGTTGCGTTCATCATGAATGCGCCTGCCAAGTAGTTTGTCTGTTGATTTTCTTGACTAGCGATTTCTTAAATCCTTTAACACTAGTTTTTTATTTTTCCTCCCGTGCAACAGGTGACACGCACACGACGCATTAGAGTGTCTTGTTAGTGTTTTCTGGTGCTGTGCAGCTACATGCTACTTTTATACAGTGTTGGTAAGAAGACGCTTAGAAATACTGCATCGCTACACCTCTAATGTGCGACCTTTTGACTTTGTCAATTTTTACCATATGTTTTATTTCGAAATTTCCCCCCGGCCTTCCTGAGATAACACGCTCATGTGAGGTGACAGCGACCTTTGACCTCCACAGTCTTTTCACTGAACCCCCCCAGTCGCGTTGTCATTTCTAGAGCCCTTGCACGTCTTCTTTGTGTGTTATTTCTATTAGGACCACAGAACAGAAGAACTCACCACGTGGAGTTTGAAGAGTGGGATCTGTGTAGTGTTCGGTAGGATGGCGGAGGCCTTGACAGCTCCCGGGAAACCCAGTTTAACAGCACCGGAGTGGAAGGAGAACACTGGGAACTCTCTTGCATAAACCCGCAGAGTCATCAGCAGGCCTGGAAACATCTCAGGAAGCTGCAGAGGAGACAGAAAGGAGCGTAAGACCTCTTTCGTTTAATTCTGTTACATAAAATTAAAAAAAAAAACACTGGTTTGTAACACACGGTCATATGACGCCGTTACAGCCATGAATTTATTGTTCCCTCTTTTACATTTGGTCAATTATATATTCATGCATAACCATAAAATAATGACTTTTATTCATAGTTTGGTTTGGTTTTCTTTTGAGTGAGAAAGTGAGCAGCTCGTATATGAAAAGACCATCCACAATATATAATACAAGACAAAACAATGAACTGTCAACTGAAGAAGCTTCATTATTTTGCTTTTATGATCGTTATTAACTGTGTATTACAAGTTACATTATTAACTATTAAGGGAGAAAAAAACAACCACAGCAAATGTCTATGGCCTTACATTTTTTTTTCCATGACAAAGGTAATATTATGACTGTAAGTAGTGTATCATCCACATTTTAAAAATATCTTATGGGATTATTAAAAGAATGTAAAAAGACAGCATTTTTGCATTCACGTATTTTTTTTCTAGCGGCCTTGTAAAGTTTTCAAAAGTATACATATTTCCAAAATCACTCCTCATTAGTTAAGTTGAAAGACCAAACTTCTGCAAAACTGAGGTGGTGTATTTTAAACTGAATGGTGACGCTGGAGACCAAGAGATAAGCATTTCAGGAAATAACTCGTTTTCAGAACTGCTTATTTGATCTTAATCCAGTCCGTGTGGGCGTCTCAGTTTAGATGTGTGTTGAAATCCAACCATCCATCCGGTGACCTTACCTGAGGAACGAAAGGCCCCATGGAGCTGGTGTTGAGGTGCAGCGGAGAGCTTGGGGGGATCTAAGGACGCAACCGTTGTTAAGAGAAAAGGGTGATTACAACTCAAGTGGTTTGTGGGGGGGGGGGGGTTTCCCCTGAGGTTTCTCTCCATCTAGGAGAACTCACCATGCTATCGTCGATGAGGACTTGCAGCAGTCCAGCTGAGAAGCACCCGTAGGAGGCAGAGTTTACTGTGAATTCTGACAGTCCCACCGACAGCATGTAGTCCGGTTGCCGATCCATGGTGAACGGCTGAGCCACGAAGGGCGGTTCCATGTGGGTTTTGACACTGTAGAACTCTCCCTTTCGAATAGAATGATCAAATGTGAATCATTTTCATGCGTCGTTATAAGTCTGATGTTCTTGCTTGAGCCCTTATTTGTCGTTTCCTTAGTGACCAGTAAGTCTGATTCTCAGTTGGTCTGAGCGCTTACCTTCAGGCCCAGACTTAAATTTGAAGCCTCGACGACAGACACAGCAATGAGAGGAAGGTCAAGAGTGAGGTCTTCATTAAACTGAAAGGAAACTGAACAGAAAATCAACTGTAGAGTAAAGAATGACTTACTTTCAGGAAAATGGTTTCCTTATTTGCTTCTTTATGAAAATGTCGCCTGCTGCAATACCATTCATAGCCTGTAGGTGGTGGTCCAAGTCCACAATTGACTCCACTACACTGTGGCAGATCTGTGAGGGAAACAGACAAAGCAAACAACAAAAATTGTCCTCCATTGGTTAGCATTGGTTTCAGCCAGGCATACAGGATACACTGAACTACTACTGATGATCAGTGCCGAGAGATACACTCACATTGGCCTCTATTCCCTTCAAGATATGTCCTTTGAAATGGTGCACAAAAGGCTGGAAGATCCAACTGTGTTCAAATAAGGTTGCATGTTAACATCAGTATGAAGCCTTTCTGTCTCTCTGTGTTCTCCTGTTCTCTACCTGGCACCACCATAGAACTCGATGTCGACATTTCCAATCAGAGCGTCGCAGCTGACACTGGTAACATTCAGGTGTCCGTCAGCATCCTGCCTCAGCTTCACCGCTAAGATCCAGTCCAAGTTAAACACAGCCATGTCAAATGATCCTCCGTCATGTCTGAAAGCACGCACACACACAAAATCAGCTGAACAATAATTATTACTATTATTCCATTCATCCATTTTCTTCTGCTTAGCCATTTTAAGGGTCATGGGAGGGCTGGAGCCTATCCCTGCAGCCTTCGGGCGAGAGGTGGGGTTCACCCTAGATGGGTCACCAGTCCATCAATCAGCCTCGTCCCCTCTTGATGTCTTTGGACTGTGGGAGGAAGCTGGAGTACCAGAGAGAACCCACACAGGAACAGGGAGAACATGCAGACTCCACACTGAAAGATCCTGTGCTGGAGCCAGAACCTTCTTGCTGTGAGGTAACAGTGCACCACTGCACCACAGTGCTGCCCCTTATTATTATTCCATTACTTCAATAATTCTGCAACATGACCTCTGATTGAACTCCTCCAAACCATAATATCAAGAGTCACTTTATTCTTTACGTCCATAAACATCTGCCTTTTTTCCTTCATCGTAAACTCCTCAGCCGGCTGTTACCGTCACCTTCATCATTCCCAGAGCAGTTACATGTGCGAGATGGGGAAGTAACTGCAGTCATATGACGCAAACGGTTTGATAACACCGGGTGAGAGGACAGGAAGTCATTCTACTGGCGCTAATCCAGCTAAATGATTTCAATATTCATCATGTCGTTCTCTCTGGATGTGAAGAACTGCTTATCACGGTTCACCTTTACGCTCAAGACGCACTTCCTTTTCTGAGTAAATAGAAAAAAAAATCCCCTTTTGTCTCCATGAAATTATCAGTTCCTCATTAAATCTTAAGATTTGCAATATTTGTATGCTGTGCAAAAAAATAAAAGGCGTGGGCCGTCGGGACCTTTCGGAGGTCACCAGACGTATTTATGTGGTCGTAAGATGATTTCCGGTCATCGAAAAAAGTCTGAAAAATTATTAGAAATGCTTTAATTGGTTTTTTTTTAAAGATACAAATAATCCAATAGTCAAATTGAATTGAGATTTCTCTGTGTCGGATGTACGCGTGTGCAACATTTATACACTTCAACCTCCTCAGAGGATAGTGGGTGTTGTAAATTTAGGACAACTTTATTTCTGAGATTCTTAGCTGTCAAAATTTGGTTTGATGATCTTTGATATAGAAAACCCTGATAAATACGCCGCAAAGTTGGAATTCCTTCCACTCACATGATCCCATAGTGTGTCCTCCACTCTCCCGAGAGAGCAACATTGAGGCCTGAGATGGATATCTTGAGTCCTGTCACATCCTCATAGAACTCAACAGACGGTTCTGGAAAGTCACACTTGGTTATGGTGATGCTAGAACACAGAGGGAGAGGAGCAGACAGGGTGAATGCCAGGTTGTCAGATTTAGAGGGAAACGACACAATTATTTACTGTTCGACTCCCTGAAAACTTAAGTCAAAGAACCAACTCTGCATTAAGGTTCATCTGAACCTGGGATGTGGACTTGTGAGCTCACGCAAGCTTGAAAAGACAACTTTATAATGAAGAAACCCTCTCCTACCCTGTTAGGGTGTAGTCTACGCTGCCAAAGATGCCGATGTGGACACTGCCGTGGATTTCAGGGAACGTGATGAGGTCCAGCCTCTCCTGAACCAGCCCTGCACCTACATGCCTTCCTGGGACACACACGGTACGTTATAATATAGACGTGTGTTTAAATGTCATAGATAAGTATGCCCTCCCCGCAGCCCCCACCCCCACCACCAACTGGTCTCACCATACTGAAGTCCTTTGTTGGTCAGGACTACTTGTACTGCTGGGTTTTCTCCACAGGAGCGAGAGATGAGCAGGAGACCTACCACCGCTGACAGAAGCATGTTGCCGCCCACAGAGCGGAGGTCTGTACAATCACAGGGACATTTTGCATCAGAAACCCTTCACGAAAAGAAATAATCAAGCTTTTTAATGTGTTCTCAGTAATCCTGTTAAATGACGTCATGAATCCTACCTGAAATGCCGCAGGACCAAGAGTAAGTGACGAGTCCTCGCAACCACGTCCTCTCTTCTTCTCTGCTGCCACGCTGTAAAGATTTGGCTTCCTGTATCACTGAGAAGTGAAACTCTCTTTTGTCTGACAGTTGCCAGGTCTGTGTGTGTGCGTGACTGTGTGTGTGTGTGTGTGTGTGTGTGTGTGAGTGTGTGTGCGCGCACATGACTGTGTGTGTGTGCGTGACTGCGTGTGTGTGTGTGTGTGTGGGTGGGTGGGTGTATGGAACAGGAACTTTTTTTTTAATTTGCTCCTTTCTGTGTGTATCAATGTGTAAAATCAACACAACATTACAAACTCTTATTTATAGCTTTATGTGAACTCAAATCCAATATTTATGCCTCCTCAGTATTTCTGAATGTAAAGTGACAGGTTCTGATTTCTTATCAGAAGCAAACACCTCAAACAACATTCTCATTTTTGGAATCAGGATTCGATGAAAGGAAACGAAAGCGGTGCAACCTGTCACACACCGGTATGTTAGAGAAACTGTCACAACTGCTTTCATATTTCTAAAAGAGGCTGCGCAGGTGGGAATTAAAACAACTTCCAAATTTTACAGATTGTGTGAGTTGAGTGAAACTCAAATATTTCTGAAAGACTACTTGCTATGTGAACTTTACAACAACAACAAAAAAGAGAGAAGTCTACCCTAAGGGGTTGTGTACAGGCGTACGTCTGCAAGAAGACTACAGTATTTTGGGTGTTTTTCCAAAAAAAAAAAAAAAAAAGGAAGCTTTGACCAACAAAACATTTTTAAATTCCACAGAACCCGAAAGTGAAAGGATAAATCCCACCCCCATCACTTCCTACATGGTGCAAGGAAACATTAGAATCACCAGCCATAAAATATTAGATTTATTTATCTCTTGATTCAACAAATATTCTTTGTCTCACACACCATGATTTAGTTCCATTAAGTCACAACTAACAAGTTCAATAGGAGTAGGATCATATTATCAGACAGACATGTTTTCATAGAGCACAGTTAAGGACCCACTTTCTTGCACTTCACTTCATCCAGAATTGACACTTGAAACACCGAGAAAACAAATGAGGCCCACGAGGTCGACTTGACGGATGAACAAAACACAAAAAAAAAAAAGAAACATATTTCAACATCTACACATTAGTCATGGCTCCATCTGATCTGATGGGTGCTTTGTTTTTCTATTTTCTCTGAAGTGGGATTAATGATATATCTAGCAGCTTGAATTACCAGTAATAACATAGTCACTCCATTGTTTTTCACATATTTCGCATTCCCCAGTTATAAACACGTACACACTCATAGTTAGATCCATACGGCGGACATTTTTACTGGATCTCTGATGACTCTGTATGGAGAAGAGCCCCCACCCCCACCCCCACCCCTGCCACCCCACCTATTTGGTGTCCCCTCTGTCCAGTTAATAAAACCTGTTTTCTGGAATGATTACTTGACACAATGGTTGTAGAGTTCGTTATTGCACATTATCACGAAGGCAAAAAAATAAAAAGATGTACATTTCACACAAATAATCCTCCTCAATGAGCTGATAGGGTCTGCACCATCACAGCCATGTCGGAGCGTGGCATTTCAGGACATCGCCGTTCGCTAAAGGTCATCTCTGAAGCTCTCAGTCGTGGAGGTTGTATCTGAACGCTTCTATGAGTCCTTCAATCGAGTGTATGAAGCCAGATATGGCACAAATGCCCCCGATTACAAAAATGGCTACGTCAAAGAACACCTGGTGCCAGAGGAGATTCCTCCACTGGAGCTTCAGGTGGAAGAGACTTGGCAAAAGGAAGCAGAGGCCAGCACCAGTGAGGCTCCCAGTTAAACCCATAAGGAGGGCAAAATGGGGGACAAACACAGCCATGAGCAAGGTGAAGACGACCAGAGCGACTCGAAGGCCCAGACCCCATGATTTTAACTGTCCACCAGGTCCATAGCAGTCAGGGAAGAGGGCCCTTCCACCATCCTGGAACAAGGATTTCTCCAGAACCTCAACTGCAGCAAAGAAGGGCAGTGGGTAAGATAATAGCGCCTTGGAGACCAGGAAGATGTTCACCACAGCCCGGATGGTTGACGGCAGGTTATCCGTGATGACCTCTTTAGTGGCGTCTGCCCATGTCAAGTAGGCCACCAGGGCGAAGAGGCCCTTGAGGACGCAGGCAGAAATGTGAGTCCAATCCATCATGCAGTGGAACTCGCTGGGCTTCTGCATGTTCCCCTCCAGGGAGGGGAGGAAGATCTGGGAGGTGTAGCTGAACACGATGATGCCGATAGAAATGGGGAATTTCTTCACATCTATATAAAACTTGACCTTCTCCCAGGCCCACTCACGCGCCCTGGAGAGGCAATACGCAATCACCAGGACGTTGATGACGAAGTGCGCCACAGTGCAGAGGAAGCTGAACTTGGATACGGCCTTCAGGTTCTTCAGGAACGCGCATGGCAGGAGCGCAGCTGTTGCCACCACCGACCATGCTTTCTGGGAGACGGGGAAACCCGGGAAACTGTTGTACATCAGGTTACCGCTGACCACGACGTAGAGGATACAGGTCATGACCAGCTCGATGATCTGAGCCACGTTGACCACGTGGCCGCCCAGCGCAGGAAAGCGCGGCGCGCAGCAGGCGTTGGCTATGTCCACGTAGGAATCCCTCACGCGTACCTTGATGCCGTCTTCGTTGTCTTCATACAGACACGCGATGAGGATTTTTCCGGTGTAGCAGCACACGACCGCGGCGAAGATAATGAGGAAGAGGCCGAGGTAGCCGCCGTGGAGGATGGCGTAGGGCAGGCCGAGGACGAACATGCCCTGCGGACAGAGAGGCGCAGTTGAGTGGTAATGGACGAGGCCCACATCGCAGTGACAGGCCGAGCCAGGCCAGGCATGCAGGGACCGGCTCTCACAGGCCGCGGCTTACATAATATCAGTAAAAGAACAAACTCTAGTTTACACATTAAAATGACGCAGAATGGGACAACGATCATTTAGAGTTTCTAACATCCAGATTCTACAATCATTTCGTCCCTTGGGGGAAAAAAAACCGGTGAATCAAATGAAGGCGTTAAATAAATTCAATTCAAATATATATTTATGTATATTTTTATTTCCTTTTGAAACTTCAATTTGATGGAGACGGTGATAAGCACGTGGGGGCCGCTCCTCCTCCAGGCTATCAGCGGGGACCAGGCCCTGCCTGCTGCTCCGCTGATAAACAGATTTGAATAAATAAACTCTAAACCCAAATGGCTGAAGTGAGTTTTCTCATGAACCACGAATAAAACATTTAAATGAGCTCGCTGTTATTCCTATTAAAACAGCTGAATTTTTGCAATTCGTGACTTTTTTTTCATTCAGCTACTTTTTTTTTTTAATATCTTTGACTGTGTCACTGCTAGCATTTCCATTTTCTCCCTGTCTTGATCTGAAATGGAAACCCTGAAGGTGACTTTTGGCCTGATGTAGCCTTTTTTTCATTCACATTCATCAGAGGTGTCTCGGTCTACCTGGATGGCGTTGGTGACGTTCCATCCTGCCTCCCAGGACGTGATTTTGGGTTTGTCCTCATCCAGGGAGCCTCCCGTCCTCAGGGACGAGCCCTTCCGACCGGTACCGTCTCTCTGGTAGTGGCTGTCTCCCTCCAGCTCCCCTTCTCCTCCCTCCACGTGTCCCCCTTCCTCGTCCCCCTGAAGGACATCCATCTGCATCCCTTGCCTGTAGTCATAGTCCAAGTCATCACACTCCGCAAAACCCAAACCCTCCTCATCCGTGGCGGCCTGGAAGCCCAGGCGGGCGAACACCCCGCTGACCTTGGCCTGAGATTTGTTGGTCACCGTGTGGGCCGCGTTGGTCAGCTTGTTGGTCAGCTTGTGTCGTATTAGGTGAGCCATCTTCTATTTTATTTTATTTCCCCCCTCGAATCAAAGGACGTTTTTCAACGGCTGCAGCGACAGAACCCCGTGGAAAGCAGAGATGACGATTCTTCCGATGCCGCTACAGGAAACTCATGCCTGTTGCCTCCTCTGTGTCGTCGCAAAGTAAAGCAAAAAGCCTCCTCACGGCCGCCAGACCCTTCAAAAATCCTCAGCCGCTTTTCTTGATTTGATCATCCATATTATTCCATCAAAAAAAAACAACAACAACAACTCATTCATCAACGGAAAAGTTCCCAGAAACAAACACCAAAATTATTTCCTCATCTGTAGTTTGAAAAAAAAAAGCAAAATTCAGAATTATTATTTTTTTTCCCAATCAATTGAGTCTGTCGGAGTGGTGGGCGGAGAGAGAGAGAGAGAGAGAGAGAGAGAGAGAGAAAGAGGGGGTGGGGGTGTCCCTGTTGATGGCCGCGCAGGAATATGGGACTGCGTCGCACGAGGACAGGGAGAGAGGGGAGCGTGCACGTGTCCGCAGAGAGTGCCAGGGTAACGGCACACGCGCGCGCGCGAGAAAGAGAGAGAGGGAGAGAGAGAGAGAGAGAGAGAGAGAGATGACTTAACGATGACGACAATACATTTGCATCATAGGTGAATGAGTGAGGAAACTTCAAACGTTTCACCTGTTCCCTGACATTCCGTCAAAGTGGCGACTGCTCGACAAACGTGACGTCACGCACGTCAATGACAAATAAACAAGCCGTTTTGTTTGCACCGGTTTATGTAAATACAGCTAAACCGAATGGGGAATGATCCATTTTTTTTAATATTTAAAATGATTTGCAATGATTTGCTGTGGCTGAAAGAGAAGAAAGAGACATTCACGAATCAAGACGTATTTGAACGGGTTTGGTTTTTTTCGTGTACGAAAAAAAATTGTATTTGAAGCTGATAAATTTGTTAAATGATGATAGCAGCACGCTCGTCTTGATCTGCGTTTGATAGCTCAGTCACACAGGCTAACTCACATACACACACACATACACACACACACACACACAGAGGAAAATCAGAAGGCCTTATTTTCCTTCGGTATCCTTATTTTAGAAATCAAAATATATTAGTATTTACCCTTTTTATACAATGCACATTTGTCACCAGATGATATTTCGATTTTCTTATTTCACGTTTCCGTTCGTTCATTACAAACATTTAGAAAAATGTGAACAACGGTGAACTCGAAGTAGTTGCACGGTAGCCGTGGACGGCGGCGGCGGCGGAGGGTTTATTCAACAGCCTGCCTCCAGACGAGCTCGCTCATCAGGCGGTGGGAGGATGCAACTCGTTGCTGCTGTGATGGCCACAATGCAGATCCGACAGCAGCACCACGGACAGCTCCTTAAACACGAGATTAGATCACGAGAGCTCGATGGTTATAATTTTTGTTTTCAATTTCGCAGATTTAAAAGGGGGTCATTTAACACATCTTGGACTCTGTTGGTTGTGGGGAGGTTGTTTTTTGTTGTCGAATAATCGCCTAAAAGATCTGCAGAGAGGAAACATCTCAGGATGAGAGTGATTTCCTCTCCACCTCAGCTCTAATCCTCGGGAATACACGAGGCACCTCGTCTAATCTGCTGTGACACCGCTGAGCTAAAGTGTCACTTTTTCTTCCTCCCTTCCCGCACGCAGGAACACAGAGACAGGAGGACTGAAACGCTGCTCTCGCCGCCTTTCGTTTGTTATTTGCCTTGTATTAGTGAATCTATCATGGAGGAGACAAGACTTTACGAGCAGAACTGCAAGACAAAAGCTTGGACATGGATGGGGGGCGGGGGGGGGGGCGGGGGGGGGGGCTAAATTTAGACAGGAGCCAGAGGACAGAGAAAGTTCTGCATATTTTCATGCTCGGCTTGGGCTGTTTTGCCAGCTGCTATTTGTGTTCAGGCGCACACAGTGTTTGTTAGTGGGTGTGTGTCATCCGTGTCTGTGGGTATGTGCGTGTGTGAGGAGGTATAGGCAGAGTCCTTGAGGCGGTTCTCCCTCCCCCCACCATCACATGCGCAAACCGCGGGCGTTGCGACAGGATCGGCTGCAAATGTCACACACGCACGCACGCACACACACACACACACACAAGTACACATGCGCACGCACAGTACAAATAAAAAGAATTAAATAAAAATACATGCATACCCCCCCCAATATTCCTCCCGAATTTGCCATCTTTAAGTAGAAATCCGAAAAACGATGCGAAAAATGAACTATGCAGAAACATTCGATAGAAATATTATGACAGCAGCCCTGAAATTCTGACTCCATTGTGTTCAATATGATGTGTGTATTTCTAAGTCACCTCCTCGTCACAAAATGGATTTTCAGTCAGCACCCCTTTTTTTTCTTTGAAAGTGCTTTAAGATTGGTTGCTGTGGCGACCAATTTAGCTTCTACAGCTACAAAGAGAAGGATTAATTCAACTCGATGAGAGCGTGGTTGCGAGAAGCAGTGTGTGTGTGTGTGTGTGTGTGCGTGTGTGTGTGTGAGAGAGAGAGAGAGAGAGAGAGAGAGAGAGAGAGAGAGAGAGAGAGTGTGTAGGCCTGAGATACCGAGGGGCTTACAGCTCCGTCTAACAGCCATGCAGTGGGAGCAATAATCTCCGATAGTTGCCATGGCCACAGTAATTGGACCGGGTGGATGTATGTTGATATTTTGGAGAAAAAGAGATTTTCTCCGCACAGGTTTAGATGTGTGTGTGTGTGTGTGTGTGTGTGTGTGTGTGTGTGTGTGTGTGTGTGTGTGTGTGTGTGTTGAAAGCCTTGGTCACGGTACAATTAAACTAGTAATGCCGATACTAAACCTTTATTCTGACGAGTATGAGTGAAGCAACAAAATAAAAAAGGTGAAATACACAGACGTGAAAGCCTCTGTCCAGGCTACATCAGTGAGACGTTTATTTTTCTTTTTAATCGTTAAAAGATATTTTTACTCATCTCCCTCCAGACCACAGGCTTCCTAATAAGAGAAAGTGAGAACACCCAGGCCTTTTTCAATGAGGCCTCGCAGGTCCTTTTCAAAACCGCCATTTTGGCTCGCTGTTGCAGGATAACGGCACAATAATAATAATAATAATAATAATAATAATAATAATAATAATAATAATAATAATAATAATAATAATAATAATAATAATGACTATGTTCCTGTACCATTTCAAAAGTCACTCCTGTGTTTACTACAGCGTCTGTTAGTCGCGTTCTAGTCGTAACACAACCTGTAACCGCAGAGGAATGTGTTCTAATGAAGTCATTTAATTATTTAGCTCAGAAAGTAAGGCGCGTCTGTAGGTAATAGGGGAGACCAGGGTTAGAGTAACCAAGGCAGGTAACAGGTTTTAATGGCTTGCTTCTAAGATGGCGAATGCACGCTCTCTTGTCCATCCAGCAATTTAATATACACCAGCACATTTAATTAAATGCATTGTTATTTTTGCTCTTCTTACTCATGCTTTCACACATGTATGAATGCGCAAGTACACACACACACACACACACACACACACACACACACACACTCACTCACACGGATGCACGAGTAGTGACAGGTGCACAAACACATTAATCACTCTATGGCCCAAAAAGATCTGCTGGCTCACAGGGCCAAAGACTGAAGAGAGCTGGAGTGACAGAGTCTGTGTGGGGGGCGAGAGAGTGTGTTTGTGTGAGGGAGGGAGAAGGAGAGAGAGAAAGACAAAGAGATGGAGGTTACAGTGCATCAGTGCATGTGTCTCAGAGAGAGGGAGGTGTGTGTGTGTGTGTGTGTGTGTGTGTGTGTGTGTGTGTGTGTGTGTGTGTGTGTGTGTGTGTGTGTGGAGATGTTACAGGGTGTGGAAGCAGTCACAGAGTGTTGAGGGAGGGGTCGTCTGCAGCTTAGCACTGATGTATCAGAGGTGCTTGAGTCACAGTGGTTACGTAAACCTGCGCTTTCTTTCTGTCTGCTCTGTATACAAAAACACACACACACACACTTAAACAGTAAAGGTCTCCTGATTTCGGTATGTACACCAATGTTTACAAAAGAAAGTTCAGTGTCGTCATGACAACAAAATGGAAATGATCCCAGAATGCTGTGATTCATAATCACATGGATAATCGTTGCTGACAGATGTTTTCCCCCTCAGAACATCCTGCAAAAACAGCATGCAGTCGCTGAGAAATCACAGCCTTTTCCTGTCTGACAAAACAGAGACGGCGAGGGAACGTTCACGGGTTGAACTCACGAGTGAAGAGTTGCATTTGTCATCATCCCTATGACATGTGACCCACGCCGAGGTAGCCTTGAGACAAGGTTCACTCATTACGTAAAAATATAGCGATCTGAATGGCGATGTGTCTGATATGCTCCTTTCTCCCACTGAAAAGCGAAACTAAAATGATTATTGCTCAACTCACCCCTCTTTGAACCCAGAATCTTACATCCGAATCTTACATTTTAAAAGACTTGTAGAGAGGAAACATTTCACTGAAAAGTTCATTCTATGTGTTTTTGAATTAAATGTTGCGCGTTCCATGTTGCACTTGTGTAACACCCGTGGATCATGATTGGATAACCAGCTGCTCCTTCTTACTGCTCTTCTTCTTCTTATTATTATTATTGGTGGCAAATTTACTGACACATTTCCAAGCATTTATGAATCCCGTGAGTATCAGTGATTGCATTTTCACTGGAATTTTGATCATGTGATGTCATTTTTTTCTGCCAGCCTAATTTTTATTGTTTAATATTTATTGCTATAGTAAAGAAAGAAAGAAAGAAAGGAAAAATAAGGAAAGGCTGTACCATTTGAAATCTAAATCTGTCACAAACGTGTTCCAGATATAGAGACCTTTTCTCTGTCAAACTGCAAACACATCATTCAGCACAGTGAAGCACAAGCATCAAATAACAAAAAGCACAACACAGGGGATATTAGCTCACATTACAATATGGAAATTGAGATAATAGCAATAAAAAAAAATTCTATATAAAGGTTTACCAATAAAGTAGATACATAACCCAATAATTGCATTTCTAATATAAAATGAAAATTACAGTAAATAAAAGACAAGAAAGTTTTTTTTTTAAATGATTAAATGAGGACATCATAGTTCTCCGTAAGCTCTCCATCTCATTCCTTTCAGTGGGAACTAACTGTCCTTTTGTGCTTCCACAAAATGGAGGCTGCTTGGCATCGTGCGTGGCAGTCCCAAAGAGCTTGTAGCCTATTAGTTCCCCTGCGCCTCATCACCGCTGCTTCGATGACAAGCACAACAAGCAGAGAGCTGCGAGCACCGTGCACCCACAGTGGCAATGTCAAGACTTGCCTCCTAGGAGCAAAGGACACCCGTATGTGTGTGTGTGTGTTTGAGAGGATAGAAATAGATGGGGGTGTATTTGTAGGGGTTTGTCACCGTGTATTTGTGTGTGTGTGTGTGTGTGTGTGTGTGTGTGTATACATCTTAACAGTGAGTATGTAACCATGTGTATTTGTGTGTGCATGTGTGTTTGAGGTTGACCCAGATCTGCTTATTAGCATCAGGAGGAGGGGACGGCGGTCACTTAGAGCTTTGTGCCTGAGCAGTGAACTGTGCTCGTGCTTCAGTGACACACCATCACGCTTCATACAGTAACCCCCCCCCCCCCACACACACACACACACATAACACACACTTTACTTCCTTCATCCTCTTCATCTTCAGCTCCCAAATGTCTGTGCTATCCAGGAAATAAATCCAATCCCAGTATTAAAACACTTCCTCTGATGTTAAATTGACATCATTGTGGCCTGGAATATTATCACTATTACAATATCATAAATGAAATATCACATAATAAGCATAATAAATCCTTTTACATGACCACACAAGTATATTGTAAATATAAGGAATGTTCTTACACACACATTTGTTGTTCAACAAGATTTTTTTTTTTTTTTGGTAGGTAACAAAAGAGATGTCAGGAGCAAGAAGAAACAAATATCAGGATTTGATTCTTGTCCAAAAGACAAAATTTAGGGTTAAAATGTCCTTGTGTATGCAGGACTAAAATGATGCATAAGAACATCTCATGAATGACATCCACGGTCTATGACTCACATGATCTTGAAATTTTGATTTGATATGACAGATTTGCACTGCTGCCAAATTCGCAATTTGTGTCACATTACAAATCAAGGGAAAACCAAACAAGAGGGCACTCAGGGAGCACATACCTCCACCAAGACCCAACAAGCCCAGAGTACAACAAGCACCGTGAGTCTGGCATCATCATTATCCATATATTCATCATCATTCCTGTAACCACTAGGAGGCGGTATGACTATGACTTATAGTCAGGTTGCGGATGTACTCAGGCAAGGACTCTCAACAACCATGTGAAGTTTAAAAAAAGATCGGACCCTTTGGAGTCCAGTTACAACAGCACTTCATTTTCTGTGGAGATGTACAAAAAATGGCCAGCATTCAATGAAAACTCACAGTCTTCATACTTACTCATCACCTGGTTCTTAAAGTGTTTCTGATCAAATTTCAACAGGATCCGGTCCTACTGGGAGGATGAGTACCTTTCTGGTTCCTTCCTTGGTCCATTCTACACCTTTCCACCACATTTGGTAAAAATCAGCACCATAGTTTTTTGCATAATGCTGCTGAAACTCAGACACACAGCTAAATACCACCGAACACACACACACACACACACACACACACACACACACACACACACACTCCACACACTCAACTAAGCATTAGCATGAGTAAACTGTGCCAGGCTGCTGTACACTGTACATCAGTATAAAAAATTGCTATTGCATTTCAGGATGTGCGCTTCCAAGCACAATCACAGAGCGTGAGCTCTCTAAACAATGACTGGTCTGACGCGGCAATGTGGCGCAGTGTAGCTGTGGTGCAGGTGTCCCACATTACCAGCTGAGGCTTCACTCGGTCAGCTGAGAGTAACAGGAGGGCAGACCAAGCGAAATCAGGGAAATCAAGGCCTCAGGGAAAATGTCTGGTTGCATGGTTTCAATACAGCTTAAAAATGGCTGCATCTTTTCCCTGGTTTTGTTTAAGTTCTCATACACATCGCCTAACTTCTCAAATATGAGCAGATTCTGTGTGGGGTTAATTAGGTTTAATGCCAAATCAGCATTTGCGATATTCACATTTTGAAATCCAAACAAATAGGTGATTGGAACAGTGTACATTAAACGGGAAATAAAAATGTGTCTTTGAATAGATTAGATAAACAAGATGCTTCGAATACACATGTTCACGTATGTTGTATTGTGTAAGACGTAAGATTTCTGTCAGTTCACACAAATAGAGAACGACTGTGAATAAATTTAGGATACTTATATGATAGCGTCAGTTGGAAATTTAAAACAAATGCAATAATTTCATTTCATGTTCGTGTATGACTTAATACACCCTTAGCAGCCGAGAATCTTCAAAAAATCGTGATTCATTCCACAAGGGTCGGCGCTGACACAGGGACGACTGCGACCTCTGGTGGTTTAGATGGTATTTTTCACCCAAATGCAAAGAAAAGTGGAATAGATGCTAAAAGGCTCTATTGGTATTATGTACCTCTATTGTAGGAAACATTTTTACGTTGCATTTCATCGAAAAGTCAAGTATTAGTAAAAAGAGTTGCTATGACTTTGCCATTAATGGAGTTTGCAATACTGGGGTATAAAAAAGTCACCTTTTATTTTCAAGTATTTGAATAATTCTTTTTTGTATTACTAATGTCAAATTGTGCTATCTGCCGCGCAGTTTCGGAGTCTCTAAGTCGAAATCAGTGATTAAGAACAGTGAGGAACTCTTCAACTTACACACGGAGTTTTCACCCGTCTGTATTTTCCGGTGACACCATTTCAAAATGGCAGCCAAGCGAGAACCGGTTTGCCAAATTTTCTCATTTCAGGACATCAAAACATCTCCCGACCCAATTTTTGAGCCCCCCGCCACCTCCACACCGGCCCCCATAGTGATAGATAACGGTTCCTTTCAGACCCGGGCGGACTGGGCGACGCCGGCGGACGACTTTGCTCCTCCGCGGCTGCTCTTCAGGTCGGTGGCCGCGCGTAGCAGAGGAGCCGCGCGCGGGGAGACCCAGATCGGTAATGACATCCCGAATTTGGAGCCTCTGCGGTGGCTGCTGAAGAGCCAGTTCGACCGAAACGTTGTGGTCAACTTCGAGATCCAGGAGCTGATATACGACTACGTGTTTACTCATCTGGGCATCGCCTCGGAGGTGGGTGCCGCTGGAGCGACGCACTGAGAGGATGGGTCGCCATTCTCAGCAGCTTAGTACCAGGGAGGGGCTGATAACGTAAAGATTAGGTTTAAATAAGTTTTTTGGTTTTACAACCTCTAACATAACAGTTGTGTTGATGTCTGTCGCTGCCATTTTGGGAAAAAAAAACCCACTGGGTTTAAAAGCGTTGCACGTAAACGCCTCAGTGTTTCGGGAAATAGAATAATAACTTTAAACTCAAGGTTTGGTTGCATGATTTATTGAATAATTTGATATCAATGAATCTAGTCAGGAGAAACACATCAGTCAATGTGGCTTCCTGATCATTTTAACTCATTGATGTTTGAAAACAACAAAAATTCTAACAGTAGAAGCCTGCGTGTACAATAAAAACTTTCATATTTGCTTTGTGTGTTTCACTGTTGTCTGTGTGCTTGTGTAGGGCCACCCCAACAATTCATACAGAAATAATCCACAAGGAACCTACAATCTCTAACTTTGCTGCCCCCGGTGAATTTATAGGGGAGCACCCAGCTATCAGTTGCATCACATTAATTTTGGAGAATGCATTTTGTATCTTTTAGTGGTGACATGTGGCTTTTATTTATATTACACAGGAACTTTTAAGCATTAGATCTTTTTATGTCTCATGATGATGCTCACCTCATCAGTCTATATTCTGTTCCCCGACCTGCTCCAGGGAAGCGTGGACCACCCCATCGTGCTGACAGAGGCGCCATGCAACCCTCTGCACTGTCGTCAGATGATGTCAGAGTTGCTGTTTGAATGCTACGGCGTCCCGTTCGTTTCTTATGGAATTGACGGCTTGTACAGTTTCTATCACAACAACACTCAAAGGAACCCACGGCAGCCACAGACGGGGATCGTTCTGTCCTCAGGATTCCACTGCTCGCACATCCTGCCTGTTATCAACGGCAGGTGAGGATCCACACGCCGAGTTATACTGGCCTCACTTCATTTTTTTATTCCCTGTGTTTTCTTCCCTCCATCACAAAGGCAGGCATGAGTTTCTTTCATCACAATCTAATTGTGATATCTGTTTCACTGAAGGTTGGATGCAGCAAACTGTAAGCGTGTGAATGTGGCAGGAAGCCAGGCAGCATCGTATCTGCAGCGCCTCCTCCAGCTGAAATACCCAGGTCACCTCGCTGCCATCACACTCAGCCGTATGGAGGAACTGCTGCATGAACACAGTTACACCGCCGTGGATTATCAGGAAGGTGAAGTATGGCAGACTGAAGGAACTTTTCTCTCAAGGAGAGGTATGCTTCCTTTCCTCCAACCTTAGCCACTTCTCTGTGCTATTTTCTACAGAGCTGGAAAAGTGGCGCAGCCCAGAGTTTTATGAACGGGAGGTTCATCGTATGCAACTCCCCTTCTCCGGCAAGGTGCCAGGCGGTTGTGTGAGCGTAGAGGAGAGGCAAGAGAGACGAGCTCAGCAGCTGCGACGGCTCCAGGAGATCAATGCACGCCGTCGGGAAGAGAAGCTGCAGCAGGACCAGGAGAGGCTCGACAGACTTATAGCGGTACAGGTGAGGAAGCCATTGTGTCATGGACTCAAGCATCTCTAATTGTGCGTTACAGACTTAAAGCAACTTGCAAGAGATTCAAGAGACTTTACAGGAATCCCCAGTGTTTATGATTGCATTTCCTCGATTATGCCGATGTGCTTTAATCAGGAACGTGAATTCATTTAGAACAGGTGGGATTCATGGTGTTGAAGCAACTTATTGAAATGAAGATCTTCATCCACGAGGTCCTTTTTTTTTTTTTTTGATTGGGAGAAACATTTTTTACTGGTGTGACATCATTCATTATGCTGACGGTCTAAGTTGAACCGCCGTTGGTGGTGTGGGACATTGTGCCGTCAAGCGTTGCACGCTTCAGGTGGGAGATCCAAATTATTACGGCGCAAAAACAGGCACTAAAGGGGAAGTCTTCCTGTGGCAGGTCCTGGCACCAGCAATATGACTTTGATGAAGTTAATTTAAAGTAATTAGCGTATGTTGTTGCTTTTAGATTGGAAATGAAGCAGCCAAAGAATAAAAAAATCGACTTATAAATGTTACCCACTGAGAGAGGCATAAAAACATTAACTGTTTCAAGCAAATCAGCTCAACTGAAACGTGTCCTTATTAGCTTACATGTAAATTCACTGATGGACCTGTGTGTGTGTGTGTGTGTGTGTGTGTGTGTGTGTGTGTGTGTGTGTGTGTGTGTGTGTGTGTGTGTGCAGGAACTGCTGGAGGACGGCATGCTGGATCAGTTTCACAAGAGCCTGGTGGAGCTCAACATGGACTCAGCTGAAGAACTGCAGTCGTACATCAACAAACTGCAGCTGGCTGTGGAGCAGGGCCGGCAGAAACTGCTGCACAGTGACGGAGGAGAGGGAAAGATGGAGGTGGGTGGTGAAGGACGTTTGTAGAATCGTTTAAAATTGGTTTGTCCATATTTTGAAGAGAGGTATCTGGCAAGCATTTCCCTCATTTGGCCTCTTTTTTTTTTTTTTTTTTTTTTTTGCTTTTTGTTTTAACAGTTTATAAGAAACCATTTAATTTTCATGAAGGGAAGTACTGACCTCTGTTTTAAAACGTTTAGGTTGTGTAAAAACGTTAATCTGTATTGCACATAGAAACAGTTCCCCACATTAACCTGGAAGAAGAAAAGAAATGACAGCAGCTTAACCCACCTGAGCTGCGGCCATCAGTAATTAGACCCAGCTGTCATTAGTGTGGATGTGCTGCAAGGCCCAGCATGGTTCAGTCCTTCTTTTCTGTAGCGGCTGACACAAAGCCTGAGGCTCTTCTGTCGTCTCTGCCAGGTGTCTGAGCTGGAGCAGCCCATGGACGAGGCAGACGGAGTGGCACTGATGGATTCTGATTTCCCCGAAGAGACACTGCCAGAAAAACCTGCTAATGTGGTCCAGGTAGAGGTGTAGAGCGAGATGTAGAGGCTCAGGAAGGACATGCAGGCAATTATCTGCTAGTTTGTTGTGTTAGTCTGTCATAACACTGGTTGTCCTGTAGTACCAGAGAGAGAGAGAGAGAGATTGTGTAATCAAGATATAACTTGTTCCTTCAGTTTAATGAATTTATTCCATCATAACATTTAGGCCACAAGATGTATAATTTTCCCTCAATTTACTCAATTCATAGCCATGAGCTATAACTTGTTCCCCTCACCTCAGTAGTTTTGAGGCTACAAGATACAACTTGTTCCCTCTGTTTGGCTATTTTGAGGACACAGAATAAAACATGTTCCCTCAATGGAAGTAATTTGTCACCACAAGAAATAACATGTTATCTTAGTTTAATTCATTTGTGGCTGTGAGATCCCTCAAATTAATCAGTTTATTACCTTGGAGAGACAAATTAATAAAATTGTGGGGGAAAAGTTGTATTTCATGGCCAGGAATGAATTAAAGTGAGTGAACAAGTTCCATCTTGCGTCTGTGAATTAATTTATTTCAGGAACTGGTTTTATCTTGTGGCCGGGAATATTTTCTCTCTTTCTGTGGCCACTCCAGGGCTCTGTTCATGGGGACACTTTAACATCACTAACAAATTACTCTGTGCAGCCGGCCTTCAACATGGCCGAGTACCACCAGCTGTTTGTGGGGACAGAGCGTCTTCGGTGTCCAGAGATCCTCTTCCAACCCTCACTGACTGGAGAGGACCAGATGGGACTGATGGAGACACTTCAGTATGTGCTGGCCAGGTAATGACATAGTCCAGGTGTTCTGCCACACAGTTAAACAAACTATAATTTGGTTTTTACCCCAGCAAATCTTCACGTCAACTCGTGTGTAATGCTGCATTCAGGTACACTCCGGAGCAGCAGGAGGCGCTGGTGAGCAACATGTTTCTGACAGGAGGCAATATGCAGTACCCGGGGATGAAGGAGAGAGTGGAGAGGGAGCTGCTGGCCATGAGGCCTTTCCAGTCTCACTTCAAGGTACCACTGACATCCTTGTTATACTCCGGTTATTCTAAGCAGCTCAAGTAGAGCTCATTAAAGTGGAAGTGGCGGCTCGAGTTAAGCTTGATGATTATGTTCCTTCAAACGAGAGGGATTATAATGATAAATGTCAGGTTTCTGCTGGCTTCCAGCACACGAAGGATCGTGTTGAACAGTACCACGAGGTGCTCCTAATATTCTCTCCATCCCATTTCCCACATCACTCTTAAATATGACGTGTGTTGTCCGAGGTGAGCACGCTGAACCTGTGTTTCATTACGAATCCACTGGTAACATCTCTCTTCCCCAGGTCACCATGGCGTCACGGCCAGCCCTGGACGCCTGGTACGGGGCGAGAGACTGGGCCCTGGAGCATCCTCCTAGTGGTGGAGGAGGGGCAGAGGGCTGGATCAGTAAGCAGGACTACGAGGAGAAAGGAGGCGAGTACCTCAGCGAGCACTGCGCCTCTAATGTCTTCATTCCCATGAAGATCGCCAAAGCGGCCCCTGCTCGCCCCGCTGAGTCCTCCGTTACCACACCGGCATCAACGGGACCTGCTTCAGCCGTCACAATGGTTACATCCCCTCTGACCCCCTCTTGTTCTACTGCTGCTGTTGCTGTTCCCATGGTTACCACCTGAACACTTTTCTCCTGTCTCTTGTAACGTTTGGAAGTATTACAATTGTTCATATTGAATAATTATTATATCAATTCTCTACAAAGTTTCAGTGAGAACATCTGATATTTTTTATGAATTAATATTTAAATAGAAATGTTGTTTGTATTAAAATGAAAATTCTCTGATAGAAACAGTTGCTTGGTTTAGAGGTTGGATTCTTTCCTCCTCATTTCCCTCTTATCTTAGCTCCTCCTTCTTTTTCTGTCACATGACTGTGGGGGACAGAACAGTGCTCCCGTGTGACAGAAGGTCAGAAATATCACAACTGAAGTATCTCCATGGACAGACAACAGGAGGGCGAAAATGTCCGTCTGTATATGCTTGACGCACTCAACCTGTGATTTAGTATTGCAGTTCAGTGGTGCACCACTAGATGTCACAAAAACAAAACTTAACGTCATCGCGGCGGTGGAAACTGATGTCTTCCCTCACCACAATCACGTTGAGAACAATATCTGAAAAATCTCATTAATAATCAGGTAAAGTGTTCTTAAAAGGGTTTAAGTATCATCTAAGGAGCTGCTACGTTCATATAGCATCTAATATTTATCAATCAGCAAGTCAAGCACGTCATTTAAGGAATATTCACATTCAGACCATGATACAAATCATACAAATTAAAATGTTAAAAATCAAGTGTATTATGTTCTGTTGAGGAGGAAAAATGCTCTTCAAATAGGTTGTATCCACAATGATTATTGCTCATAATCTGATCAGGGGTTATAGTGTCAGGTGATATTTGGGTTGCCACCTTTCAGAAATAGAAATAAGGGACGCCCTCCCCTCGCACCTGAAGCCGCGCAGGCGAAAAAAAAGGGACATCCCCAAAACTCCTAAGATGCATAGAAATGTATCTATTTTTATATGAAAAAGCAAAATGCTTTGATTTAACGTTTAAAGTGCTTCATTAGCATTGAACGTGACTGCACAGACAGCCTGAGCACGGTCATAGTGAACTCGTAACAGACAACATCTTCATGGTAGAAATGGCCATTTATGTAGATCTCAGTTGGTCAGGTCTCTGTGTCTGTGTGAGTCGAGAAAGAAAGTGCATAACATAAAACTCAAACAGATGAAAAAAAGTGCATAGCTTCCCTCAACTCCTTTTACGTCCTGTTTTAAATAACAAAACTAATAAACAGATAAAAAAAAAGTGCATAACATAAAAAAATCTAAGTCTCACCTGTGCCTCAACGCTGAGCGCGCTGCTTCATAAAGCATCATGAGGCCACATGGCTGGACTGTAATGGACCTTGACAGGTGGTCAGGGTCCTCTTCTTTAAAACAGGTTTCTAACATTGACAGAGCTCCAGACTAACTTTTCCTCGGCGACTGCTGGTCCTACCAACTTTATCAGTTGGTTGCACGAGCGCATGGTTTGGTCAATACTTTTTTTGGGGGGTTTCAGCATTGTCTTAATCAGTGAGCTTAAATAGTTGGCTAAATTACAGTTGCCTCACATACCTCAGTGAAACACCCAGTGCCTTAATGAGCAGCTCATTCTCCTCCGCCCAGCGACTGCTGTGGTCCATCCCCTGAATGCTTACTATGCAATCTAGAAACGCCAAGCAGTTGTCTTTGACATCCTCTCTTGTAAACTGGATGTCAAAGACAACTGCTTGGCGTTTCTAGATTGCATAGTAAGCATTGAAACTAATGGGGAACTCAACATTGGTGTCTACAGGAAACCCACCCACACGGATCAGTACCTCCTGTTTGATTCACACCACCCGCTGGAACACAAACTGAGGGTCTAAAACACAGAGCGCAGAACATCCCATCTGAGGCCAATGGGAAACAAAGGGAACACAAACATATTCACTCTGCTCTTCAAACCTGTGGTTATCCTAACTGGGCTTTTATCAAAACAGCTAGAAAGCCCAGGGGAGATAAGAAAGACGAGGGCCACGGGAAGAGAAACAATATTGTCATCCCCTATGTGGCAGGAGTCTCAGAGAAACTCAGGAGGATCTTTCACACCCACTAGATCCCAGTACATTTCAAGTCCAGCAACACTCTGAGGCAGAAGCTTGTGCATCCCAAGGACAAAATTCCGAGGGAGAAACAAAGCAACGCAGTGTACGCAGTGCAGTGCAATGAGGAATGCTCTGACTTGGACATTGGGGAAACTAAACAGCCACTACACAAACGCATGGCACAACACAGAAGGGCCACCACCACAGGCCAGGACTCAGGGGTCCACCTCCATCTCAAGGAGAAGGGGCACTCCTTTGATGACCACAAGGTACGCGTTCTAGCCAGAGAAGACAGGTGGTTTGAGAGAAGTGTGAAGGAAGCCATTCATGTCAAACTAGAATGGCCATCTTTGAATAGAGGAGGAGGCCTCAGACTTCACTTGTCTCCACTTACAATGCTGTGCTTAGATCCCTCCCAAGGAGGAGCAGCCGTCGTTCTCACCTGCAGCCAGGTGACCCCAACGACCCTCCTGAGAGGTAACGACAGCCCAGCCAGGCCAACGACTCTCACTAACACCTGACGAGTCATTGGCTTTGGGTTGGTCGCCAGGCCAACGACTCCAATTAACACCTGATGAGTCATTGGTTTCGGGTCGTACGACCAGTTGTTTTTCGTTTTTTGCCACCACCCTCCTGGTAGATATGAAGCTGATATTCCCCACCAGGATTCAGAACTGAAGAAGCCTCTTGGATGAGAGGCGAAACGTCTTCTACTCACACAAGATTAGTCCAGTTGCCATTTT
Organism: Aulostomus chinensis; assembly: GCF_037954235.1. Taxonomy (NCBI): domain Eukaryota; kingdom Metazoa; phylum Chordata; class Actinopteri; order Syngnathiformes; family Aulostomidae; genus Aulostomus; species Aulostomus chinensis. The sequence goes on along the minus strand of NC_141328.1, from coordinate 20,916,800 downwards.
TTATGCTTTTTTGAGACTTACCATGACCTGGATGACTTAGAATATCCACAGATACTTCTTAATGTAATGTAGAAACATATTCGACAATTAAAACCCAAAGGTTCCAAAAAATCCATTGGTTGTGATTTTTTTGTGATTTTGTGAAATGTTAAATAAAATTTATGAATTGAAATGAAAAAAGTCTATTTACTGGTAGGGCGGCACAGTAATGCAGTTTAAAAAGAAAAAACTGTTGATTAAAAGTGTGATATTTTCTATTATTCCATGTCAAGTACTAGAGGAATTATACGTTATACACCAACTGTACACATTCACTCTGACTATGAGATTATTTTCTGCAGTCACACCACATTTTAAAAGTTGTTCCATATGTGTTTTTTCCCTAAATACAGAAAACACACGATATGGAGTGACATTTGATGCGCAAATGCAGCCTTTAGTGATCATAAAGGTCGGGTTGACTCATGATCTGTGAAGTCCATGAGTCTCTGTGGAATGTCAGGTTGATGTGTCGTCTGATTCCCTTATCGCGCAGTCAAGGCCTCTTCTGTTCCTGAATATATCTACACACACACACACACACACACACACACACAATGGCAGGGCTATAGGCCAGCTCATCTTTCACACGAGGAAGGTTTGCTAACAGGCAGTGACAGTGAGACAAGTGATAGTTTCTTCTCAGATACCAAGACGGATGTCATAACTTTGACAGCAGGAGAATAGAGAGCAAGACAGAGAAGGGGTGAGAGAGTGACAGGAGCTGAGGTAGCCTTTAATTACACATGAAATGATCTTACCGTGACGGTTGGATGCAGTCTAATTGTTCGGCTTTTTAAACATGTTGTCTGCTGAGTTGTACTGTATAAAATTTCAAACCACAGCCTGTCATAGGCCCTGTCAATGTCACGGACTATAATGCTAAAAGAAACACCGAAAAGTAAGAAAAACAGTAATACACAGCGGGTTTCTGGCAGAATGACACAACTTTTGAACACAGATTGCGCTCCTTCAATTTCATGGCAAGATTTGAACGGCGAAAATATTATCGACTCATGTTGTTCTCACATAAGTAAAAGTGCATGATAAAAAAAACGGTTGTGATAGTAAAGACAGACCAGATCGTAAAGGGTGCTGGGCTGGATTGGATCCCAGACCGCTGCACTAGCAGCTCAGCCTGGATAAACGCCGAGACAAGGAAGGAGACAGAAGACCCCCTACGTTACTGTATGTTCAGTCTTTTGTGGAGGTCATAAACAAAACCTCCGCAATCACACGACACATTATTCTCTCCCTCTGATGTGAGCATGTGCTGCCAAGTTGGCAGTCACTGTGATATTGCAGTTGGTCCTAAAGTTAAACTCTTATTTTCTTCTGTTATATTTGTATATGTGTGTTGTTCTGGCTCTTATTGCTGTCGTTACCTACACGTGAAAAATAGATTTTAGTGCCCCCGCCCCCAAATTGTGAAATTATTATTTGATAAGTTTGAGTTTAAATTAAATTCGATCAAGTGAACTTGGGATCGTGTTGCATTTCTACAACATAATGTATTCAGGGGAAAAGTTTGGGCAAACTGACCGTTCATGGAAGCTTCGATTGCAACCATACTACCGACTGTTCCATTTCTAATCTGACCTCTGACCTCGGCCACACCGTCGAAATCTGTCTGAAAGTTGTCAGGTTTTTTTGTTTGTTTTTTTTGTGTGTGTGTTTTTTTTGCAGTTGTGTTCTGTTTCCTTGATGTTCTACATTAAGAACCCAGCAGACTTCTAATAGTATTATGCGATGTGAATCTGTGCCACAGCGCTCAAGCTTCAAAGCTTCAGCCAGCTTGTTCTGTTTCTCCTCAAGCAAGGCACACACGCGCGCGCGCACTCACACACACACACGCGCACACTCACACACAAACACAGACTGACGGGTGTTTGGCTCAAACATAACAAGAGGGATTAAAAGGGGAAAACAAGGCCATGTTCGACGTGTCAAATTGACTAAACGGGATTAATTTCTGAGGCTATACACTTCGTTTCTGCAAGGATTTCCCAATAGTTTGTTTCCTGACACCACAGTTTTTGGCAAATGTGGACGCCATTATTGCCTCACTTTTTCCACACGCCATCAGCAGGTGAATCACATTTGAAGGCACACAGATATTTATTTTAATGTTAGGGGTGAAAAAATGTTCTGGTTCCTCTGACTCCTTCAGGATTCATGACTGCTTGCCAGTACAGAGCAAATGTGATGTGACTTTATTCACACATGCATTCCCAGCATTACAGCACCAGACATGTACAAGTCAAATATGCTGTTAGGGCCAATAAACGTCATCATTAAATGGATTTCTAAACGAAAACTCCAGCGAACAGCACGAGGGACACTGTCGCTTCATCACTCAGGTTGTGTGTATTTTGAAGCAAGCGTGCGCTGCAGTGTAATGTTTGTGTTGTAGTGTTGTCCATCGTCCAATTAGGAGGATTAAATGTGAGCTGCTGTCTTCCAGGTCAGCAGGTACAGCACACTGGGGCTGATCATCTCTCTCTCTCTCTCTCTCTCTCACACACACACACACACACACACACACACACACACACACTCTTCTGGGTTTTGTTTTTGTGGGGAGGAAAAACACGCAAGAGTTGGCAGTTTGACATGAACAGTGATTTAGTGGGTTGAATCATTTAATTTCATTTGATTTCTGTCTTTTAAAACACCTCATGTCACATATTCTAATAGTAGTTTTGTACCTTATGACACACACACACACACACACACACACACACACACACACACACACACACACACACACACACACACATACTTTTTTTTGCCTCAACCATGACATTTTCAGTTACAGTAGAGTTTAAAATAGCCGGTTGGTTGGCATGGTTACGCTGCACCTGTCAGGCTGAAGTCAAACTAACTTTGTTACAGGCAAACTAAACTTTTTCCGCCCTTGACATTTTTTTGTGGAAATTGTTGCAGAATCTCTACAGAGCTGTTGGATGGAGTTCTGAAACACTGGACTCTTATATTCGTGGTTTCTGAATTATGCACTCTAACATCGTACCAAAGATTTCTTCTGGCACCCTCAGCACATTCAAGCTTCACCCTCCGTGACTGTGGTGGCTGGGAGCTCTTAGGTGTCAGGGCCTCATACTTTCTGATGTGTTTATTTGAACTTACATACACGTGTGTCATATGGGTAATAAAATCATGACGGGAAGGTTAAAGGAGTCCTGTGATGTGTTTGTGCCTTGGGGAAGCCTCTCTTTGTTTACACACTCTAGAATTCTTCTTTTTTAAAAGGCTCCACAAAGGCTTCCTTTTCAGTGAATCTCTCCTGGTTCGGTCTTTATTTTGCAGTTCCGCCTCATGTGAGACTTGTGTGTCCCATCAGTCAATCAGCCCTCATCAGTCCAGCCTTGTTCCTGTTGTCTCTTACCCAATCAGCTTCCTGTCTGCGCTCATGTTTGACCACCTGTTGCTTGTTGTCTCATTAGCGCGGTTGTGTTTTAGCGCTGCTTCTTTCACTCCTCATCAGTTCTGCTGTTTTCGCTTCCCCTTTATGTTTCCTCGTCTGTCATTTCATTCGCAGCTTTTGATCCTGGATTTGTGTTAAGTCGACTGATTTGGGCACATTTCATGTTAGATTTCCATTTATTGAGTTGAGAGCCGTGTTGTGAATTATTATCAGTCTTAAGTAAACTGGTCTGAGTGTCATGAGAATGTGTGTGTCCTTTGATTAGTTTTGGTCATTTTTAATTCCTGGAGGGGGGAATGAGAGCTCTGTCACAACACAGGCTCCATCTGGACGTCAACAGTCACGCACACACTGTGAGACACAAACTGATATGATCCACATCACAAAGACCATCTTTCTTAAAGAGCCGCTGGAATTGTTACACGTGTACATATTCATTTCAAATACTGATTTATTGACTTAAGAGTTAGATTTTCTGGATCTGAAGCTGCCGTTCAGCAGTAACAACATCAGCACTGTGAGCCGAATGACCCTGAGAGGAATGGCATGTCCATCTGGGACACTTTGGACAGCACGATAGAAAATGCTGTCTGTCATTGAAAAAGTTGTGGGAAAATTGCAGGATCAGTTTGAGGAGATTTTATTGTTTTTCTTTTTCTTTTCTTTTTTTTTAAAAAGGTCACAACAGAGATGATTGAAATCTTTTGTAAATGACAATTAAACTTTTAGCCAATGGAAGATATTTTTTATATAGAGCATTGGCGTATAATGGCGGGAAAAAGACACACGCGCGCGCGCTGCTTTGACAGGTTGGAGGATCCTCAGCTTCGTCTTCCTCTACATGTCATTTCTATTTGCAGACGTCTCGGCTGAACTCTTTTACAATGAATTCCTCTTTGTAGCTGCAGTTTTCTTTTTTCATGGCAGTTTATAACACCCCCCCCCCCCCCTAACCTAGACAGGAAGATGTGTGTTTTTGTTAAGATGATTATCATACAGCGTTATTATCCGGAGACAGGCCTCTGGATAGCCGTTTCCCTCGCGCACACCGACCTCATTAAAGGTTCTTACTTTGCAGCAGCCTCACCATTTAATGTTTGCTTGTTAAAGCTGATAATTTTAGTCAGTATAAGTTTGGTTGATTATTGAAAAAAACATTTTTACCGTTGATTTGTTGTTATATATTCATTGTAGATGCAGTTTGGCCCTGGTGTGTCCTTGCAGGGTGGAAGCAATGACTGTGGTCCCTAATTCTGTTGTGGAAGGTCTCTCTGGTTACCAGGATCATTCAAAAATAATCGGTTGTTAACAACGAATTACTGATTTTTGAGAGCTTTTAAAGAGGAAGTCACATGGATTCATCATGGAACATATTATATATTTTGTATTTATTCTTTAGCCTCATTCTTTGACTTTTGCAATGCGCTAACTTTATACAGTTTGTCATTAGTGCTGTAATAATTGAAATACCACATCACGCAAACACACACACACACACACACACACACACACACACACACACACACACACACACACACACACAAACACGCATGCACACACAGGAGAATCAGTCCCCAGGGTTTAATTGTGGTCCTCCATTCCTTTTCGTTCCTCTCAGCTGAATTGTGTTTGCATACGCTGTCGTTTGACACTGTTATTGTAACTCGGTAAAAGAAGGGGTCCGTACCCAGAGATATTCCCCGAGGGCTGTTAAAAGGACACATTGTTTGTATGCCTTTCCATTTCCTTCAGCCTACTCCCAAAGGAACTACAAAAAAAATAAAAAATTCTTCAAAGTCACGGATGGAAATGATGGAGCAAAGCTCCTCAGCTCTTTGCAGGAGTTCATTCAAAAATCTTCATCCTGACATAAAAGTTTCTGGCCTTGATATTTACAAGGCCGAAATATTGTTGTTAAATTAAAAATCCCACAGCGCTGAGAGCAATAATCAGCTAAACAAAGGAGAAGAAGTGTGTGTGTAAATGCCCTGTTTCTCCTCCCCCTCCTCCCTCCCTCTCTTCCTCCCCCTTTCATGCAGACTGCAACAGGTCTGGATGCTAACTGTGCCTCTGCAAACCTCTCTGTTGTTGATGACACGACTGAAATATTGATTCTGCAGTCTGGCCTGACCCCACATTGTTTTAAAAGTAGAGATGATATTTCGGACAGCGGTTGAACATGCTAAGAAGCACCCGGGCGTAAGTACTTTGAATCCATTGATCTTTTCTTACTTTCTCTACTTTGATTTCCATGGCTAGAACTTGTTATTATATCCAGAAAAGTTTGAGCGTGCAAATCTCACCAGACTAAAACAACACACGTCCTATCTGTTTACCTTTTCTTTTTCAAATATTATTTCAAAAAAAGAAAGAAGAGAAAGGAAAAAGTTCATTTCTGATTTAGGAAATGTTAAACCATAAGCCAGTGTTTTATTCAACATCACAATACATTTTGGTTGGCTGTCGAAAGTTCCATCTCCAATCCTGCCACTGTTTTTTATGAATTTTAAAAAAATATTTTGAATTAGAATGCTATTGTAAGTGGGATAAATAAAAGAATTACACAATATGGTCTAATTTGAGGGAAGCTTATTTGGTCTAAAAGGCGATTAATCTGTGACATCACTAATAATTTACTGCAGGTCTCTTTGAAAACCTTGCTCTTAAAAAGCTGCACCTCTGAGCTTCCACTCCTCTCTTCTACTCCGTCGCAGTAGAAGATCGGACATCTAATTTTGTCCGATCTAATTCCCTAAGTGATTTAACGCCACGCTGTAGCTCATTTGATAAAACAAGCCAACCTGTGAGAGGCATAAAACTTTAAAACCTTGACCTTTACAAATCTCCTAAATCAAAACTGACTAAAATCATTTAGAGAATAAGTGAAGTAAAAATGGGAGTTGTCCCTACGGGGGACGGGATTATTCAAGCTGCTGCGCTGTCAGAGAGCAGAGTGACAGAGTTTCTCCCTCTTGTCATCGTCCTCCCTGGAGACAGGAGCGAGAGAGGGAAACTGCAGGGAGGAAATCCCTGTGAGACTCGACCAGAGCTCATTGATACAGTCTATCTTCCTGACAGACAGATGTAGAGAGAGAGAGAGAGAGAGAGACAGAGAGAGAGAGAGAGAGAGAGACAGAGAGAGAGAGAGAGAGAGACAGCGACAGAGGGAAGCTGCGGGGAGCAAATCCCTGAGAGACTCTCAGAGCCTCCTTGATCAAATTACACAAGACAGTGAAACGGATAGACAAGCTGTTCGAGTCGCAAACTTTGTGAGGCAGAGAGAGAAATTCAAGTCCAAGAGCGGACAGACAGAGGCAGAGGCACAGAGAGGCTGTAAAAATGGAGACTGATAGCGAGTCATCATATCACCTTGGTGGAGTTTTTCTTAGAACATTTTTTTATTTATGAACTCAAGATGCGCATCAGGGAATGACCAGGAAGCGTAGCCCAAAATAATTCACTAGTTTAATTTAATCGAATATAATCCTTTTAACATTTTTCTTTTTTGTGTTAAATATAAGACCAAATGATACAAATCAATAATAAAGAATTAACAAATAAGAGCCAATGAATAAATGCATTCAAGAGACAACAAGTCGACGCTTGTTTTATTTGCCCGTCTAGTTTTCACCCTGAGTTTGAACGATTTATTCCACCCAAAGGAAGGCGAGTCCCTACAACGTGCCGACAAGATGGAAGTCCTCACGACGTCGAGAAAACTTGCGCACACAAAAGCTGTGTTACCAGTCGTTGGTTTTTGTCCCCACTTGCATATTGAACAAGTAGTGAGTTTGGTTTGTGTTCCTGACGGAGCGAAAGCCGACGTGCAGTTAATCCTGGGAGCTGCAGCAGGTCAGCTGCTCAGACCAGCGCCGGTTTGGTGGCTGTAATCTGTGGGGGAAGATTTAAATACACTGTGAGTCTGGACAGTAAGACCGTGGAGCATTAGTCCAGGAACTCTTAAAGTGCTGCATCACAGCTTTTCAAATTGTCTTTAGATCAGAGTGTGTCAAGAGTCACGAGATTCAAACCGTCGGAATATTTTTGACGTATGCCCAACTTTCCTTTGGAACTTTATTCTGTCAAATTAGCAAGAATAGCATCCCTCAGGATGTTGCAAAAGCCCCTTTCCCACTGCCCAAAACCCCGTAGCTCCTACTAATCATGTCTGCAATCAGCATTCACTCCTATGCCGAAAGACCCTGGAGCAGACCAGGTATTTATCAGCTCCAGCACCCTTTGGCCTTTATTTGAACACAAGCCTGGATGGACAAACCAACTCTCTTTATATTTATAAATTTAGAATTAACTTCGACATAACCTAATCTCTTGAGCTTCTCTCTCTCTCTCTGTCCCTTTAGCTCATCCCCCAGTTCTTCTTCATCTGTTTGGGAATGGGTGGAGCAACTCTGTATCTGCTCCGTCTGGCCAAAGGACCCCACGTCATGTAAGGACCTTGATATTTGTCCGAGACCTCTGATGATATGCAGGAAGAATATAATTTAAAGTCGCAATACTGGGCATCTGGAGGCGTTTACTGACAACATGACTTGCTCGGCAAAAGTCGCATCATTTGGTGGTCCATATCTTTCATCTTACAAGGGACCATATTATGAAAAAAATCCCTGCATTGCTTGTGGTCCGTCAGATTTGAAGCCCCTTCGGTCAGGTTTGATGCCCCTTAAAGCATCACAAGGGGCTTCATCGGAATGGTTACTGGAATGGTGCTTTCATGTCAGAGTGCCTGAGGAGTCCAACTCCCTTTATGGTGAGGGGGAGTGACTTTTCCAACAAATGCAGAGTTTTTCAAAGGTGCGTCAGGAGCAAAAACATCCTGTTTCTGAGAGAAGGGCTAGATTTGTGGCCTGTAAAGCTTTAACCTAGGGGATTCTTTTTTTTTAAACATAAATACATGCTGATGTTGGTAAATACATCACCAAAATTGAAATATGAAAGTGGGAAGGTTGCATAATCTGACCCTTGAAGTTTTGCAACAGGAGATTTGTCCACTTTTTATGTTAAAATTCCCTCCTAAATCGCAGATTTTTGGACCTTCTAACCAGTCATATGGACAATAGATGACTCACTGTACACTCTAATTAAGCAGGGATTTGTTTTATGGTTCTTACTGACGACAAGAATCGCTGCTGGCTTTCATCTTCCCCTCAAAATGTCACTTGCTTCAGTTTCCTCTCCTCCTGCTGCTACCAAAACTGCTGATTTACACTCCCGCAAAAGCAGCAGAGCGATTGTAACATGAGCTCACAGGATGGTGCTGTCTGCTCTGTTTGTGGATCTTTCATCATTTATATGCAGCAGTGACTGTTAACACGCTTGATGAAACTATTGGAAAGCGTGTCCTGATGGCGGCGCAGCGGGCTTACAGGAACGACTGCGTGTTGACCCTCAACATTTTGGCTCAAATTCACTGAGAATGAATATTACTGTTCTTGCTCAAATTCCTGGAGATATTTGATGGATATATGATAGTTTTTTTTTCCAATTATGTTTGTGTGTTTAGCTGGAACAAGACCAATAACCCGGAGCCATGGAACAAGCTGGACCCCACGTACCAGTACAAGGTAATGAAGCACGCATCAGAGTTCAGAAACTGCAGTTCAACCCATTTTCAGGTTCAAGACAGAAATAATGTCTTCACACTATAACCCCCCTCTTCTTCTTCTTCAGTTTGTGGCCATCGAACAAGACTACAAGAGTCTTAAAAAGGAAGGACCTGATTTCTGATGCAGCCGCTGGCCTCCTGTCACAGGGTCAGACTCCCTACCCCCTCCTCTCTTGATGTCCTCGCTGCAGGGTGACACGGATCCTCGGTCAGGATACATAATGTCCCTGAGATGCATGCAAAGAGCTTGCAGAGGGTGGATCTCAACACTGAAAAAGACAAATATGTAGTAGTTCTACTCATGCGGAGACACATCACATGTCCCTGTATCTAAAAGGTTTCGAAGGCTAAAAGCCAACCGATTGTGATCTTCTGCGCCTGAAAAGCATCCTCCCCTTTATGCGACATGTTAAGCTTTTATAACTTCCATATTCTATCATTTGACACAGGTTGATGATACCATCTCTTCATTCCTGCACATGATTTTAGATTTAGAAGTTAAAGAAGCTGAAGTCATGAATGAAAATACATTAATGTACATGAATTTCCATCCATTTTCTATACCGCTTATACATTAAGGGTCACGGGGGTTGGGGGACTATCCCAGCAGGCATTGGGTGAGAGGCGGGGTTCACCCTGGATGGGTCACCAGTCCATCAGGAGCAATTAGGGGTTCCTTATCTTGCTCAAGGGTACTTTGACATGGTCACCAGGGAAGTGAGGATCGAACCAGCGACCCTTCAGTTGCTAGACGGCCACTCTACCTCTGAGCCATGCTGGCCCACTACATGATTATTTTGTCAAACAATAAAGTGTCTGATTCAAGTTTAGTGGAGTGTTGTCATGTTTTTATCACCAATTTTCTCCCCAAATGCAACAAAAAAGGAAAAGAAAGAGTAGTTAACATCAAAAACACCAGTTCCGCTTACAGAAAAGATTATTGACTCAGAACCCAAGAACACAAAGCTAGAACGATCTCGCTGAAGGATTTTTAAAAGCCTCAATATTCGCATGCAACTGTCAGGTCATGAGAAAGAGACACAGACTTGAAGCGGATGAAACATTTTTTGTCCTGTGATGCTGCTTGTGTGTCTCTGTGGACGTGTGTCTCTGCATGTTTTTGTGTGTTTTCTGACGACAGAACTGAAAACTTCCCTGACCTTTGACCTGTGATTCAGCTGTCCAGTCTCTATGGATGGGACACATTCCTCTGGCAGAAACTGTAACCTTCAGCCAAAAAAAAAAGAAAAAGAAAAAAAGGGAAAGCAACCGGACACCAAACAAAGGTTCATTCATTTCTCCTCCCAAATAAATATTAAACGCTCCAATAGGCTCTTGGTACTGAGCTCTGCTCCATGAAGGACTTTGTGTCTCAGAGGAAACCAAAAACAAAACAAAACAAAAAGTCACAATAAAATAGCAATAGAGTTGAGAATTTTACTCTGAAGTGAAATACAGTTGAAGCCTGGTCTCATTGTATTGTGTGATGTGACTGCAACAACGGGGGGGGGGGGGGGGGGGGGGCGCGTTGGTTTGAATTTGTGCAACTTTGTTTGCGAGGACAGTGAAGGAGTCTTTTCTTACATAATTCATGAAATGTCATCTGTTTGTTTGCATTATGTAATCCCTGCAAGAGAGAGTGACATAAAGACACAAACATGGTATTAATGCAAAGGTGCAAGGACATAGAAGCCGCATCAAAGTCTTAATTACTTGTATGGTTCAGTCTGGTTATGATTATTCATACAAATACAATTTTAATGGAAACTAGGACAAATTTATTCAAACTGGAACCAAAGTCAACACTCCGTCTTCATTTGCTGTGGATCGATTTTCAGTTTCTTTAGCTGGACATCTCCCAGATGTTGACAGCGAGAGGAACCCAACAGAGGAAATGCCAGTAGCTTAACCCGGCTCAGTGTTTATACACTGTGAAGAGCCTCCTCCTTCCCTCGACTCTCAGCGCTAATCATCTTCCTCCCTGTCATGTTCATGTCTCCCAGAGCTCGAGGTATTCAGTCACGGCGGAGTCACACCAGCAGACAACATATGAAATATCACAAAATCAGATCCGTTTTTATTGCAGTTGCAAAGACGGAACAAATCGATCTTGTATCCCAAACCCTTAAGAGCAGATTCAGAAGTTCGCTTTAAAATGTGCTGCTGCTAAGAACTGTTATTTAGAGAGTTCCAGGTCACTGGGTGTAAAGTATTTACTTTCCCCGGCCCTGCAACAAAGCCTGGCACTAATAAGGGCTCTTAAAGGGACTTAGAAATAAAAAGCCAAATACCTGACAGCACTTACTCTCCCTCTGAGCTCAGGACAACAAACAACAGTCTGTGGAGTGATGATGATTATTACCGTCACTCACTATTGGAAATCTTCCATCTCAGTGGAACTCATCATCATCAACTTCATCAAAGTCAGCCTTTAAGGTCAAACATGATTCCTAAATAGTCATGCTTGTATACGTCGTCACTGTAACAGATTAACACAACTGTATCCCAAACTGTAGTGACACTTTTTTAACTTAAATGACAATAATGACGCTACGAGTTAGGAAAATAATTGTGTAATAAAACCATTTTGTCTTTTTTCAAATGGTTAAATGTTAAATTAGACCTCCTAAGTCCTAAATACTTTTAAATTATGTACCATTTTCATGGTTTGTGTTCTCCACTGAAATGACGCCACTAGAAGTTACGCAACTGCTTCTTTTGTGCAATTTTGCATTTCTTTAAAAGCAGAAACAACCAATCAACAGGTTTGACCTGAAGATGAGAGAACATCATCATCCAAAAATGATGATTCGAAATGCTACTGCTGAGCTGCAGGTTCAGCACCTCTGCCTGTTGTGTGGCACAGCAGGGTGTTAATGGTCAGTGAATCCTGGCATGGGGAAGGGCCTGGCAAATAGCTCCACCCGCTGGCGGAGTTCTGCAATGCGCCGCACTGTCTCCGGATCCTCCAGGAGGAAGGACTTGAAGCTGGCCAGGTTTCCTGTAGGGAAAGTAAAGCAAAGCCACAGGTTTCAGTTGCGTTTTTTTTTTTCGTTTTTTTTTTTTTAGAGACCTTCCAGGGATGTAAAAGTATTCATGTTGTACTTAAAAAGCTGTGTTTGAAAAGTTATATTTGCAAAAATATAACCTTGAGATTAAGATAAGAGTCAGCAGAGAGCATATTACCTGTCTTCTTCTTCACATCCAGTGCGATCTGAATCCCTTCATCGATAAAGTCCACAACTTCTTTGAAGTCTGCCTCCTTGAACCGTCGGGAGGTTAGAGCGGGAGTTCCTGGGAAAATGAAGGACGGATAAAAGACAAGTTAGAATAAAAACAAAAAGGAGAGGACAATATTGAGGTGATTGCTGTCGATGAAGACGATGAGGAGGTCTTGTGGCTCAGAGATGAGTTTAAATTAGAGATGGTGATATACATTGATGTGATATATCATTTCAGCCCTGGCTGACATTGAGGCGGATTAGGACAGGCTGATGGACACTCAGAGAAGTGCGCACACAGACAGAGGCAAGCAGAGACACATCACAGCGACACACACAAAGAGGGAAGAAAGGAGACTGATGTCATCCAGGTAGACGAGCTGACTAGCTGACAGATTCTGCCCAAACAACCTCCATCCCTGCAGCTCTTTATAAAAGAATAATCAGTCAGCCAACACATTCTGCTTTTTTGCTAATCTGAGCACCGAGTCGGAGTCCTCCAGGAGTGAGGGCGCTCTTGTCTCCAGGGCAGGTGTTCTTATTGGCTGTGATGGACACAAGCTCCAGGACCCTCTCAGCTCGAGCTCCATCCATCCCGCGAGGTCGAAGATCAACCAGCACCAGGTGGTTGTCTGTTCCACCTGGGAGGAGGAAGAGAGCGAGAGACAAAGAGAGAGAGAGAGAGAGAGAGAGAGAGAGCGTTGTTGGTATTGTTCTTCACAGTCCACTCCAACCTAATGAAGCCATTAACGCATTAACATCTTACTGCATAATTGTCAGGAAAACACAAGAATATATGCTAGTTTTGGTCATTTCCTGCGATACCTGACACCAGAGTGTAGCCCTTCTTCAGCAGAGCAGCAGCCATGGTCTTGGCATTCAGCATCACTTGAGTGATGTACTGTTTGAACATGGGAGTGGAAGCCTGATGGGGTGGGAAGGAAAGACCGTCAGGACACTACACAGGACAAGACCTGTCTTTTAAATGCACCTCACAAAACAAAGGGTTTTGCTTCTTTTTTTGCTAAAAAGAGGTAACACCCTGATATGTTGACCTGTCTGAGAGCTACAGCCACTCCAGCGATGGCATGGTTGTGAGGTCCTCCCTGAAGCGAAGGGAAGACAGCAAAGTTCACCCTGTCCTGGAGATCATAGGTCACCTCCCGACCTTTCTTATCAACAGACCGCACACCTTTGCGGAAGAAGATCAGACCGGCCCTGCAGAGTGGCGAGAGGAACGTGGAAGCGTATACTGTGCACAACACACAAAAAACCTCACACCGTTCTAATTACCTGACCTGACCATGACATCACCGCTCACAAGCAGCATCCAGGCCCTCACCTTGCACCGCGCAGAGACTTGTGGGTCGTGGAGGTGACCAGGTCAGCATGCTGAAAAGGAGATGGGACAGCTCCTGCTGCCACCAGGCCGCTGATATGAGCCATGTCAGCCAGGAGGTAGGCGTTCAGCTCCACACACAGCTGAAACACACAGTCTCACACTCTTTAGCCCTTGTGCTTCCTATTTTTTATTGCATGAAAGACTTGGTAAAAAGGCTTTTTTCATGGTAATTAAAATTCCTGTCACTAGCGGTACCTTCTTCATGCGAGAGTAGTCAATGGTGCGGGCGTAGGCGCTGGTTCCAGCTATGATCAGTCGGGGTCTGAAGAGGCGAGCCGTCTTCTCCAGCTGGTCATAATCTATCAGACCTGTTTTAGGCTTTGATGAGAGAGGAGGACAGGGACAGAGGGACGAGTCACACCCCGCTCAAACATAACATGTTGGACGACACTCTCTTCATCGCCACAGAAGAAAACACAATCACCACATGCGGTTCGCGCCTGTATTGACGTTCCCCAGTCTTACTCACATCCAGTTTGTAGGGCATTGATTCAAAGTAGATGGAGGTGGCTGAGATTCTCTTGGTGTCTGTCATGTAACCGTGGGTAAGGCTGAAAAGTGGAACAGCATTCCATGAAGCGGACTTCTTCCAACTTCAACCCCCCCCCCCCCCACCACCTCTTTTTTTTTACATTCCCACACTTTAACGGTTGCAGTTCACGTTAAAACTTTAATTTGAACTGGATTTGGAACGTTTTAAACTCACTGTCCTCCATCAGGCAGATCCAGGCCCATGATGCGATCGTGAGGCTTCAGTACAGAAGTGTAGGCTGCAAAGTTAGCAGGAGATCCAGAGTAGGGCTGCACATTAACACCCCACACATTTGGGTCCAGACCAAAGATGGATAGTGCTCGTTTCTGACACAGGATCTCAATCTGGTCTACAATCTCTGCACCTCCGTAGTACCTGAAAATGTTCAAAGGCATCAATTAAATAAAAAACTAGAAATTTCAGTGAAAAAATAAAAATATGCATGTGCCTACACATACTTCATACACATACAGAATCACACATTTGTAAAATCCAGCTTCTAACAATCTTTTAAAGTTTTGTGATCAGAGATAAAAGGTTTAAAGACTTTAATTTACCTTTGTCCCGGGTATCCTTCAGAGTACTTGTTGTTCAGACACGAGCCCTGAGCCTCGAGCGCTGCACGGCTGCAGAAGTTCTGACAGGCCAAGCGCAAACCGTGTCATGATGCGCGTGCACACACACGCACGCACACACACACACACACACACACACACACACACACACACACACACACACACGCACACGCACAGGCACACACACTTTATTTTTTATAATATACGTTCAGAAGATTTTCACCATCCAAATATAGCTTTATTCACCTGGAGAAGCGAGGCTGAGCACCTATGCATTTTTTTAGCACAGCGCAGCTAAAGCTTGAGTCATACATCTGATATGCAGGTTCCTTAAGCTATAAAAAAAGGTTGCTTAGAATACTGTTGCATAAATCTCAAAAAAAGACTGATGCTCCGAAATGGAATCCAGTTAGGAATATTCATGTATATCAGACACTCCAGTCAAATTATGGGATGATTGTGGAGGAAACCCACTCGTAAATCCAGTGTATTTACAGCTAAACTCTGGAGAGACTCTAGCTGGAGATTTTTTTCCCTCCTACTTTTCTGGCTGTGTCCTCCTCAGCCTCCATTGTCTTGTCATTATACTGCACCTGTCACTGTTCAGGCATCAAGCACTCAGTCTAGTGGGATTAAATCTATTCCCCCGTGGGACCTAAAACTCCCGATATTACTTTTCAAAACATTATCTCCAAACACTCACGCCCCTCCTGCACATGTGAGGATCAATGGCAGACATCAGTGAAGGAACCTAATGGGATCATTTGAAAGTGTTCCTGAAGAAAACACGGGGGTTCTCCACTGGGAGTCTGCCTGCAGAGGTGTCTGACTGACAGCACCAGGAAAACCTTTCAGATGTCACTGTGGCTGACACTGCTGTTGGTTTATAATTGCTGGAGAACAGAACAATGTAGGCTCACGTCGTTTCCCATAATTTCCTCTCAGCAATGAGAAAGAGGAGGAAACTCTGAAGAAAACAATCAAATGGAAGCCGCTAAAACTCTGGTGATGCGTGGTTGCGCCGCTTGAAGAGACCGTTTTCTATATTTATAATAGGAGCTGCTGCACATGAACTGAACATCCTACGCGCAGAAGAACTTTGACTTTTCAGGCAAATTATTTTTACATATTTGTTGATTTAAAAAAAACAAACCACGACACATATTCTCCCACAACCTCATTTACCAACAGTTACACACTGATTCTGCAAAGGTGTGTCATATCAGGACACATCTGTTTTCCTAGCAGTAACTTCACACACAAGCTCAGCAGGACACGACTGAACAAACATTCAAGTCACAATTGATCCAGATGACGGGTGGTTACCACAGGTCACATTCAGTCTGGCTCTGAATGTTGGTATGACGCGTTTGTAATAGCTTGAAAAATATCTTTTAGATGTAGAAGAGCAGTTATATCGATACATTATCTTTCAAAAAAAAAAAAAAAGAGAGTTCCAAACAGCATTAAAACCAGAATGCATAACAACTACCGGTACTAGTGACTCTCCAGTGTAGTTTGATTTACTTCAGTTCTGTCCCTCTACCTTTCAGTCTTTCATCTCTTAGTTTTAGCGGTGGGAAATACATTGACTCGAGTGCAAAGTATGATTTGTAGTTCTTTCATTATATGACCAAAAGTGGATGAAAGCTGGTCTTCAATTTGATAACTACAATCATATCACAAATCACCATTCAGCAATTTAACATGTAAGTCAATAAGAATGCCTTTTAAAACCTTAACTCCTCATTTACATTTTACATTTCTTTTCTTCTATTCACCCGCCCTAAAATGTACTTCTTTTTAAATTTACTTCTTTAAACAAATACAGGTTAACCAGCTGGCACTGCTAATCAATTTAATGCCAGAGAGACATAAAATTCCAGATTAAAAAAATGAACTACCTGTTTATCTAATGAATATATATAAATATAAATATATATAAATATATATAAATATATATATATATATATATATATATATATTCAACAAATTCTAATTTGTGTAAACACTGACATAATAACATCTGAAAGATTTTAGTTAGTAACACACCGAAAAACAACATTCCGTTTCATGAATAGTACTGAAAATGTAACAAAGTGGTTTCTCCCATCTGGGATATTTAGGTCTCACCTCTGACGCAATGAGCTCCAGTCCCCGACACTGCCGGTCCTTCTCCTGCTGCAGGAGGCTCCACATCTCTGGGTCGTCCTGTGCCAAGCTCTCCTGTCCCGTCCACACACAACCGCTGTTGCTGAGGGCTCGCCTGCACGACCGCTGCTCTTGACCCAACCATCCCGGACCCCTGGGGAAGAGGGACTGAACACGCAGGAATAACTCAAGTCAACATTGATGTCCACTCAAGAGTTGGCTGTAAAACTGATCCCTGTCACTGCTGTAAATACCGCTCGGGCAGACCTCAGAGAGATGATGCAGAATTTATCACGCTGTTAAAACCTTAATGAGGAGACAAGTCGCAGGATCTGATGCAACCTTCTCTTCTGCTTTAAACTGTCTGCACACAGCACAAACTTTCTGAAGGGCTCTTTTGTTGTTGTTGTTGTCCGAGATTGCTGCTTTGGTGTCTTTTGAAAGTGTTATGAAGAGTGAGCCAGTGCAAAAACACTTTCATCACTCCATAATATAAAACTTTATACCGGGGGGGCTGGAAACAAGGGAGTTGGAATAATGTGTCTTTTGATGTTCTAAACAATCCATTAAATAAAAGGCAGTGAAGACACAAAACATGTTCTTCAGTGGAGCGGTTATGGAAATCTTTACACATGAAAAGTGTAATGGTAAGCGTAAGAGACCTGTTTGTTGTAGTCAGCTCGTAGCTGCATGATAGTTACGTAACCGCGTGCTACTTTGGCCAAACAGCCAGATTATTGTTCCAGCATAAATATAAGGCAAGTCTCCTTTCATCTTCTGGGTTCATTATGTTTTCCAAACTATATTAAGTCTTATATAAATGCAGCTGTACAGTCAACTCTCCTTCAACATCAAAAACATTCTGGGGCTAAAAAGTAGCAGCCGTTTCTCCTGTGACGACCTCAGATCAACACAGAAAAACAACTAGACTGAAAAATGCAAAACAACACTGTACAAGTCTTCAAACAAGACATTTTCATCAGGGCTAATGTGACCTGGGGCGACCTGGCGAGGGAATGAATTAGGAACATGAATGCATTAGTTGTATTAGGAACAGGAGGAGAGGTATTTTAACACAGTGGGAAAAAAATATAAATATATTTATATATATATAGAACTGTACTCACCCGGAATGTTTGCCGCAAGGACAAAGAAATCATGTCGGTGACAAGCTGAGAGCAGTGAAAACAAAACCTCTCCAGGTGCAAAAGGTGAACATGAGGACTGGAAGGGAGCCAAGGGCATGCGTCACTGCTTTAAGAGACGAGTGCAGTAAATGATCACCTTGCTCCGTCAGTTCTTCAGAAATATCTAATCAGTCTAGTCTACTGAACACAAACAGGAAATTAATCAAAAGATTTTAGCCCTAAGATGTGTTTATTTTGTTTCGTTAATAAGCTAAGAAATCACATTTTCCACATCTATTAATGCATATTCACAAAAGGAAATAATAAAACACCACACAGTAAGATTCTGTTGATGATTGTAGTACCAGCACACACGTTTGACTGCACTAACTGACATGAAAATGTGTTTTTAATGGCATATAAAAACAGTTATGAGAGCAGATGAATCTGAAGGATGCGTGACAAGTCAGTGTTCCATTTTTCAGTCCATCATCCAAAGTGCTGCTGGTTCTGATCCATCTGAAAGTTGCGGTCCGGACAAACTTTCTGCACCAGCCTGTAGTCGGTACCGGTGAAAGCGATGAAAATGCATATGACCTTAAAGGGTTTGGCACAGATCCAGGCTGCCTGGGACTGGGTGTTCTCTGAGTAGCAGGTCTGACCCGGGTCATACATACAGGGCTTTGTCTTCTTGGACCTGTTGGTTCTTTGGTACTCGATTCGGCAGTTGAGTTCAGTCACCATCATCATATCCTGCTGCTGTTGGTCTGGAGGACCGGAACTGGTGGCCTGAGGGGGGCTCTGAAAATGAGACGTCAGATCTGGAAGCAGAACTGAATTCTTGGAGTCAATGCTTTGCTCTCCAGGATCCAGAACATCCCACCCGACAGTTTTGGAAGGTGGGACGATGCTGACAGATATGTTCCCCAGACGGGATGAGTTGTGGCGGAAGTAGACGCTGAAAGTGCCATTGATGTGGTCCACGATCTTTCCCGTCACCAGGAGGCTGAACTTCACGGTTTTCACGTTGAAGTAAAAGTCGCCCCACCCCAAGATCTTCTTGGCCTTTGGGGAGGTTTTTACATGAGGTTTGGATTTGGAGGGGGGGCTGTACCGGTACTGGTCCTGGGCCCGGGAGACATTCTGAGGCCAACCATAAGGGCCCAGTGAGCTGTGAGCAGGCGTTTTGTGTTTGGTGGAGATGATCTGTAAGTCCTTGGAGATGTGTTTCACCTTGAGTGCAGCTCCAGCCACATCTTCACTTCCTCCATCTTCCCTCCATTGTTGGCTCTGAACATCAGTGGTTTTAGCCGTTTCCTGGACCTGTGGAGAATCAAACAGAAAAAAATGACAAGAACGTCTCTTCAAATTGATTGCCACCCTACAGGAAAAACTGTTTTATCATGTCAACCCAGATTTTTTGCATTTTTATTTTACTTTCATGGCTTGTCTTGCTTCAACTTGTATAGACGTCTTCAAATTTCCATAAATACATGTTTTGGTGTTACTTTTATTTCAGATTTCTCTTCTTCTTCTCAAGGGTTTCATGGATTTACATCTAGTTCCCTGGCAACACGATTCTACGCTAAAATGGTACCCGCGTTAGAATAAACCCACAATTCATGCAGATTTGTCACTCAACGGTCATCTCCAAACATAGTGATGACAGGATTTGTGTGAGTATGACACGTGTGAAAGAGAGATGAAGGCTTCATCGGATGAAGGACAGCTTCAGTGCGAAGCCAACTTAAATGGAAGCAGATAATCGATTAAAATAATTATACATTAACGTGCCTTTGTAATTGGCTGTGATCAATAGGTCATCTCCTTCCGGCAAGGACTTGTAGCACGCACACAGTCACATTAATGCTGCTATTCACATATTTCAATATGGCCGTCCTCCTTCACACTCTCCGCTAATGCTGACGTGCCTCTGCGGGCTTCCACTTTAATTTTAGACTGTATTAACCTGTTAATCAATACACTTGAGAGTGAGAGGAACAAGTCACACACAGAGACGGTAAAGAAACAATCAAATAACTGAAGTGTATAGTGTAGTAGCAAACATCTGCAGCGCCGTTTTCACGCTGAGCTCCTTCTGTTCCAAATACGTCTCAGCTGTCTTGAAAAGCTCCAAATCTCCCTTGAACCTTTCTCCGCCATTTCATCTCTCTTAAATACCTCACTCTCCTTCCTTAAATTGATTTGGATTATGTGCTTAAAATTAGTGAAGGATTAAGCCGTCACTCGGATTCACCTTGTCAGGTTATTATTTGAAAGGAAGAGCAGTTCATGTTTTATTCACTCACTGCATCGTCTTTGCATTTACTGTTGTGGTCACTTTTGCAAGAAAAAAAACCCGCTACAAAGTATCTCATTACATCACTCTCAGTGAATATAGGCAGGACGTGTGAATGGAAGCGGGCAGATTATTTGTAGCAAGTGAAGATGATGACTTGACAAGTTTTAACTGTTCTATATAAAACAATGTGATGTAATACAAGTATGTAATATACTTGTTCAGACTATGGCATGTGTTGGAATATTAACCTGACCAGCTGATTAGGGCAAGAAGAAGGTGTTTTTGTCATAGTGGTAATTAGTTTGCTTCACAAATCAGACAGAATGCATCATCACATACTGAAAAAAAAAAAGTAATTCCACGTGACAGTCCCTCTCTGTTGAAATATGTGTAAAGAATATAAAAGAGTGAGAATGAACTGCAAGTTCACACTCACGAAGCAGCTTATTATAAATCGGGCAGCAACCCTATCTTGTGTCCATTAAAACGCACAAATGTGAAGACACCCAGTCATTAGGGATGGTGCTTACGTGACGAGTCTCCCAGCGCAGCTCTGTCTCTACAGTTGAAATGTTTGAATGTAAGTGTACAGATGCGGTCCTTAAATTCTGACAATAAAAGGCTCGACGTTCACAGGCCACCGTGCTGATCGGGTGAAGCCAGGTGTCAGACTTCACTTTCTCTCATCAAAAACTCCTTTATTTTTAAGTGGTGCAGGGGACAAGTCAAACATTCTGCTTCTGCAGAAGAAAGACGTGTGAGGTGATTTTCACCAAAATGTCTAGATGGAGGTTTATCCTTATTCTCCCCCATGTCTGAATAAACAGCTCCCCAGATATCATTATTTCTCACCAACAAGTGGTATTCACATCACCTCTAACCAGCCCAGCCCTGTGTTCCATGCTCTGCCTTCTCCTGTAATCAAAAGCACTCCAGCTGTGCCTATTGAGCCCAAATCTCCAGCGATGTGCAGCTCTCACCAACCCTAATTAGAGCCCACTGTGTGACAGCCATGTCACTGACTCGGTGTCAAGATGCCACCACAGTGACTGCAACTGAGCAGCAGCAAGCGCTGAGGTGGGTGCAAGCACAACACCTATGAAAAAAAAAACACCTGCAGAGGCAGGAAAAACCCTGAGAAGCCTCAGAGCAGTGACTGTATTTTAGGAACGGAGGAAACACTCTCCCCATTGGCTAAAAACATCCTCAAATGTGTCACAATTTGGCTTAACAAATAAATCATCAAAAACAAAGACAAAAACTCAATGTGACAGTCTTTTAAGCACTTGGGTATGACAACTTTTTAAAAACAAAGGCTGTCATTTCATGATGTTAAGAAATATGATTAAAATCATAACTATGAAGGATTAAAGACGATAAACGATGAACAACTAAAACACTGATTTTAAGCATCCCATATCAATCATCAATCTGGCTAATCTCAAATTGTAAACCCTGTATGATTGTCTAAGGTGAGAAATATCTTTAGAAATTATTTACATTGCCTGAGTCTCCACACGGAATGAATAAATGAACACAAATCCAGTTGACACAGGAAGAAAAACTGCTTGATTGTGCAACAATGCTGCAATATGATGAACAGTGGCAAAACCAGAGCAGTGGGGATTTTGGGATGACTTCCTTTACAAACACTTAACAAAGAATCAGCTAATTCGCTTCACAAAGTAGCAGTGCATATCGATAAATCTGCTTATCAGGAACCTGTCTTACTCACCGCTGAAGGGAGAAGCCACAGACAAGTGATGGCAAAGTTCAAACACAGCGCCTTCATTTTGCAGTCACCAGGACCCATCTACAGTCCGACTTAATCCGAAGAGTTTTACTGAGTTACAGCCTGCAGAAGTAGGGAGGACATGCTGCAGTGAGACTCCAAATCCCACAGAATTGAAGTGAACACTTGCCTCGGTTGTACTCCTTCTCTCCCTCTCTCTCCCCCCTCTCTCTGTCTGTGCGGGTCCCTCTCTCTCTCTCCATACATATTTCCTTTAAATATTGTCAACCCCCCCCAACACACACACAGAAACTCCACAACTTGACTTGACCATCAATGTAAATATCACGGCCTCGGGGTAAATCAGGCTCGTTTGCAATAATTAATGTAATCAAGGGAGCATAATTCGAATTTGTTGCAGGCTTCTTGGCAACGTTGGAAATAGAAATGGTGTCGCCCTTTATTAATCTGCAAAAGCTCATATTGGCGCCCATACATACACACAACACAATTCTCCTTGCTCGTTTTCTCCACCTGGCCGGCCCTTATTATCACTCGTCAACCCGAGGAAGGGAGCTGTGGGGCGGCTACAGTTTGACAGCCGTCCTCTCTGTCCCTGCATACTTTAGCCACGGGGAGGCTGACAATATGACTAGGGCTCTCTCCAGGAAATACAAGAATTACTGACAACTGTGGTAGAATTGTGTCACTGCTTCAGTTCATCAGTGGAATTTCAAAAAAAGAAATCACTTCAATTAACAACCATGCAAGCAGCTTCACGTGAATATCGTCGGCTAACATGCCCATAGAAATGCCTGTCAGCATTAACATGCTTCTTTTATTATTTTTTTGAAATACTAAATATGGTGTCAATATGCACTGTGCTCAGTGACATTTCTTTTGAGAAAAAAAACTATAAAAACTGAAAATGTGTCAACCCTTTTTTCACATTTTGGATGGACAGGTGAAAATCCCGCCGCCATATTTGTTTGGGTCACTAAACGTTGAGGCAGCTTGTCGACCATTTTTCTTACAGTACTGTTCTATTAATTACGAATGCTGGTGAATTTTTTTCTGTAAGATGGGTAATAATTAACGGTAATACTTACAAATTAAATAGTGGTAACCAAACCAATTACCGCTAAAACAGCAGGCGGCGAAACAGGAGCACAGCGCCGTCTGTTGGAACGTTTACCTGCTCGTCGGCGAAAAGCGAAGTCGAACGTTCGTCGGTCACGGCGGCCATCTTTCTGAATGGCGACGGCGAAGAATAATAAATGAAGTAAGTAAATAACATCACGCGCATTAAAAAGTTAGTTACTGTTCTAAGTATTTTCGTCGAGTAACAAGTAATGGTAGTATTGGTAGATGACATGAGGAGTACGGGAAGCTAATTCGGGCCTAAATTAAGATACAATTAATACGGCAATGACAGAAGACTAATTCGTGGTCGTATTAGTTTTTGAATTATTTAATATATTAATACATTTATTGATGAATTTTTTTCCTTATTTCTAAGTATTGTGTGTGGCGTAGCACAAATTTGAGAAATTGTCGACCCAAGCTCTACGGTGAGCGGTGGCCATGTTGGGGCCTGTCCTTGAGGGAATACGTTGCATTAAGTGACTACAATTTTATATATTTTTTTTGTTTTTTTTCGTGTGGAAAGTATTATTTACATGAATGTTTTGTCATGAAGTAGAAATACGTTAATTGTTCTCGTGTTAACCGTGCTATTAAGGATAGCCCGTGTGAACCATTTCTCTTCATATGTGAAGAATTCTCAGCTAGAATATAAATTTATTTGGTTTAACTTCGAACTCCATTGTTGTGACACGTTGGGCTCACGGGTGCCATTGGCTTTAAATTCTAGCTATTTGCTGATAACTCATAATTATATTCAACGACATTTCTACCATAGGCTCAGTTGGAGTCCAGTCCTGACCTGAGAAAATGTATCGACTCTGCGCAGTTGTGCGCATGCTCAGAGCACATGTGTTTAAAACACATGAACGGGGGACCGACAGTCGTTGAAGGTGAACCAGTTCAAATTCAAATTAAACAGCGGATCCACCTCGTCTTTTTGGCGCACGACAAGTTATAGTTTAAAATGCTGTTGACATTTCTTTAAATGGAGGCGTGGTTGCTGTTTTACGTTACCCACAATCCTCAGCGTCAGGAATGGAGCGATTAAATATGCCGGGTTTCGACGTTGGAATGATCACTTCCTTCGATGTGGTGCAGTTTTCAGAGGGTCTTCCTATCAATTGTTAAATTTATTTGATTTCTTCAGATCGGCTGCGTTTATTGTAACCGCCGCTCAGGGTGCTCTGCTGGAGAAAGACAAGGGCTGTTCTGGCGTTGATCATCAGTACACTCTTGTTTCTCTTCAGATCGTATAAATCTTTCGCCTTTTACTAAAGATTTCCGTGGAGAGGAACAATAAGAGCTTTACCTAATTTTTTGATGCCCTGCTTATGTGGGGCTTCCTACCTTTGTAAATTTTAATATAATGCATTAGTCATGGTTACTGTCACGCTGTAGTGCTCATTGTTCAATTCACAGTGGGGGGGGCTATACTACTTTGCGTAACGGTATAACACTACAAAAATAGGAGAAACAGCGCAGAATTGATTTTGGTGCAGATTTTCCCTGTTTTGCTGAAATAACAGCGCCACAACGCCAAGGACGCGTGGTTGTGTTTTCCCACAATGCTTAGTGAATGACTGTATGGTCAAAGTTAAATACATCAAACGAGTATGTACTTAAATTTACTTGAGCTGTAACTGAGGTGGGAACTGCAAATATATGAACTTGTTTCATGTGGGAAAAGTTAACTGTTGTCTCAACATTGTTGAACATTAACTGATGGAGTAAGTGCCTTGACTGAGATTGAAAAGTCGATAGAATACACTTTAAACTTTTCTCAGAATGTCCTTTTACATTAAAGTAGTACAACACATGATACTGATGAATAGAGATATGAATAATTAAAAGTTTCTGCATTTGGTCAACCTATTTCCGAAACAATGAATGAAACAACTTAATTTTTAATTTGGGGGAATTTCTCAAAAGGGGGCGTGGTCACTTTCTAGTGTCCCACAATGCTTAGAGTGCACAGGCCAAGCAAAGCAAATAATCCTCCAGCTTTTAAACTGCACTGTGATTTTGATTAGTTTGGTATAGTATCAGTAAATGATAGATTGCTTGTCTCTTGTGTGGATTTATCAGTGTTGAAATAGAAGTGGGACTGTGCTCCCAGTCGTGAGTGACAATGGTGTGGTGGAAATAGGCTTGAGGTGCAGTCACTTCTCCCAACCAGTACTCTTGATTCTCTTCAGATCGTATAAATCTTTCGCCTTTTACTAAAGATTTCCGTGGGGAGGATTAAAAAGAGTTTTAATCAATTTTTTGATGCCCTGCTCATGCGGGGCTGGCTTCAATGTTGAACAGTAATGAGAACTCTCTCTGAGAAGAATAATATGTTGGCAGAGGCCATGATGTTATGTCTGAGTAACGTTTGCCTGAGTGTTGTTATGCTCATTCGTGGTTGTACCACATGACCCTGACCATAACTGAATCATTGGGTAACTAATTCCAAAGCTCTGCTTTGGTCTAACCTATCATGAAGAGGAAAAAACTTTATGGTCTAATTATGAGGTCATTTGTGCTGAGAGGGGTGGTCACTTTTCCTGACGTCCCTAGTGCTTCGAGCCGGTAAGGTATTAGCAAAGCTTCGTCGGCTTTGATTTCGATGGCTGCGGTGGAGGAAATGAGTGACTGTGTTCCCAGTCGTGAGTGACAGTGGTGTGGTGGCGATGGGCTTGAGGTGCTGTCACCACCACTAGGCAGTACTCTAGATTCCCTTCAGATCTTAGAAATTTTTCGCCTTTTACAAAAGATTTCCGTGTCGTGGATCAAAACGAGTTCTACTCAATTTTTTGATGCCTTCCTCACGCGGGGCTTTCAATGATGTTGAACAGCAATAATAACTCCTATGACAGGACTTGTTTGATGGCATGGGCCAATCTGTCATGTCTTAGTTGTGTTTTCTGGGTGTTGCTTTGCTCATTCGTAGTTGTATCACAAGACCCTGACCATTACTGAATCATTGGAGAACTAATTCCAAAGCTCTGCTTTGGTCTAACCTATCATGAAAAGAAACAACAAATTTATTATCCAATTATGAGGTAATTTCTGAAAGAGGGGTGGTCACTTTTGCTTACGTCCTTAATGCTTCGAGCCCGTAAGGTATTAGAAAGCTTTGTCGGCTGTCATTTTGATGGCTGAGGTGGAGTAAATGAGTGACTGTGTTCCCAGTCGTGAGTGACAGTGGTGTGGTGGCGATGGGCTTGAGGTGCTGTCACCACCACCAGACAGTACTCTTGATTCCCTTCAGATCGAACACATCTTTCGCCTTTTACTAAAGATTTCCGTGGAGAGGATTGAAAAGAGTTTTAATCAATTTTTTTGATTCCCTGCACATGCGGGGCTTTCAACAATGTTGAACAGCAATAATAACACCTATGAAAGGACTTGTTTGATGGCAGAGGCCAATCTGTCATGTTTTAGTTGTCTTTTTCTGGGTTTTGTTATGCTCATTTGTGGTTGTACCACAAGACCCTTACCATTACTGAACCATTGGGGAACTAATTCCAAAGCTCTGCTTTGGTCTAACCTATCATGAAGAGAAACAACAAATTTATGATCTAATTACGAGGTAATATGTGCTGAGAGGGGTGGTCTCTTTTGCTGACGTCCCTAATGCTTTGAGCCGGTAAGGTATTAGCAAAGCTTCGTTTGCTGCGGTGGAGTAAATGAGTGACTGTGTTCCCAGTCGTGAGTGACAGTGGTGTGGTGGCGATAGGCGTGAGGTGCTGTCACCACCACCAGGCAGTACTCTTGATTCCCTTCAGCTCGAATAAATCTTTCGCCTTTTACTAAAGATTTCCGTGGAGAGGATCAATAAGAGTTATACTCAATTTTTTGATGCCCTGCTCATGCGGGGCTGGCTACAATGTTGAACAGCAATGAGAACTCTCTCTGAGAAGAATAATATGTTGGCAGAGGCCATGATGTTATGTCTGAGTAATGTTTGTCTGAGTGTTGTTATGCTGATTCCTGGTTGTACCACGTGACCCTGACCATAACTGAATCATTGGGTAACTAATTCCAAAGCTCTGCTTTGGTCTAACCTATCATGAAGAGAAAAAAACTTTATGGTCTAATTATGAGGTCATTTGTGCTGAGAGGGGTGGTCACTTTTCCTGACGTCCCTAGTGCTTCTAGCCGGTAAGGTATTAGCAAAGCTTCGTCGGCTTTGATTTCGATGGCTGCGGTGGAGGAAATGAGTGACTGTTTTCCCAGTCGTGAGTGACAGTGGTGTGGTGGCGATGGGCTTGAGGTGCTGTCACCACCACCAGACAGTACTCTTGATTCCCTTCAGATCGAACAAATCTTTCGCCTTTTACTAAAGATTTCCGTGGAGAGGATCGAAAAGAGTTTTAATCAATTTTTTTGATTCCCTGCTCATGCGGGGCTTTCAACAATGTTGAACAGCAATAATAACACCTATGAAAGGACTTGTTTGATGGCGGAGGCCAATCTGTCATGTTTTAGTTGTCTTTTTCTGGGTTTTGTTATGCTCATCTGTGGTTGTACCACAAGACCCTTACCATTACTGAACCATTGGGGAACTAATTCCAAAGCTCTGCTTTGGTCTAACCTATCATGAAGAGAAACAACAAATTTATGATGTAATTACGAGGTAATATTTGCTGAGAGGGGTGGTCACTTTTGCTGACGTCCCTAATGCTTTGAGCCGGTAAGGTATTAGCAAAGCTTCGTCGGCTGCGGTGGAGTAAATGAGTGACTGTGTTCCCAGTCGTGAGTGACAGTGGTGTGGTGGCGATAGGCGTGAAGTGCTGTCACCACCACCAGGCAGTACTCTTGATTCCCTTCAGCTCGAATAAATCTTTCGCCTTTTACTAAAGATTTCCGTGGAGAGGATCGAAAAGAGTTTTACTCAATTTTTGATGCCCTGCTCATGCGGGGCTAGCTACAATGTTGAACAGCAATGAGAACTCTCTCAGAGAAGAATAATATGTTGGCAGAGGCCATGATGTTATGTCTGAGTAATGTTTGTCTGAGTGTTGTTATGCTCATTCGTGGTTGTACCACATGACCCTGACCATAACTGAATCATTGGGTAACTAATTCCAAAGCTCTGCTTTGGTCTAACCTATCATGAAGAGAAAAAAACTTTATGGTCTAATTATGAGGTAATTTGTGCTGAGAGGGGTGGTCACTTTTCCTGACGTCCCTAGTGCTTCGAGCCGGTAAGGTATTAGCAAAGCTTCGTCGACTTTGATTTCGATGGCTGCGGTGGAGGAAATGAGTGACTGTTTTCCCAGTCGTGAGTGACAGTGGTGTGGTGGCGATGGGCTTGAGGTGCTGTCACCAACACCAGTAAGTACTCTTGATTCCCTTCAGATCGAACAAATCTTTCGCCTTTTACTAAAGATTTCCGTGGAGAGGATCGAAAAGAGTTTTAATCAATTTTTTTGATTCCCTGCTCATGCGGGGCTTTCAACAATGTTGAACAGCAATAATAACACCTATGAAAGGACTTGTTTGATGGCGGAGGCCAATCTGTCATGTTTTAGTTGTCTTTTTCTGGGTTTTGTTATGCTCATTCGTGGTTGTACCACAAGACCCTTACCATTTCTGAACCATTGGGGAACTAATTCCAAAGCTCTGCTTTGGTCTAACCTATCATGAAGAGAAACAACAAATTTATGATGTAATTACGAGGTAATATTTGCTGAGAGGGGTGGTCACTTTTGCTGACGTCCCTAATGCTTTGAGCCGGTAAGGTATTAGCAAAGCTTCGTCGGCTGGGGTCGAGTAAATGAGTGACTGTGTTCCCAGTCGTGAGTGACAGTGGTGTGGTGGCGATAGGCGTGAGGTGCTGTCACCACCACCAGGCAGTACTCTTGATTCCCTTCAGCTCGAATAAATCTTTCGCCTTTTACTAAAGATTTCCGTGGAGAGGATCAGTAAGAGTTATACTCAATTTTTTGATGCCCTGCTCATGCGGGGCTGGCTACAATGTTGAACAGCAATGAGAACTCTCTCTGAGAAGAATAATATGTTGGCAGAGGCCATGATGTTATGTCTGAGTAATGTTTGTCTGAGTGTTGTTATGCTCATTCGTGGTTGTACCACATGACCCTGACCATAACTGAATCATTGGGTAACTAATTCCAAAGCTCTGCTTTGGTCTAACCTATCATGAAGAGAAAAAAACTTTATGGTCTAATTATGAGGTCATTTGTGCTGAGAGGGGTGGTCACTTTTCCTGACGTCCCTAGTGCTTCGAGCCGGTAAGGTATTAGCAAAGCTTCGTCGGCTTTGATTTCGATGGCTGCGGTGGAGGAAATGAGTGACTATTTTCCCAGTCGTGAGTGACAGTGGTGTGGTGGCGATGGGCTTGAGGTGCTGTCACCACCACCAGACAGTACTCTTGATTCCCTTCAGACCGAACAAATCTTTCGCCTTTTACTAAAGATTTCCGTGGAGAGGATCGAAAAGAGTTTTAATCAATTTTTTTGATTCCCTGCTCATGCGGGGCTTTCAACAATGTTGAACAGCAATAATAACACCTGTGAAAGGACTTGTTTGATGGCGGAGGCCAATCTGTCATGTTTTAGTTGTCTTTTTCTGGGTTCTGTTATGCTCATTTGTGGTTGTACCACAAGACCCTTACCATTACTGAACCATTGGGGAACTAATTCCAAAGCTCTGCTTTGGTCTAACCTATCATGAAGAGAAACAACAAATTTATGATCTAATTACGAGGTAATATTTGCTGAGAGGGGTGGTCACTTTTGCTGACGTCCCTAATGCTTTGAGCCGGTAAGGTATTAGCAAAGCTTCGTCGGCTGCGGTGGAGTAAATGAGTGACTGTGTTCCCAGTCGTGAGTGACAGTGGTGTGGTGGCGATAGGCTTGAGGTGCTGTCACCACCACCAGGCAGTACTCTTGATTCCCTTCAGCTCGTATAAATCTTTTGCCTTTTACTAAAGACTTCCGTGGAGAGGATCAGTAAGAGTTATACTCAATTTTTTTGACGCCCTTCTCATGCGGGGCTGGCTACAATGTTGAACAGCAATGAGAACTCTCTCTGAGAAGAATAATATGTTGGCAGAGGCCATGATGTTATGTCTGAGTAATGTTTGTCTGAGTGTTGTTATGCTCATTCGTGGTTGTACCACATGACCCTGACCATAACTGAATCATTGGGTAACTAATTCCAAAGCTCTGCTTTGGTCTAACCTATCATGAAGAGAAAAAAACTTTATGGTCTAATTATGAGGTAATTTGTGCTGAGAGGGGTGGTCACTTTTCCTGATGTCCCTAGTGCTTCGAGCCGGTAAGGTATTAGCAAAGCTTCGTCGGCTTTGATTTCGATGGCTGCGGTGGAGGAAATGAGTGACTGTTTTCCCAGTCGTGAGTGACAGTGGTGTGGTGGCGATGGGCTTGAGGTGCTGTCACCACCACCAGACAGTACTCTTGATTCCCTTCAGATCGAACAAATCTTTCGCCTTTTACTAAAGATTTCCGTGGAGAGGATCGAAAAGAGTTTTAATCAATTTTTTTGATTCCCTGCTCATGCGGGGCTTTCAACAATGTTGAACAGCAATAATAACACCTATGAAAGGACTTGTTTGATGGCGGAGGCCAATCTGTCATGTTTTAGTTGTCTTTTTCTGGGTTTTGTTATGCTCATCTGTGGTTGTACCACAAGACCCTTACCATTACTGAACCATTGGGGAACTAATTCCAAAGCTCTGCTTTGGTCTAACCTATCATGAAGAGAAACAACAAATTTATGATGTAATTACGAGGTAATATTTGCTGAGAGGGGTGGTCACTTTTGCTGACGTCCCTAATGCTTTGAGCCGGTAAGGTATTAGCAAAGCTTCGTCGGCTACGGTGGAGTAAATGAGTGACTGTGTTCCCAGTCGTGAGTGACAGTGGTGTGGTGGCGATAGGCGTGAAGTGCTGTCACCACCACCAGGCAGTACTCTTGATTCCCTTCAGCTCGAATAAATCTTTCGCCTTTTACTAAAGATTTCCGTGGAGAGGATCAATAAGAGTTATTCTCAATTTTTGATGCCCTGCTCATGCGGGGCTGGCTACAATGTTGAACAGTAATGAGAACTCTCTCAGAGAAGAATAATATGTTGGCAGAGGCCATGATGTTATGTCTGAGTAATGTTTGTCTGAGTGTTGTTATGCTCATTCGTGGTTGTACCACATGACCCTGACCATAACTGAATCATTGGGTAACTAATTCCAAAGCTCTGCTTTGGTCTAACCTATCATGAAGAGAAAAAAACTTTATGGTCTAATTATGAGGTAATTTGTGCTGAGAGGGGTGGTCACTTTTGCTGACGTCCCTAGTGCTTCGAGCCGGTAAGGTATTAGCAAAGCTTCGTCGGCTTTGATTTCGATGGCTGCGGTGGAGGAAATGAGTGACTGTTTTCCCAGTCGTGAGTGACAGTGGTGTGGTGGCGATGGGCTTGAGGTGCTGTCACCACCACCAGACAGTACTCTTGATTCCCTTCAGATCGAACAAATCTTTCGCCTTTTACTAAAGATTTCCGTGGAGAGGACCGAAAAGAGTTTTAATCAATTTTTTTGATTCCCTGCTCATGCTGGGCTTTCAACAATGTTGGAAAGCAATAATAACACCTATGAAAGGACTTGTTTGATGGCGGAGGCCAATCTGTCATGTTTTAGTTGTCTTTTTCTGGGTTTTGTTATGCTCATTTGTGGTTGTACCACAAGACCCTTACCATTACTGAACCAT
The DNA here is from genome assembly GCF_037954235.1 of Aulostomus chinensis. Taxonomy (NCBI): domain Eukaryota; kingdom Metazoa; phylum Chordata; class Actinopteri; order Syngnathiformes; family Aulostomidae; genus Aulostomus; species Aulostomus chinensis. The sequence continues at coordinate 20,884,775 of NC_141328.1, read as the reverse complement.
TGGGGAACTAATTCCAAAGCTCTGCTTTTGTCTAACCTATCATGAAGAGAAACAACAAATTTATGATCTAATTACGAGGTAATATTTGCTGAGAGGGGTGGTCACTTTTGCTGATGTCCCTAATGCTTTGAGCCGGTAAGGTATTAGCAAAGCTTCGTCGGCTGGGGTGGAGTAAATGAGTGACTGTGTTCCCAGTCGTGAGTGACAGTGGTGTGGTGGCGATAGGCGTGAGGTGCTGTCACCACCACCAGGCAGTACTCTTGATTCCCTTCAGCTCGAATAAATCTTTCGCCTTTTACTAAAGATTTCCGTGGAGAGGATCAGTAAGAGTTATACTCAATTTTTTGATGCCCTGCTCATGCGGGGCTGGCTACAATGTTGAACAGCAATGAGAACTCTCTCTGAGAAGAATAATATGTTGGCAGAGGCCATGTTATGTCTGAGTAATGTTTGTCTGAGTGTTGTTATGCTCATTCGTGGTTGTACCACATGACCCTGACCATAACTGAATCATTGGGTAACTAATTCCAAAGCTCTGCTTTGGTCTAACCTATCATGAAGAGAAAAAAACTTTATGGTCTAATTATGAGGTAATTTGTGCTGAGAGGGGTGGTCACTTTTCCTGATGTCCCTAGTGCTTCGAGCCGGTAAGGTATTAGCAAAGCTTCGTCGGCTTTGATTTCGATGGCTGCGGTGGAGGAAATGAGTGACTGTTTTCCCAGTCGTGAGTGACAGTGGTGTGGTGGCGATGGGCTTGAGGTGCTGTCACCACCACCAGACAGTACTCTTGATTCCCTTCAGATCGAACAAATCTTTCGCCTTTTACTAAAGATTTCCGTGGAGTGGATCGAAAAGAGTTTTAATCAATTTTTTTGATTCCCTGCTCATGCGGGGCTTTCAACAATGTTGAACAGCAATAATAACACCTATGAAATGACTTGTTTGATGGCGGAGGCCAATCTGTCATGTTTTAGTTGTCTTTTTCTGGGTTTTGTTATGCTCATCTGTGGTTGTACCACAAGATCCTTACCATTACTGAACCATTGGGGAACTAATTCCAAAGCTCTGCTTTTGTCTAACCTATCATGAAGAGAAACAACAAATTTATGATCTAATTACGAGGTAATATTTGCTGAGAGGGGTGGTCACTTTTCCTGACGTCCCTAGTGCTTTGAGCCGGTAAGGTATTAGCAAAGCTTCGTCGACTTTGATTTCGATGGCTGCGGTGGAGGAAATGAGTGACTGTTTTCCCAGTCGTGAGTGACAGTGGTGTGGTGGCGATGGGCTTGAGGTGCTGTCACCAACACCAGTAAGTACTCTTGATTCCCTTCAGATCGAACAAATCTTTCGCCTTTTACTAAAGATTTCCGTGGAGAGGATCGAAAAGAGTTTTAATCAATTTTTTTGATTCCCTGCTCATGCGGGGCTTTCAACAATGTTGAACAGCAATAATAACTCCTATGACAGGACTTGTTTGATGGCATTGGCCAATCTGTCATGTCTTAGTTGTGTTTTCTGGGTGTTGCTTTGCTCATTCGTAGTTGTATCACAAGACCCTGACCATTACTGAATCATTGGAGAACTAATTCCAAAGCTCTGCTTTGGTCTAACCTATCATGAAAAGAAACAACAAATTTATTATCCAATTATGAGGTAATTTCTGAAAGAGGGGTGGTCACTTTTGCTTACGTCCTTAATGCTTCGAGCCCGTAAGGTATTAGAAAGCTTTGTCGGCTTTCATTTTGATGGCTGAGGTGGAGTAAATGAGTGACTGTGTTCCCAGTCGTGAGTGACAGTGGTGTGGTGGCGATGGGCTTGAGGTGCTGTCACCACCACCAGACAGTACTCTTGATTCCCTTCAGATCATACAAATCTTTCGCCTTTTACTAAAGATTTCCGTGGAGAGGATTGAAAAGAGTTTTAATCAATTTTTTTGATTCCCTGCACATGCGGGGCTTTCAACAATGTTGAACAGCAATAATAACACCTATGAAAGGACTTGTTTGATGGCAGAGGCCAATCTGTCATGTTTTAGTTGTCTTTTTCTGGGTTTTGTTATGCTCATTTGTGGTTGTACCACAAGACCCTTACCATTACTGAACCATTGGGGAACTAATTCCAAAGCTCTGCTTTGGTCTAACCTATCATGAAGAGAAACAACAAATTTATGATCTAATTACGAGGTTATATGTGCTGAGAGGGGTGGTCTCTTTTGCTGACGTCCCTAATGCTTTGAGCCGGTAAGGTATTAGCAAAGCTTCGTTTGCTGCGGTGGAGTAAATGAGTGACTGTGTTCCCAGTCGTGAGTGACAGTGGTGTGGTGGCGATAGGGGTGAGGTGCTGTCACCACCACCAGGCAGTACTCTTGATTCCCTTCAGCTCGAATAAATCTTTCGCCTTTTACTAAAGATTTCCGTGGAGAGGATCAGTAAGAGTTATACTCAATTTTTGATGCCCTGCTCATGCGGGGCTGGCTACAATGTTGAACAGCAATGAGAACTCTCTCTGAGAAGAATAATATGTTGGCAGAGGCCATGATGTTATGTCTGAGTAATGTTTGTCTGAGTGTTGTTATGCTCATTCGTGGTTGTACCACATGACCCTGACCATAACTGAATCATTGGGTAACTAATTCCAAAGCTCTGCTTTGGTCTAACCTATCATGAAGAGAAAAAAACTTTATGGTCTAATTATGAGATCATTTGTGCTGAGAGGGGTGGTCACTTTTCCTGACGTCCCTAGTGCTTCTAGCCGGTAAGGTATTAGCAAAGCTTCGTCGGCTTTGATTTCGATGGCTGCGGTGGAGGAAATGAGTGACTGTTTTCCCAGTCGTGAGTGACAGTGGTGTGGTGGCGATGGGCTTGAGGTGCTGTCACCACCACCAGACAGTACTCTTGATTCCCTTCAGATCGAACAAATCTTTCGCCTTTTACTAAAGATTTCCGTGGAGAGGATCGAAAAGAGTTTTAATCAATTTTTTTGATTCCCTGCTCATGCGTGGCTTTCAACAATGTTGAACAGCAATAATAACACCTATGAAAGGACTTGTTTGATGGCGGAGGCCAATCTGTCATGTTTTAGTTGTCTTTTTCTGGGTTTTGTTATGCTAATCTGTGGTTGTACCACAAGACCCTTACCATTACTGAACCATTGGGGAACTAATTCCAAAGCTCTGCTTTGGTCTAACCTATCATGAAGAGAAACAACAAATTTATGATGTAATTACGAGGTAATATTTGCTGAGAGGGGTGGTCACTTTTGCTGACGTCCCTAATGCTTTGAGCCGGTAAGGTATTAGCAAAGCTTCGTCGGCTGGGGTCGAGTAAATGAGTGACTGTGTTCCCAGTCGTGAGTGACAGTGGTGTGGTGGCGATAGGCGTGAGGTGCTGTCACCACCACCAGGCAGTACTCTTGATTCCCTTCAGCTCGAATAAATCTTTCGCCTTTTACTAAAGATTTCCGTGGAGAGGATCAGTAAGAGTTATACTCAATTTTTTGATGCCCTGCTCATGCGGGGCTGGCTACAATGTTGAACAGCAATGAGAACTCTCTCTGAGAAGAATAATATGTTGGCAGAGGCCATGATGTTATGTCTGAGTAATGTTTGTCTGAGTGTTGTTATGCTCATTCGTGGTTGTACCACATGACCCTGACCATAACTGAATCATTGGGTAACTAATTCCAAAGCTCTGCTTTGGTCTAACCTATCATGAAGAGAAAAAAACTTTATGGTCTAATTATGAGGTCATTTGTGCTGAGAGGGGTGGTCACTTTTCCTGACGTCCCTAGTGCTTCGAGCCGGTAAGGTATTAGCAAAGCTTCGTCGGCTTTGATTTCGATGGCTGCGGTGGAGGAAATGAGTGACTATTTTCCCAGTCGTGAGTGACAGTGGTGTGGTGGCGATGGGCTTGAGGTGCTGTCACCACCACCAGACAGTACTCTTGATTCCCTTCAGACCGAACAAATCTTTCGCCTTTTACTAAAGATTTCCGTGGAGAGGATCGAAAAGAGTTTTAATCAATTTTTTTGATTCCCTGCTCATGCGGGGCTTTCAACAATGTTGAACAGCAATAATAACACCTGTGAAAGGACTTGTTTGATGGCGGAGGCCAATCTGTCATGTTTTAGTTGTCTTTTTCTGGGTTCTGTTATGCTCATTTGTGGTTGTACCACAAGACCCTTACCATTACTGAACCATTGGGGAACTAATTCCAAAGCTCTGCTTTGGTCTAACCTATCATGAAGAGAAACAACAAATTTATGATCTAATTACGAGGTAATATTTGCTGAGAGGGGTGGTCACTTTTGCTGACGTCCCTAATGCTTTGAGCCGGTAAGGTATTAGCAAAGCTTCGTCGGCTGCGGTGGAGTAAATGAGTGACTGTGTTCCCAGTCGTGAGTGACAGTGGTGTGGTGGCGATAGGCTTGAGGTGCTGTCACCACCACCAGGCAGTACTCTTGATTCCCTTCAGCTCGTATAAATCTTTTGCCTTTTACTAAAGACTTCCGTGGAGAGGATCAGTAAGAGTTATACTCAATTTTTTTGATGCCCTTCTCATGCGGGGCTGGCTACAATGTTGAACAGCAATGAGAACTCTCTCTGAGAAGAATAATATGTTGGCAGAGGCCATGATGTTATGTCTGAGTAATGTTTGTCTGAGTGTTGTTATGCTCATTCGTGGTTGTACCACATGACCCTGACCATAACTGAATCATTGGGTAACTAATTCCAAAGCTCTGCTTTGGTCTAACCTATCATGAAGAGAAAAAAACTTTATGGTCTAATTATGAGGTAATTTGTGCTGAGAGGGGTGGTCACTTTTCCTGATGTCCCTAGTGCTTCGAGCCGGTAAGGTATTAGCAAAGCTTCGTCGGCTTTGATTTCGATGGCTGCGGTGGAGGAAATGAGTGACTGTTTTCCCAGTCGTGAGTGACAGTGGTGTGGTGGCGATGGGCTTGAGGTGCTGTCACCACCACCAGACAGTACTCTTGATTCCCTTCAGATCGAACAAATCTTTCGCCTTTTACTAAAGATTTCCGTGGAGAGGATCGAAAAGAGTTTTAATCAATTTTTTTGATTCCCTGCTCATGCGGGGCTTTCAACAATGTTGAACAGCAATAATAACACCTATGAAAGGACTTGTTTGATGGCGGAGGCCAATCTGTCATGTTTTAGTTGTCTTTTTCTGGGTTTTGTTATGCTCATCTGTGGTTGTACCACAAGACCCTTACCATTACTGAACCATTGGGGAACTAATTCCAAAGCTCTGCTTTGGTCTAACCTATCATGAAGAGAAACAACAAATTTATGATGTAATTACGAGGTAATATTTGCTGAGAGGGGTGGTCACTTTTGCTGACGTCCCTAATGCTTTGAGCCGGTAAGGTATTAGCAAAGCTTCGTCGGCTACGGTGGAGTAAATGAGTGACTGTGTTCCCAGTCGTGAGTGACAGTGGTGTGGTGGCGATAGGCGTGAAGTGCTGTCACCACCACCAGGCAGTACTCTTGATTCCCTTCAGCTCGAATAAATCTTTCGCCTTTTACTAAAGATTTCCGTGGAGAGGATCAGTAAGAGTTATACTCAATTTTTGATGCCCTGCTCATGCGGGGCTGGCTACAATGTTGAACAGCAATGAGAACTCTCTCAGAGAAGAATAATATGTTGGCAGAGGCCATGATGTTATGTCTGAGTAATGTTTGTCTGAGTGTTGTTATGCTCATTCGTGGTTGTACCACATGACCCTGACCATAACTGAATCATTGGGTAACTAATTCCAAAGCTCTGCTTTGGTCTAACCTATCATGAAGAGAAAAAAACTTTATGGTCTAATTATGAGGTAATTTGTGCTTAGAGGGGTGGTCACTTTTGCTGACGTCCCTAGTGCTTCGAGCCGGTAAGGTATTAGCAAAGCTTCGTCGGCTTTGATTTCGATGGCTGCGGTGGAGGAAATGAGTGACTGTTTTCCCAGTCGTGAGTGACAGTGGTGTGGTGGCGATGGGCTTGAGGTGCTGTCACCACCACCAGACAGTACTCTTGATTCCCTTCAGATCGAACAAATCTTTCGCCTTATACTAAAGATTTCCGTGGAGAGGACCGAAAAGAGTTTTAATCATTTTTTTTTGATTCCCTGCTCATGCTGGGCTTTCAACAATGTTGGAAAGCAATAATAACACCTATGAAAGGACTTGTTTGATGGCGGAGGCCAATCTGTCATGTTTTAGTTGTCTTTTTCTGGGTTTTGTTATGCTCATTTGTGGTTGTACCACAAGACCCTTACCATTACTGAACCATTGGGGAACTAATTCCAAAGCTCTGCTTTTGTCTAACCTATCATGAAGAGAAACAACAAATTTATGATCTAATTACGAGGTAATATTTGCTGAGAGGGGTGGTCACTTTTGCTGATGTCCCTAATGCTTTGAGCCGGTAAGGTATTAGCAAAGCTTCGTCGGCTGGGGTGGAGTAAATGAGTGACTGTGTTCCCAGTCGTGAGTGACAGTGGTGTGGTGGCGATAGGCGTGAGGTGCTGTCACCACCACCAGGCAGTACTCTTGGTTCCCTTCAGCTCGAATAAATCTTTCGCCTTTTACTAAAGATTTCCGTGGAGAGGATCAGTAAGAGTTATACTCAATTTTTTGATGCCCTGCTCATGCGGGGCTGGCTACAATGTTGAACAGCAATGAGAACTCTCTCTGAGAAGAATAATATGTTGGCAGAGGCCATGTTATGTCTGAGTAATGTTTGTCTGAGTGTTGTTATGCTCATTCGTGGTTGTACCACATGACCCTGACCATAACTGAATCATTGGGTAACTAATTCCAAAGCTCTGCTTTGGTCTAACCTATCATGAAGAGAAAAAAACTTTATGGTCTAATTATGAGGTAATTTGTGCTGAGAGGGGTGGTCACTTTTCCTGATGTCCCTAGTGCTTCGAGCCGGTAAGGTATTAGCAAAGCTTCGTCGGCTTTGATTTCGATGGCTGCGGTGGAGGAAATGAGTGACTGTTTTCCCAGTCGTGAGTGACAGTGGTGTGGTGGCGATGGGCTTGAGGTGCTGTCACCACCACCAGACAGTACTCTTGATTCCCTTCAGATCGAACAAATCTTTCGCCTTTTACTAAAGATTTCCGTGGAGAGGATCGAAAAGAGTTTTAATCAATTTTTTTGATTCCCTGCTCATGCGGGGCTTTCAACAATGTTGAACAGCAATAATAACACCTATGAAAGGGCTTGTTTGATGGCGGAGGCCAATCTGTCATGTTTTAGTTTTCTTTTTCTGGGTTTTGTTATGCTCATTTGTGGTTGTACCACAAGACCCTTACCATTACTGAACCATTGGGGAACTAATTCCAAAGCTCTGCTTTTGTCTAACCTATCATGAAGAGAAACAACAAATTTATGATCTAATTACGAGGTAATATTTGCTGAGAGGGGTGGTCACTTTTGCTGACGTCCCTAATGCTTTGAGCCGGTAAGGTATTAGCAAAGCTTCGTCGGCTGGGGTGGAGTAAATGAGTGACTGTGTTCCCAGTCGTGAGTGACAGTGGTGTTGTGGCGATAGGCTTGAGGTGCTGTCACCACCACCAGGCAGTACTCTTGGTTCCCTTCAGCTCGAATAAATCTTTCGCCTTTTACTAAAGATTTCCGTGGAGAGGATCAATAAGAGTTATACTCAATTTTTTGATGCCCTGCTCATGCGGGGCTGGCTACAATGTTGAAAAGCAATGAGAACTCTCTCAGAGAAGAATACTATGTTGGCAGAGGCCATGATGTTATGTCTGAGTAATGTTTGTCTGAGTGTTGTTCTGCTCATTTGTGATTTTACCACATGACCCTGACCATAACTGAATCATTGGGTAACTAATTTCAAAGCTCTGCTTTGGTCTAACCTATCATGAAGAGAAACAACAAATTTATGATCTAATTACGAGGTAATATTTGCTGAGAGGGGTGGTCACTTTTGCTGACGTCCCTAATGCTTTGAGCCGGTAAGGTATTAGCAAAGCTTCGTCGGCTGCGGTGGAGTAAATGAGTGACTGTGTTCCCAGTCGTGAGTGACAGTGGTGTGGTGGCGATAGGCTTGAGGTGCTGTCACCACCACCAGGCAGTACTCTTGGCTCCCTTCAGCTCGAATAAATCTTTCGCCTTTTACTAAAGATTTCCGCGGAGAGGATCAATAAGAGTTATACTCAATTTTTTGATGCCCTGTTCATGTAGGGCTGGCTACAATGTTGAAAAGCAATGAGAACTCTCTCAGAGAAGAATAATATGTTGGCAGAGGCCATGATGTTATGTCTGAGTAATGTTTGTCTGAGTGTTGTTCTGCTCATTTGTGATTTTACCACATGACCCTGACCATAACTGAATCATTGGGTAACTAATTTCAAAGCTCTGCTTTGGTCTAACCTATCATGAAGAGAAAAAAACTTTATGGTCTAATTATGAGGTCATTTGTGCTGAGAGGGGTGGTCACTTTTGCTGACGTCCCTAATGCTTTGAGCCGGTAAGGTATTAGCAAAGTTTCGTCGGCTGCGGTGGAGTAAATGAGTGACTGTGTTCCCAGTCGTGAGTGACAGTGGTGTGGTGGCGATAGGCGTGAGGTTCTGTCACCACCACCAGACAGTACTCTTGATTCCCTTCAGCTCGAATAAATCTTTCGCCTTTTACTAAAGATTTCCGTGGAGAGGATCAGTAAGAGTTATACTCACTTTTTTGATGCCCTGCTCATGTAGGGCTGGCTACAATGTTGAACAGCAATGAGAACTCTATCTGAGAAGAATAATATGTTGGCAGAGGCCATGATGTTATGTCTGAGTAATGTTTGTCTGAGTGTTGTTATGCTCATTCGTGGTTGTACCACATGACCCTGACCATAACTGAATCATTGGGTAACTAATTCCAAAGCTCTGCTTTGGTCAAACCTATCATGAAGAGAAAAAAACTTTATGGTCTAATTATGAGGTCATTTGTGCTGAGAGGGGTGGTCACTTTTCCTGACGTCCCTAGTGCTTCGAGCCGGTAAGGTATTAGCAAAGCTTCGTCGACTTTGATTTCGATGGCTGCGGTGGAGGAAATGAGTGACTGTTTTCCCAGTCGTGAGTGACAGTGGTGTGGTGGCGATAGGCTTGAGGTGCTGTCACCACCACCAGGCTGTTCTCTTGGTTCCCTTCAGCTCGAATAAATCTTTCGCCTTTTACTAAAGATTTCCGTGGAGAGGATCAATAAGAGTTATACTCAATTTTTTGATGCCCTGCTCATGCGGGGCTGGCTACAATGTTGAAAAGCAATGAGAACTCTCTCAGAGAAGAATAATATGTTGGCAGAGGCCATGATGTTATGTCTGAGTAATGTTTGTCTGAGTGTTGTTCTGCTCATTTGTGATTTTACCACATGACCCTGACCATAACTGAATCATTGGGTAACTAATTTCAAAGCTCTGCTTTGGTCTAACCTATCATGAAGAGAAAAAAACTTTATGGTCTAATTATGAGGTCATTTGTGCTGAGAGGGGTGGTCACTTTTGCTGACGTCCCTAATGCTTTGAGCCGGTAAGGTATTAGCAAAGTTTCGTCGGCTGCGATGGAGTAAATGAGTGACTGTGTTCCCAGTCGTGAGTGACAGTGGTGTGGTGGCGATAGGCGTGAGGTTCTGTCACCACCACCAGACAGTACTCTTGATTCCCTTCAGCTCGAATAAATCTTTCGCCTTTTACTAAAGATTTCCGTGGAGAGGATCAGTAAGAGTTATACTCAATTTTTTGATGCCCTGCTCATGTAGGGCTGGCTAAAATGTTGAACAGCAATGAGAACTCTATCTGAGAAGAATAATAAGTTGGCAGAGGCCATGATGTTATGTCTGAGTAATGTTTGTCTGAGTGTTGTTATGCTCATTCGTGGTTGTACCACATGACCCTGACCATAACTGAATCATTGGGTAACTAATTCCAAAGCTCTGCTTTGGTCTAACCTATCATGAAGAGAAAAAAACTTTATGGTCTAATTATGAGGTAATTTGTGCTTAGAGGGGTGGTCACTTTTGCTGACGTCCCTAGTGCTTCGAGCCGGTAAGGTATTAGCAAAGCTTCGTCGGCTTTGATTTCGATGGCTGCGGTGGAGGAAATGAGTGACTGTTTTCCCAGTCGTGAGTGACAGTGGTGTGGTGGCGATGGGCTTGAGGTGCTGTCACCACCACCAGACAGTACTCTTGATTCCCTTCAGATCGAACAAATCTTTCGCCTTATACTAAAGATTTCCGTGGAGAGGACCGAAAAGAGTTTTAATCATTTTTTTTTGATTCCCTGCTCATGCTGGGCTTTCAACAATGTTGGAAAGCAATAATAACACCTAGGACTTGTTTGATGGCGGAGGCCAATCTGTCATGTTTTAGTTGTCTTTTTCTGGGTTTTGTTATGCTCATTTGTGGTTGTACCACAAGACCCTTACCATTACTGAACCATTGGGGAACTAATTCCAAAGCTCTGCTTTTGTCTAACCTATCATGAAGAGAAACAACAAATTTATGATCTAATTACGAGGTAATATTTGCTGAGAGGGGTGGTCACTTTTGCTGACGTCCCTAATGCTTTGAGCCGGTAAGGTATTAGCAAAGCTTCGTCGGCTGCGGTGGAGTAAATGAGTGACTGTGTTCCCAGTCGTGAGTGACAGTGGTGTGGTGGTGATAGGCGGGAGGTGCTGTCACCACCACCAGGCAGTACTCTTGATTCCCTTCAGCTCGAATAAATCTTTCGCCTTTTACTAAAGATTTCCGTGGAGAGGATCAATAAGAGTTATACTCAATTTTTGATGCCCTGCTCATGCGGGGCTGGCTACAATGTTGAACAGCAATGAGAACTCTCTCTGAGAAGAATAATATGTTGGCAGAGGCCATGATGTTATGTCTGAGTAATGTTTGTCTGAGTGTTGTTATGCTCATTCGTGGTTGTACCACATGACCCTGACCATAACTGAATCATTGGGTAACTAATTCCAAAGCTCTGCTTTGGTCTAACCTATCATGAAGAGAAAAAAACTTTATGGTCTAATTATGAGGTAATTTGTGCTGAGAGGGGTGGTCACTTTTGCTGACGTCCCTAGTGCTTCGAGCCGGTAAGGTATTAGCAAAGCTTCGTCGGCTTTGATTTCGATGGCTGCGGTGGAGGAAATGAGTGACTGTTTTCCCAGTCGTGAGTGACAGTGGTGTGGTGGCGATGGGCTTGAGGTGCTGTCACCACCACCAGACAGTACTCTTGATTCCCTTCAGATCGAACAAATCTTTCGCCTTTTACTAAAGATATCCGTGGAGAGGATCGAAAAGAGTTTTAATCAATTTTTTTTGATTCCCTGCTCATGCGGGGCTTTCAACAATGTTGGAAAGCACTAAAACACCTATGAAAGGACTTGTTTGATGGCGGAGGCCAATTTGTCATGTTTTAGTTGTCTTTTTCTGGGTTTTGTTATGCTCATTTGTGGTTGTACCACAAGACCCTTACCATTACTGAACCATTGGGGAACTAATTCCAAAGCTCTGCTTTTGTCTAACCTATCATGAAGAGAAACAACAAATTTATGATCTAATTACGAGGTAATATTTGCTGAGAGGGGTGGTCACTTTTGCTGACGTCCCTAATGCTTTGAGCCGGTAAGGTATTAGCAAAGCTTCGTCGGCTGGGGTGGAGTAAATGAGTGACTGTGTTCCCAGTCGTGAGTGACAGTGGTGTGGTGGCGATAGGCGTGAGGTGCTGTCACCACCACCAGGCAGTACTCTTGGTTCCCTTCAGCTCGAATAAATCTTTCGCCTTTTACTAAAGATTTCCGTGGAGAGGATCAATAAGAGTTATACTCAAGTTTTTTGATGCCCTGCTCATGCGGGGCTGGCTACAATGTTGAACAGCAATGAGAACTCTCTCTGAGAAGAATAATATGTTGGCAGACGCCAAGTTATGTCTGAGTAATGTTTGTCTGAGTTTTGTTATGCTCATTCGTGGTTGTACCACATGACCCTGACCATAACTGAATCATTGGGTAACTAATTCCAAAGCTCTGCTTTGGTCTAACCTATCATGAAGAGAAAAAAACTTTATGGTCTAATTATGAGGTCATTTGTGCTGAGAGGGGTGGTCACTTTTCCTGATGTCCCTAGTGCTTCGAGCCGGTAAGGTATTAGCAAAGCTTCGTCGGCTTTGATTTCGATGGCTGCGGTGGAGGAAATGAGTGACTGTTTTCCCAGTCGTGAGTGACAGTGGTGTGGTGGCGATGGGCTTGAGGTGCTGTCACCACCACCAGACAGTACTCTTGATTCCCTTCAGATCGAACACATCTTTCGCCTTTTACTAAAGATTTACGTGGAGAGGATCGAAAAGAGTTTTAATCGATTTTTTTGATTCCCTGCTCATGCGGGGCTTTCAACAATGTTGAACAGCAATAATAACACCTATGAAAGGACTTGTTTGATGGCGGAGGCCAATCTGTCATGTTTTAGTTGTCTTTTTCTGGGTTTTGTTATGCTCATTTGTGGTTGTACCACAAGACCCTTACCATTACTGAACCATTGGGGAACTAATTCCAAAGCTCTGCTTTTGTCTAACCTATCATGAAGAGAAACAACAAATTTATGATCTAATTACGAGGTAATATTTGCTGAGAGGGGTGGTCACTTTTGCTGACGTCCCTAATGCTTTGAGCCGGTAAGGTATTAGCAAAGCTTCGTCGGCTGGGGTGGAGTAAATGAGTGACTGTGTTCCCAGTCGTGAGTGACAGTGGTGTGGTGGCGATAGGCTTGAGGTGCTGTCACCACCCCCAGACAGTACTCTTGGTTCCCTTCAGCTCGAATAAATCTTTCGCCTTTTACTAAAGATTTCCGTGGAGAGGATCAATAAGAGTTATACTCAATTTTTTGATGCCCTGCTCATGCGGGGCTGGCTACAATGTTGAAAAGCAATGAGAACTCTCTCAGAGAAGAATAATATGTTGGCAGAGGCCATGATGTTATGTCTGAGTAATGTTTGTCTGAGTGTTGTTCTACTCATTTGTGATTTTACCACATGACCCTGACCATAACTGAATCATTGGGTAACTAATTTCAAAGCTCTGCTTTGGTCTAACCTATCATGAAGAGAAAAAAACTTTATGGTCTAATTATGAGGTCATTTGTGCTGAGAGGGGTGGTCACTTTTGCTGACGTCCCTAATGCTTTGAGCCGGTAAGGTATTAGCAAAGTTTCGTCGGCTGCGGTGGAGTAAATGAGTGACTGTGTTCCCAGTCGTGAGTGACAGTGGTGTGGTGGCGATAGGCGTGAGGTTCTGTCACCACCACCAGACAGTACTCTTGATTCCCTTCAGCTCGAATAAATCTTTCGCCTTTTACTAAAGATTTCCGTGGAGAGGATCAATAAGAGTTATACTCAATTTTTTGATGCCCTGCTCATGTAGGGCTGGCTACAATGTTGAACAGCAATGAGAACTCTCTCTGAGAAGAATGATATGTTGGCAGAGGCCATGTTATGTTTGAGTAATGTTTGTTTGAGTGTTGTTATGCTCATTCGTGGTTGTACCACATGACCCTGACCATAACTGAATCATTGGGTAACTAATTCCAAAGCTCTGCTTTGGTCTAACCTATCATGAAGAGAAAAAAACTTTATGGTCTAATTATGAGGTCATTTGTGCTGAGAGGGGTGGTCACTTTTCCTGATGTCCCTAGTGCTTCGAGCCGGTAAGGTATTAGCAAAGCTTCGTCGGCTTTGATTTCGATGGCTGCGGTGGAGGAAATGAGTGACTGTTTTCCCAGTCGTGAGTGACAGTGGTGTGGTGGTGATGGGCTTGAGGTGCTGTCACCACCACCAGACAGTACTCTTGATTCCCTTCAGATCGAACACATCTTTCGCCTTTTACTAAAGATTTACGTGGAGAGGATCGAAAAGAGTTTTAATCGATTTTTTTGATTCCCTGCTCATGCGGGGCTTTCAACAATGTTGAACAGCAATAATAACACCTATGAAAGGACTTGTTTGATGGCGGAGGCCAATCTGTCATGTTTTAGTTGTCTTTTTCTGGGTTTTGTTATGCTCATTTGTGGTTGTACCACAAGACCCTTACCATTACTGAACCATTGGGGAACTAATTCCAAAGCTCTGCTTTTGTCTAACCTATCATGAAGAGAAACAACAAATTTATGATCTAATTACGAGGTAATATTTGCTGAGAGGGGTGGTCACTTTTGCTGACGTCCCTAATGCTTTGAGCCGGTAAGGTATTAGCAAAGCTTCGTTTGCTGCGGTGGAGTAAATGAGTGACTGTGTTCCCAGTCGTGAGTGACAGTGGTGTGGTGGCGATAGGCGGGAGGTGCTGTCACCACCACCAGGCAGTACTCTTGATTCCCTTCAGCTCGAATAAATCTTTCGCCTTTTACTAAAGTTTTCGTGGAGAGGATCAATAAGAGTTATACTCAATTTTTTGATGCCTTGCTCATGCGGGGCTGGCTACAATGTTGAACAGCAATGAGAACTCTCTCTGAGAAGAATAATATGTTGGCAGAGGCCATGTTATGTCTGAGTAATGTTTGTCTGAGTGTTGTTATGCTCATTCGTGGTTGTACCACATGACCCTGACCATAACTGAATCATTGGGTAACTAATTCCAAAGCTCTGCTTTGGTCTAACCTATCATGAAGAGAAAAAAACTTTATGGTCTAATTATGAGGTCATTTGTGCTGAGAGGGGTGGTCACTTTTCCTGATGTCCCTAGTGCTTCGAGCCGGTAAGGTATTAGCAAAGCTTCGTCGGCTTTGATTTCGATGGCTGCGGTGGAGGAAATGAGTGACTGTTTTCCCAGTCGTGAGTGACAGTGGTGTGGTGGCGATTGGCTTGAGGTGCTGTCACCACCACCAGACAGTACTCTTGATTCCCTTCAGATCGAACAAATCTTTCGCCTTTTACTAAAGATTTCCGTGGAGAGGATCGAAAAGAGTTTTAATCAATTTTTTTGATTTCCTGCTCATGCGGGGCTTTCAACAATGTTGAACAGCAATAATAACACCTATGAAAGGACTTGTTTGATGGCGGAGGCCAATCTGTCATGTTTTAGTTGTCTTTTTCTGGGTTTTGTTATGCTCATTTGTGGTTGTACCACAAGACCCTTACCATTACTGAACCATTGGGGAACTAATTCCAAAGCTCTGCTTTTGTCTAACCTATCATGAAGAGAAACAACAAATTTATGATCTAATTACGAGGTAATATTTGCTGAGAGGGGTGGTCACTTTTGCTGACGTCCCTAATGCTTTGAGCCGGTAAGGTATTAGCAAAGCTTCGTCGGCTGGGGTAGAGTAAATGAGTGACTGTGTTCCCAGTCGTGAGTGACAGTGGTGTGGTGGCGATAGGGCTGAGGTGCTGTCACCACCACCAGGCAGTACTCTTGGTTCCCTTCAGCTTGAATAAATCTTTCGCCTTTTACTAAAGATTTCCGTGGAGAGGATCAATAAGAGTTATACTCAATTTTTTGATGCCCTGCTCATGTGGGGCTGGCTACAATGTTGAACAGCAATGAGAACTCTCTCTGAGAAGAATAATATGTTGGCAGAGGCCATGATGTTATGTCTGAGTAATGTTTGTCTGAGTGTTGTTATGCTCATTTGTGGTTGTACCACATGATCCTGACCATAACTGAATCATTGGGTAACTAATTCCAAAGCTCTGCTTTGGTCTAACCTATCATGAAGAGAAAAAAACTTTATGGTCTAATTATGAGGTAATTTGTGCTGAGAGGGGTGGTCACTTTTCCTGACGTCCCTAGTGCTTCTAGCCTGTAAGGTATTAGCAAAGCTTCGTCGGCTTTGATTTCGATGGCTGCGGTGGAGGAAATGAGTGACTGTTTTCCCAGTCGTGAGTGACAGTGGTGTGGTGGCGATGGGCTTGAGGTGCTGTCACCACCACCAGACAGTACTCTTGATTCCCTTCAGATCGAACAAATCTTTCGCCTTTTACTAAAGATTTCCGTGGAGAGGATCGAAAAGAGTTTTAGTCAATTTTTGATGCCCTGCTCATGCGGGGCTTTCAACAATGTTGAACAGCAATAATAACCCCTATGAAAGGACTTGTTTGATGGTAGAGGCCAATCTGTCATGTTTTAGTTGTCTTTTTCTGGGTTTTGTTATGCTCATTCGTGGTTGTACCACAAGACCCTTACCATTACTGAACCATTGGGTAACTAATTCCAAAGCTCTGCTTTGGTCTTACCTATCATGAAGAGAAACAATAAATTTATGATCTAATTATGAGGTAATTTGTGCTGAGAGTAGTGGTCACTTTTGCTGACGTCCCTAATGCTTTGAGCCGGTAAGGTATTAGTAAAGCTTTGTCGGCTGTGATTTCGATGGCTGCGGCGGAGTAAATGAGTGACTGTGTTCCCAGTCGTGAGTGACAGTGGTGTGTTGGCGATAGGCTTCAGGTGCTTTCAAGTTATTAGCAAATGTTTTTTCTGGTTTTTAAATAAAATGTGACCTTGACCATTTTTTCTTTTGAATGGTACTGTATAGAAGATGAAAAAGAGTTTCACTCAATTTTTCAATGCTGCACGTAAGCAGGGCTCTCAATAATGTTGTACAGCAATTATCACTAGTTGAGCGGACATTGTATGAGTTTTCCATATTTCAAGTTGCAGGTCTGTTTCTCTCTTCTCATGGCAAAATCTTAAAATATATCCATTTGGTCAATGTGGGTTTTTGGTAAATCTTTAATGTTTTTTTCTGATTTGGTTTAACTCTAAGTATTTGCATGCACTCACTCATACTCACACACACACAGACACACTCATCACCAACCATAAGAAATGGAAACTTGCAACATATCCAGGTTACTCTTGAATAACTGTTCATACTGACAGCATCTGTCGTAGCCACGTCACTTGTTCGCGTCCAGAATGTTAAATGTCTCTTTTCATTACAACAGTGTTGTGATTAGTGTGATAAATATAAACTGACACTTGACATAATGACTTGTTCAAGCCCATTGGCTGGCAGCAAGGTGGTGGTCATGATACAGCACCTGCCATGTCCCGGCTGTTGGACGTCTGTGAAACCGTTTTAAAGTGCCAGTAGCCTCTGCTGCAACCTGTATTTCATTGTCTGATTTGATTGGCATATAAATACCTCAAAAATTCATCTAGTCTTTGCAAAATATCTGTTCACGCATTTACAATCACTTTCTTAACAGTGGTTTTATTCTCTTTATTTATTTATTTATTTTTCAGGATTACACAGTTTTATAAACATGCCAAATTATGGTCTTGTTCTTTTCGAATTTTGTTCTTTGACAGTTTGAAGGTATTAAATGGTTTAGTTGAAAAACATTAAGTCATGACATTTTTGAATGTATACAAAATTTGGGGCAGCACGGTGGTGCAGTAGTTATTGCTGTCGTCTCACAGCAAGAAGGTTCCGGGTTTGAGTCCTGGCTTGAGCGCGGGATCTTTCTGTGTGGAGTTTGCGTGTTCTCCTTGTGCCTGTGTGGGTTCTCTCCAGGTACTCAGGCCTCCCCCCACCGTCCAAAGACATCAAGAGGGGACTAGGCTAATTGAACACTTTATAATTTACCGTAGGTATGACTGTGAGTGTGAATGGTTGGTGTGGAGATATGTGTTGGCCCAATGCCCTACCATTTGCCTCAGAGCTGCTGGGATAGGCTCCAGCTCCCTGCGACTCTTCACAAAGTAAGCACAAGAAATTGGATGGATGGAATACAAAATTTGTCATGTAATAAGATTTTGCATACTTTTTCATCATTGCTAAATAATTTATCTGGTACACCCCATTTTCATGATCAATGTACAGATTTTATGCACAAATAAGAATGAATCCAGAGATTTTGAGTGTAAAAATATACAAAACTGGATTCCAGCTCAGGAGGCTCAGTGCCTTCTGTTTGTTAATATTTAGTTGCAGGTTGTTTCTCTTTTGCAGATCCAGGCTTCTATGTCACAGTGATCTCCTCCAGCAGATCAGCGGGGAAGTAGCCCAGCTTGCGTCCAGTGCTGACCTTCAAGTAGCCACCTTTTTCATCTCCTTTCTTCACCACAATCTGAAAACAGTGACGACATTACATTGTGATATTTTAATATTGTCTTTATATTCTCTCACAAAGGCCTCCACAGCCCTAGTGATCATATATAACTGCCAATAATGTGATATCTTTCACCAAATGGGAATAATAGTTGGTAATGTAATAACTGACCAAAATGCATAAACAAAACAGAATTGTTAATTTTGCATGATCAGTGATACTCTTAACACATAAGTACCTGATCTTTTTTCAGGGTAATCTGTCCCATCTCTCTGTTCCCAACAAATGAGCGTGTCACCTTGAAAACCCTTTCAGACGCACGCACTTTTATGAGGTAGTTGGTGGGGAAATAACCTGTCTTCTCCCCCATCTTTCCCTGCAAACAGACTTTAAGTTCATCCTCAGCAGGAACTCAGTAAATGGGTGCAAACTGTAAGCTGAAACTGACCCTCCACCACTCCTCATTGGAGTCATCCAGGACTGTGATCCGGTCACCAGGGCTAATGCACAAACACAGACCAGATTAAGATCTTTATCACTGTAATTTTGTTTAACAGTCACAAATCTAGATGATTAAATGAATTGATATTTGACATACTGGAAGTCAAGGTCATCTTTCTCTATGGCCTTGAAGCGGTACAGAGCCAGGTAATAGTGGGACTGGGAGAAGGTCCCCTTGCTCTGTCCACAAAAAAGCAAAGAGCTACTGTATATGACCACTGATTTATAATAAAAACATGCCCATAGAATCATAATCATAAGTGTAAATTGAACTGTTGAAAGTATTCTTACCTTTTCATCTGCTTTTTCACCTCCTTTCTCCTTCTTTTCATCAGGCTTCCCTGGATAAACATCAATTATCAACAAATCCATGATGGCTCTGACTCCATTAACTCAGTCATTAAATTTTGTCTTCATGTTTCTGACTCGGTAAGTTTCTTGTTAAATGTGCAACTTTTCATCATAAATTTGTAATGAAATATTTTCAATAAATAGTCATGATCACAACTAGCTGAGCAATCGTGAGTCTTCTTTGTACCTTCTCCCTCTTCATTCTCTTTTGGCTGTTGATTCTCTTCTTCCTCCTCCTCCTCCATCATCAGCATCTTGAAAAGAAAAAGTCATTATAAAAACTTTAGAGTTTGCTGGTGTCTGAATGAAATGAGCGAAAGGAATGAGGATTTTGATTGCTAAAAGTGTCATAGTTTGATTAAATGTGTTTTTTTGTATGTACTCACATTTTTCTTGTCATTTTCATTCTTTTTGCGCTCCTTATTTGCCATGATGACGCCAACCCGCAGAGTGTCAAACACAGGGTCATTCCGGTTTGGGTTGTCTGGTTCATGATCAGATAAATAAGTCATGAACTTTTAGTCTTTATACAGACAACAAAGTTTGAGATGGATATCATTTGTCAGTCCTTGGACTTACTTGGATCAGGTTGGTCGCTGCCGTACAGAGGGGAGCTGTAGGCCCTTCTGAAGCCAGGCGGCTACAGGAAACCAGTAGTTACAGTAAAAAATAAAGATCAGAAGTATAGTAATGTGTTGACTGCATAGTGGCCTGCTGAACTATGTTTATATTGTTGATTCTTAAGAGATAACCTCCATTGGCAGTGCTTTATAACGAAAAGAGCAGGACTCACAATTTTGCCAAAGCATCTCTGGAACTCAACATAGGACTGACATGAATGGTGGATGTTGGTCTTGCAGTTTTTACACCGTAGAGCAAACTTGTTATTCACTGAAACATCAGAAAACAAACAGCAGGGGGCGCCCTCAGACAGAAAGACAGAAGAATATTGGTTCTATATTTATAGAGCACAGCAGTGGATTGTTCTTGATGTGTGACATAATTTCCGATACACACAGACGATCATGCGAGCGCAGACGTCACAGAACTTGGGTTTCTTGCAGTAATGGTCCTTGAACTTGTGGGGTTTGTCATTGACTAGGATGACCGGCTCCGGGGGAGGTTCTTCCTTCTCCTCTACCTCCACCTCCTCCTCATATATGAAATAGACCTGTGGACATGGATGACACCTCAGTCATTCATTAACCACAAGGAGCAGTGTTTCCTAATGAGGAGTTAATGGAAGGATTTCATCATGTAAATTTGATCCATGTGAATTTGAGTGAATAAGGGAAAAAAACGTATTAAATAATTTAAAATACCAGTCTGTGACATAGTCATCAGGAAGGACAGGACAAGTAAAAATTCTTAATTCCTTTTTTAACTATTTGTAATCAATCATGTAATTTTGCATGAAGTCCATGTCCAAATCCCTGCATATGACCCTAACCCTGACCCTAACCCAGCTACAAGTACTGGGTTAGTTTAATCCATGACCATTTGCTATCTTTAAATGAATTGTGAAACATAAAATACTGAACACAACAACGCAATTACACTTAAAATCTACCCTAAAATTGAATTTAACAGATTCAGTCACCATCCTTGTCCAAAGAAAAGTATCCATGGTAGTTTAAATGTAGACATTAATGGATATGGACACTGTTAACAAATTCATGCTCATGATTTGCCAAAACATTTCAAATCTGGGCATATAATTTATATGAATATGAATTATTACACAGTTTATATACCAAATGCACCGATTTGTACAGAAGTACTGAGTACAGTTTCACCAGCCCCTCTTTCAAGACACAAATTTCTTAGTGTGTTTTCATATTTAGAATTTGTTCTATTAAATATTGTTACAACAGAACAATGATCAGGTCAGTCATTTTCATTGAAAGTTATTGATGAAAACCCCATCCGTGTAACTTTGAATTTAAATTAATATTTATTGATTTTTTTTTAATGTATGTAACCTATATACTTTGCTTTTTTCTCATTTATGTTAACTTGAATAGTACCTGGTAAATAAATGTGATATATGTATATGGAGTGTATTTTAGCTTCAGAGTTATTGAGAATATATGATGTTGTACTTACATTTGCTTGTGCAACTTCTTTTAATCAAGCCTACAGTAATTAACCAGTGTTTTTTCATCATCAATCATTGTATTAAAGACAAACACTTCAGTCAGGGTTCATATTTTTCCAATCGACGCTGCGCTGCGTTCCTGTCCCAGCTGGTGGCTATTTTAAACTGCTCGGGACTGGCCCTGCTAACAGTGGGGGGGTTGACATGCTCCTGTCACTCACAGTATCTCCGTCCTCCCTCACTACATTGTCAGGGGCCGGAGGGTTGTCATGGATATCCACAGAGTCTTTGTCATCCTCCCTGATACACACACACACACACACAAAGGTGAAGTTATTTGGAATTGTGTGATTGTCAACCTCTACAGGTATCAAATTGCACTTCTGCACACTATATTTTAGAGATGATTATTTACAACTCTAACCTGCAACAGACTACTTGATCATGACTGCACATGTAAAGATACTGCAGACAGTTTGATTTTAGACTTTCAATGATGATGAAGAGGTACATTCAAGGACTAACGGTAGCGCTATTTATTTTTTTATGGTTTGATTTTCTTGCTATAATCTGCATTTCCCTCTCTGTAAAAGCTTGACTTAATAAAATGTCAAATATTTATGTAGACATCAGAGGTTCCAGATTCCAGAAGTTATACTCACAGTTCCATGGTCTAAGGTGGACAATAAAAGCACTGCCCCACCTACAAAGATATTTTGTTGTATTAATTTTCAGATGAAGATAATTATATAGACTTTTGCAACCATCAATGCATGTTCATAGTGCAGGGATACATTTATAATCATGAGATTGTGTCTCATGAGCTTAGGAATTCACATGGTTCAGAAAAAATACATATTTAGGTGATATGTGGGGAATTTAAAACAACTGAACTTCTCTTAGGTTTGATGTTGGTAACACAAGCCAGTGAAGTTGAACAAGCTGGCAAATGAGGTGATATTTAGCGCTACATCTCATGCAGTTACAATAGAGACAAGTTGATTTTTTTTTTAGTAGCCAACATAGATTTGAAAAAAAAAATTGTGTGTGTGTGTGTGTGTGTGTATATATATATATATATATATATATATATATATATATATATATATATATAACAATAATGATCAAAATATAGAGAAATAATAACAGGAAAACATATCAATGTTGCACCTTCAGTAGAACTCTGATGCGATTCACAATATACAAACATGATCTAGAATTTTCAAGCAGTGCACTTGTGTGCTTGACCCAAACTATTCTAGGTTGGTGAAACCAAATCTCATCGCATCTAAATGTGGATGCAGGAATTGAGGAGCAATATTATGGAAAATTGTGAGTTCATCTAAACCCTTTCAAACATTCTCAGAATGGAATTTATTCATCATGTGTTTACAAAAGTTCATGAAACAAACCCACTGAAGTTAAATTTACAAACTAACCTACTTCAAGACTTTTCGACATGTCGTGCAGCCACATTTGACAAGAAAAACAAACCAAATTGCAAACTTAAGACTGGAACATACCTGTTGTCACAATCCCCCACAGATCGCTGAGGAGATCTGGTGGTAAATCTGGCTGTGAATGAGTCCTTCACCTGCTGGTTGTGACTGGAGCGCTGGAAGGTCAGACTGGCTGGATCAGACTCCCAACTAACCAGTTGACCAGCCTGCCTCTTCACCTCAGACTCTCTGGATCGTGTAAAAATGCTCCGGCCTCTTTATCTATTCCCCTATCGTCCATTCAGGTGATTTCCAAATTGATTTCAGGCTCAGAGTGTGAGTGTATGTCTATATTCATGAACTATGTTTGTGTAAGTGTTCATGTGCATGCCAAGCTGAGCACTCATGTGTCAAGCTGACAGTTTGGGACAGCTGGGGACCCGGACTGAGGACAGATGACGAGGAGAAATCAGATACTAGCTCTCCCTGTGTCTTCATCACACACTTCTTTCCCCTTGATCCATCTTATTCAAAGACATTGTCCCTTTATCCCTTGGAGACCAAGCAGAAACTGGCAATCCTTTACATTTCAGGAGCGCCACTTCACGCCACATCTTGTTATTTGGGGGACTTTAAGGACTTTCCTGTGATCAATAGCCGAAAAAGCTATACTTTGATTAATATTTCTGTGACCCATAATTTAAAAAAAAAATTTAAAAAAGGCAAGAATTCAAACCCCAATCTTACTGTTTCTTTTGGCTTTGTGGCACGATCATATTTTCAGAAGAAAATCATGGTCGAAGACATGACATTAGTCGAATATTCACCATCAAGAAGTGAATTCTTCTGCATCTGTAAAACAGGGAGAAATCCAAGGCTCCAAATATTAATGATCTAAGCATGAGTTAACATACTACAGGTATAAGTTTATTAGACATGTTGGTTTTCTAAGATTTTTGACTGAACAACAAAAAAGATTTTCACAGAACTGATAAGAAAATGTGACGCGTTTCCTGTTTTGGTGATTAGAAATTTATATTTGAGAGAATATACAGAGGGCTTTGCATTATAAGGTAAGTACTGTCGATATCAACATGTCTGTTTTATAACCTGAAACAAGAGTAGATAATTGCTGACACTGGACTGTGCAGATGTTCTATCGTCTGGTGTGATGAGTATAAAGGTGTCCCACAAATGTTTTTGGGAACTAGCCCTTGTTTATTTAAGTTTATATTGCACTTAAGTTCTGCCCTTGAGGGTCCGGGCCTCTAGAGCAGTTATCTACTTTGCGAAGTTGCCTGGTTCAATGAAAATGACTGATTGTTCCTTGGCATGTATCATTCCAAACACGCACTTACCCTTTCATTTACACAATTCAAATATTTTATACACAATGTAAAAACATATCTAAAAACATGTCCAAATAGCTGGAGATGCTTTACTGTTGTTGTGACATTGTGTTATCTGAGCTGTCCCTTATCAATGCGCTACGTCATCATTTGCTGCATACATGTTCTAATTGTGTTAGAGTCATGTCCTCTACCCTGGTACTCCGCACTGATGTGTGTCTGAAACACTACAAAGGTCCCGTTGCATGTCGGGTACAATACTCCCTGACCACCGAGTGCGCACGCGCGATACAAAACTCCATTATTTTTTTTTGCTCGGAATCTGTAAGAAAAAAAAATACAGGACAACTGTGTATTTGGGATTACATGGGGCGTTATGGTTGTCGGAATATATTTGAACGCAAGAAGATTTAGCATAACAGGGACCAAAGCAACGACTGGATAACTGTGCCCCGGGAGCGGGACATCCTCCACTCTTGTTGGGACACTCCAGAATCAAGTAAATTGCAGTCAGTTAGCCCTGTTAGCATAGCTGGTAGCGCTAGCCACTGAGATCTAAGGCGCAGTAAAATGAAGCGTTATTACCCTTTGTTTTTAAATCGAGCTGGCAGACATAGTGTAGACGCTGAGAACTGGTCGTTCTAATGTATGAACGTTCGGGTGATTTATTTCTTGTTTTTATTGTTAATGTATCGTCAGTTTCAACCGTTCAAAACATTCTCTGGTTCGTCCGTTAGCTAGACAGCTAACTCTTGATTCTCCCGCGAGCCAGAAAAGACTCCAAAACTTCGCCAACACAGGGAGCTGGACGCAAAGAAAGGTTGATGCGTTCTGCTGCTAACGTTGACGTTAGCTAATGCCTGTCAACAAGCAAGTGTGAGCTGGCGACCCAATTCATACATTTTATTTTGAGAAATAATACTGTGCGTGTCTCGTTTCATGTTGTCGTAGCTAATATAAGAGTTGTGCATCGGAGTGTATTGTGTGCCTGACAGCTGTCACGACAACATAGTACAAAGTAGGATAGGTTGCTAGCTTAGCTACTAGCTTAGCTGTTAGCGTGCCGTGAATGTCGTGTAGTTTGTAAGATTTTGTGCCATGGCTGCACGCTTGCACATAAAGGTCGTATTTAATCTCAACGGTGAATTTAATCGTTTTTTTTCCAAGGCCCTTTAGCAGTGCCAGCTCTGCTGCTCGTAAGTTGTAAAGTCCGCTTGTCTTGAAGCTGAACATCCAGGAACGTTAAACCACGGGCCTGTTCAAACACACCCTCCCACCTCAAAGTAGCCGCAGCTTGTGCTGAAGTGAAGTTTTATTTTTTCTTTCTTTGAAGAATGCACCTGAACATGTGTTCGAAATGCGTTTTGAGCCACCTCGTCGGCGACAAACGTTCTATTTCGTGAGTTCTGTGTTCCAGTTTTCCCATGTCACATTACATAATCCGCCTCCACATTTCTTCGCAGGCTCTCCATCTTCACTACTCTGATGTGAACTGAACACATAAATCTGCAGGAATCATCCTCTGAGTTGAGGCCTTGTGGCTGGGACAGTCCAGGTGTTTGGACATCAAGTCAGTTTTTACTGGCAGTCTGTGTGCTTCTAACCCACCAGCATGTACATTGGACAGTGGATACTTTAGCCAAAATAGATCCTGGCTTCCCAAAGATGACAAGGTATGCTTAGGATGCTTCACTTATTATGATTTAATTACTTTACAGTGAGCCTAAACATTGTTGTTATGCATTAGGATATTTCAAAGTCATTCTGCAGAGGCTTGAATTTTAAAAAGCAGTGCATCTTAATGACAAAGAGTATTTTACAGTGAGTGGAGGACGACTGGATAGTAAAGTGTCAATGAACCGACATGGGGGGATGCAAAGCATGTAATAAACAGCACACTTTCTATGCATTCTCCATTAAATTATGTTGTATTTTATTTTTGACATTGAAATTGTGTGTTTAGGTATCAGATAAATGTGAGCCTCACATTTGGCATGTGAGTTGCTTTAATTAGAACATTGATATCCTTAAGACCTCACTGCAGAGACATTAGTTCATCCATTTATGCATGTGTGTATTTACTTATTTAGTGACTCGGGTACAACAAAGCTACACTGATACATGCATCTGTACATACTTGATGCAGAACAAGTTGAGTTGGGAGCATGTGCTGACTTTGGGCAATGAAATACATTGAATTACTCTGAAGTACTTTGTATTTCTGGTAAGCATGTATGGTGTGAAACCTTGTAGATTCATTCTAAAATAACATTCATATTTAATGTATCTTTTTAAATCTTTTGACAATCAAATACAGTATTCAGATACTGAAAAATGTTGAATTGAACCAAAAGGATCATTTAAAATAGTTAAAGGAAACCCTTGCTATCTTGAATTATTATTTGAAGAACACATGTCTTTATACTTCACTGCATCCTGTATTTTTTAAGGTGCTGGCAGGCTGCAGCTACAAAATGATGGGAGGCAGTGAGACTGTCAGTGGGGACAAGGATGGGGTCCACACCACTGCAATACACGTCCCCATCGGCTGGCAGAGGAGAGTGGATGGTGGGCAGGTGATTTATGTCAGGTACGGTGATTCGGCTGAACATAAAGCTTATGGACATTAATCAGCGATTGAAAGGGAATTGTTGAAAAAGGGTATTTAATTGACCACAGAAATGAATTATTATGTCATAAATATATTTTTTGCCTTGTTTTCTTTGGTAATCTCAGAACAGAAGACATGACTCACTGAAAGTTGCTTTTCTTTTGGACAACCATTTTTTGCAAGTAGCTAAAAGTCAGGAGCAATTCTACGAAAGTATGCCATTTAAATAAGAAATAGCTCAGCATTCTGTGTATAACTGTGTGGTACAAGTAGGCATGGATATTTCAGACAGTACTGTTACTCTTACCAAAACTGAAGCGGTATTCCCATCGCGTGGCTCAAAGTTTTGCAGCACTGTAACAATTCCCTTCCTGGGTTGTTTGAGATGAATGATCTTTCTTACTAATTTTGCAAAGCCTTTACAACATTAAGCACATTATTCCACATATGAAATGACTGGACATTTGTAAGACAATCTGAAAGCTCACTATGTTCGTCATTGTTTACATTTATTTTTATGTAATTACTAGACAATGGTTTTCAACAAAAGAGTTGATGCTTTTTTTTCAGCCATTGGTCTCCTTCAAGTCAATGTGAGGACACTTATTAATTAATAAACAGATTTGTAGGCCTTATCTCTCTAAAACTTGTCAGGGTGTGTGACTGCGGTCAAGGGAGTTGACGTTAGTGAAATTCACTCCTTGCTTGGATTTGCATTTGTCGCTGTGCATTGCCGATGGGTAAGGACTTCAGATCAGACCGTTCCACATGACCCCTCACTACACCCATGTCAAATTTTGAACAAAGTTATGGTGCAGTCATGATCCTCTTGATCACCATAGCTGTATATGAGCATATTTTGAGTATTTTCAAATGGAAATTGAGCTAATTTATCTTTTATGAACCCCCATTGGTTCGCTCCATTATTTTTCTGTACCTCTGATCACATTCAGTCACAGAAGTGTTCCTCGCTTTAAACTCTGTTCTGTACAATTTACTTTTCTAATGTACTGACCAGCATACTTGAGTAGCAGTAGCCCCTGAACATCTCAAATTCAGTTTGAGTTAGAAAAAAAAACGCCTGCTAATAGTTTTAATCACTAACTAAGTTTTGTTTCATTTCTTTAATTGTGTGTCGGCTCTTTGCTGCAGGCAAAACATGCGTTTGCTGAATTAGACAATGAGAAATGAAAGCTAGGGAGTCCAAATCTAGACACACATCCACGTTATGTCACAAGATGTTTTTAAACACATTGTCTGTGTTTCAATCTTTACATGCAAGAATTAGGACTGTTTCATGTCCAACAGCCTGCAGTGTAGCATTTCATTGTAAATGGGTTTGGAAAGTGAGTAAGAAAGGAAAGTATATGTGCACACTTGGGCAAGTGACTCTGATATCTGATGGTTTGGTTTCCAATTTAACAGACTTGCTAAGTTCTGACTGGAAATCTGTTTAAATGGTGTGAAGAGATTCAGTACGCACGCAATGCTTTAGAATAGGAGCTCCCACTTTTATCTGGCACCAACTGTAACTTTTACCCATGAAAATAGTCCTGATCGTATTGGCAGCAGGATCCGTTCTGATGCTGAAGGCTTGGGGAATGTGTTACAAAATGAACCTGTTTTCAATTAAGATCTCCCTGATTTCCCTCATCTAAGAGATTTATTTATTTATTTTCAAGTTGTTTTTGTTCATAGGTATTCGACATGTTTCTGTTAAAAATGCCTTGGCTGGAATTTTTTTTTTTTTTTTTTAACAATCTCTGCAAGAAGGACTGTTAGTATACCACCATATGAAAATATAGTGATTCAAATCCTCAAATCTTAATATTTAGAATATAGAGTGTTTTAAGGTGCAACTTAAGAATGTCTCTCTGCTTTCAGTGTATTTTTGTTTTGGTCCTACCCAGTTAGCTTTTAAGTTATTCATGTTTTTGTTGCTGTTTTGTCCCTGCAGTCCTAACGGCGCTGCCCTATCCTCTCTGGACGAGGTCAAGACCTATCTGTTGACTGATGGCACCTGCAAATGTGGTCTGGAGTGTCCACTCGTCATTCACAAGGTAAAACCTGTCAATCTGAAAATGCATCCTGTTTGCCACTACCATTAATCGGTCATAGTGTAGTTGACCGATTCAGTTTGGAGAAACACGATGACCCCAAATGATTGATTAATGCATTGGCACAGAAAAAGAAATAATTGATTTTTTTAAAAACCTTTTTTCATTGTGCCTAAGCTGAATGAAAGGGACAACACATTGTTGAGTGCTTCTCCTGTCTTTGAGTTTCAGAGTGGGTAGGGATAATGCCAGAATGACTGTTGATATGGGGTGACATCCAGTTTTGGATGATGTAATTGACTGGCCAGCTGTTTCACGTCAAATTTCTTTCAAACTCAGTATATCCTGCTGTTTTTATGCAGGCAGTATCATGACCAAAACTGCAGCCCCTGTCCTCATCATGTCACAGAGAAGTCTGCAAGAGAATTGTGCTAATCTGTTCATGATGAGATTTTTTGACGATTGTGTGTAATGTTTTAATTACCGAAACTTAAAAGTGATGTTTTATTGGACTCCAAACTCCACATCTGCAGATCTTTTTGAGAAGTGGCATATGCTCAGAAGAAGGCCGACTTTAGCAAAGCAAACTTTGAGATTTATAAAAACCCAGCTTAACAGGAAAGTGTTTGGTACCAAACACCAACCAACCAGAACCGACGTGAAAATTTGGGGGAAACGGGGGATGCAGATTGTGTGTTAACAAAGTGATGTCAGATTTTATTATCATGCCTCTCACTCAAGATTTACATTATTATAAACATTCACCATCACATTAAGAAATCACAATCATCTGTTTTTAGGTTTATTAGTACTTATCATTTTAGTTGTCCTGTAGTTTTGCTTTGTTAAATCATTGCAGTGAACATGAGCTTTCACACAGAGAGAAACAATGACTCGATCTTGATGAAGCTTGTATAAGAAATGAATTCTGTTCACCCATCAAACTTCCTTTTTAAAACGTCAAGTGTTAAGCAGTCCCTCTGATTGAATGAGGGCGCATCAGAGGCAGGATGTGTGGCTGATTTCACATACACATATTTCCAGGTAGAGTGATATACTGAGAAACAGGAGTGTGCTGTTTCTATGATGAACAGCCACACCAAGTTGGTACTGAAATTGCAGTGGAAAAAGACACTCTGATACCAAAGCCAAGTCAAGTCAAGCTGCTGCAAAGGAATGGAAAAATGGCAGAAGTTGGACCAGCTATAGTTATTTGAGTGAAGACCTGTGCTTCATCGAGTTTCCTCTGGGCTCTGTCTAATTCTATTTTTCTGCAGGTTTTCAACTTCACTGTGGGAGTGAAGGTGGAACAGCACAACCAGCCTCTAGGCAAGGCAGAGCAGGACATGACCAAACTGTGTAACCATCGGAGGAAAGTGGTGGCAATGGCTGCTCTGTGTCGAAGTATGCAGGCCTCCCAGCTGCCCTTTGCCCACCTTCATCACCCAGGTAAAAGCTGAAATACTGAGAAACTACTGTAGACATACTGGTCTCTCTTTACCAAATTCTATATTCTATATTTTTTTTAACATATTGATCAGCATATGCTGGAACGTCTGACATAACTCTTGACATGAATGGTGTGTCCACATTCTGTCTGTTAGATTGTAACAAAATTTGTGTTTTGTTTTTTTTACCTCTAAAACAGTCACTGAACTGTGAACCCGGTAGTAACCATGTGCAGAGAACGACTGGACTGATTTTATTGATAGAGCTCACATCTGCTCCCAGTGAATTTCTGACTGTTACTCTCTGCCTGCACCTGTGAAAAACAATGTTCACATCCACACAGTAATAGCACTCCATTGATATTGTATCATTTTTCTGACCAGGGTAGATGCATAATTTGTGTGTGTGTGTGTGTGTGTTAAAGTTATACCACAATCAAAAACTATATTTTGCCTTTCAAGTACTCACAAATAGGTGTCTTGAGCTCATAGAGATGTTTTACTCTCCTGCATTATCTCTTTGTGACGCCAGACGTCAGAAAATTGTTCAAAATTATCCATTCACAAACTGCATCCAGTTTACCAGCGCGTTGTCTGGTATAATCCATGTCTTCTTTATCCAGCTGTATGATCAGTAATCCACAAACACTTTGATTTGAGGAAAAAAACAAACAAACAAACTATAACATGCCTGCTCCTCAGCACAGCAGCCCTAAACCGGATGTATGACAGTTAGTTTTTAACTTGAATAATACATAGTCCAATGTGTCCTGCCTTCCTTAGGCTCTGTAAATGCCTACTTTTATCTTCTTTTCAACTTCAATTGGTGACTCCATCCCCATATGCCCCTTTGTGAGACCCACATGTGTTTTGTCAGCCCACTCCCACCCAAATACAACAAAAATATAACCAACCACTTCCTTGAGATTTGCCTTGTTTTTTGCTCCCAGTGCAGTCCTCTATCTCACAAGTCCCACAGATAAAAAACAGAAATTTTCTCAAACTTACATGATCAAATCTCATGCATTCAAGTTTGAGAGGCTGTTAAGGTTAGACCTCCAGTAAACCTCAGTCCCAAAATATATTTGGCTCATTAGCCCTCCCTGTTCTGTCTTTATTATTTTGGTTAAGATTAGTTGTTGTCCACCCTAGCCTGTATTTACTCACATGGAAGTAACAATTTAATAAATGTATTTGTGTCTATTTCCAGAGGTGAGCAGTGGAGTGGACAGCCGCAATCCAAAGAGGGCACTTGTTGAGCGGGAAGAGGAGGACCGTGGCGTTTACCACCCCAAACTCCATCCAGTTCCAGCTCGACCTCACAACATCCACCCAAACCCCTGCCCCAGCCCCAAATCCCCCCACCAGTTTATTTACCCTTACAATGGATCTTCCCCGGGTCTACACACGGGAACAACCTCTCATCATCCCCTAGATGCTTTGAGAAGGCTTCACCATCCTTCCCCTCCTCTCCCCATGTCCTCCACCTCTTCATCCTGCTCCTCATTCCCAACTTACAGCGTTGCCCAGAGGTCACCTCGCACCCCCACAACTCAGAGTGTCAGTCAAGGTCAAAGAACACCCAAAACCCCAGAGACTCCTGGTTCCCCAAGGCTAAGGCCCCTTTCTTCACCTCCTCCCTCACCCATGATCATGGGAGGAGGAGGAGGAGGAGGAGGAAGAGTACAGACTCACACTCATCATCCTCATAGTGTCATTGTTGGAGGCTCTCCTCTCTCTCTCTCTCCTTCTCTCTCTCCTTCTTTCCATAACATTAACTGTGTGTCTCCTCATCAGCGGTCCCGCCCCCCTTCAGCTTCTCCCTCCCCTCTCTCTGAGCAGGGAGGTGGCTCAACTGCATCAGCAGCTTTAGAAGGACTGATGGGAAGTAAATTGCCTCAGAGGAGGAAGTCCTCCTCTTCCTCTCCACACTCCCCTCTCCCTGGTGGCTCCCCTAACCCTAGCCCCCACTTCCCCAAATATAAGCTGGAAGACATCTTGGAGCAGTTTAAGAACTCCGGCAACAACAGCACTAATAACCACCACCTCCTAATTCCTACAAACCCCTCCTTACTGACCAACCAAAGCAGTAGCAACCCTCATACTCTCTCCCATAAACCCTCAAAAAGTACATTGAGTCCAACTCCCAGCACAGGACCACCAGGTTTTGGACTGAACTCGGCAGGGCCCTCTAGTGTGCCTCTGGGGCCATTTCTGAACCACCACAGCCACCAGGGCAAGCTGCCACACCCAGCTTCTTTTCCTGCAAGCAGTCTACTTTCTGCGGCTGCAAAGGCTCAGTTGGCAAACCAGGTAACCCAGGGCCAGAGCTCAAATGTGGCCAGCAACCAAGTGTGCTTGGCCTCATCTGTGGAGGTCATGACAGAGGCACAGCAAAAACAGTCAACAAAGGTAACGAACAGCACTTTACTTAACAGCCACCTTCCCTCCTCCATTGCTTCCACTAGGCCTCACCACCCCTCCCTTGCAGCAGCCTCCTCTGTCCTCTTTCCTTCATCCCACTCTCTTGCCCAGTCCCTGGCTTCCACCCTGCCCCACCTGCCCCCCACAGCAGAGCGCAATGCATCACACAGGAAGAGGCAACGGCGATCTCCCACAGTGCTCAGCATGATAAGAGACACACAGCAGCTGGCTAATGGGCCAAGGAAGACCCCACCAGGAGATGCTGTTTCTGCTACTGTTATCAACCTATCCTCCTCTGCCTTCCTCTCCTCCCCACACTCCTCCTCTACCTCAGATGTGCAGAACCAGAATGCTGTAATGTTAGAAAACCATCATCATCTGCTCCCGGGGCAAATGCCCAGGCTCCCTATCCCACGACAGACAGCACATCTTTCCAGACCTCCTCGACAAGGCGAGGGTCTGGATGTCACTACAGGTCTGACACCTACACCGCTTGGTTTGGATCCGCCAACCCAGCCTCTGTCTGCTCTGTTACATTTGCTCAGTGTACAGAATGCTCAGGCAACAGCCTCTGCCTCCAACTCAGCTTCACCTCAGCCTGGATCTTTGTCTGTCGAAGGAAGTGGACACACTAATAAACAAAGCCCAAGACTCTCGCCCTCATCTCCTAGCCCTCACTCTAATGTCAACCACCCACAGACTCTGTCACCGTGCCGAACCAATAACACTAATCCTCTTCCTTTGGTACCACAGACGCTTTCTCTTCCCTCCTCTTCCTCCTCTCAAGTTAAATCAGTGCAGTCTCAGTCTGCTAAATCAAGTCCTCTACAGAGACATTCTCCTGCTTCCTCTGTGCTGCCCAACACAAATTTAGCTTTACACAATAGCAGCAGCGCAACTCAGTGTGGGTCCCCAACTCTGTTAGACAAGCATCAACCAAGTGAGAACCACATTCCTGCAGTCAACTCCGTTTCCCCGGCACCTTTACGGGAAGCTTCCCCACAGGACACTGTGGCAACAGAGATTGGCAGTAACAGCTTGTGTACATCAGGAGACTTGAGTCATTCTCAAGGCGGTATTTCAATGGCGGTATCCACCTCTCCAAAGCCTCTTGATCTTAGCAACCATGTTTTGGCCCTACTTGCCGCATCCTCCACTGTGCCCCAGGAGGAGGGCAGCTCCTCTGACCATACAGCTGATGTTGGGATGTCTTCCCAAGGAAATCCCACTGCAGGTGAGAATATTTTCATCAATGTTTGTTTGGAAGGGTAGTACTTTTAGCCTTACAGATGAAACTAATGTTTTTGAATGCATATTAACCAAGGGTGTAACGATATATCACTCTGTATCATTTTATAACTTCAGTAATACAATTTGTATAGTTGTACTGATTTTGGAAGTTGAAATGAACTCGGGGTCAAGGATTCATGTATCCCTTTCTTGACAGGGCCAGAGGAGCCTGGGTGTATGGACATGAAGTTCTCCACTGTGACAAAACCTGTAGTAGCCACCAGCCCTGAGCCCGCTGTCTCCTCTCATCTTGGGGATAATCAGAGTCCTCCTACACCATCATCTGTGACTGACTCAACCGCTCCCTTACCTCTGGCAGAGGCCTTCCCCTTCATGAACCAAGAGCAGCTCCTTCAGCTGCTTTCATCTACAGGAGGTCTACCATCCCTCCTGGACCCTACAGTCCTGGCTTCATTACACTTAGGAGGGCTGTGGTTGGGTGGGCAACATGCACAGATACCTCCTGCCAATGTTACACCACAGCCACCACCACAGAATCCTGCAGATCAGCAGCAGTCAGAACCACAGCAGTTACTGATACAACAAGAGACACAACAGCAAAACCAGGATCAGCATCAGAAGCAACATCAAATGAACAACCCTCTCTTTCCCCTGTTGCCCTTGTTGAGTGGTGTGCAAGGGGAGTTACCTCTGAACCTTCTGGGCCTTCTGAACCCAATTCCACCTCCAGTCTCAACCTCGACTACTGGACAGGAAGCTGATTTGGGGCTCACAGAAAAACCTAACCTTCAGACTCTTCTTTTGGCCTCCTTGTTGCTCGGGCAACAGCAGGCACCTTTGTTACCCCTTCCTGGGCTGAGTCAATTGAACCAAGTCAGCTTAGAAGTTCCTCTCCAGCAAACACAGCAGATCCCCACCACCTTGGAGGGTCTAACCCTGGATAAGACCTCTGGCCTCTTGGATCCAGCAACCCTACATGGCCCAGGGCTCTTGGAGGTCTCCCAAGGCCTACTCCCCCTCCATCCGGGTGCTGAGGGCTCTATTCAAGCACTGCAGTCCCTTCTCCTTCCTGCTGCTCTTCCTCCTCACCCTGCAACCTTCTTGCCCCTCAGCCCTGCCCTGCTCACGGCTGCTCTGAATTCAGCTGAGCTCCACCCACCTCCCCACACCCAATTAGCTCCTACACACCAATCCCAACATAACCAAGCTCAGGTAGGCTCCCCTACTCCTTTATCTCTTTCTTGTGAGCTCATAGTTTTCCTAGAAACACCTATGAGCTGATTTCCATCTCTGTAGTTTCCCTCTCCAGTAGTTGCTGAATTCCATAAAAATGCACAACTTTCCTTCACTACTGAAACCGTTTTTTCCCACAATTAATTCCAAATAAGAGTCACCCAATCTTCATGATTTCATTGAGTTGTTACAGTCTGCCTTATGTGTGAATACAAAATACAAGACAAGCCCTGCACCCAGTTACTTTCTAATTCCACATTTTTACTAATATAATACTCCACAGGTACCTACTGATGCTGGCGTCGACACCCTCATCCCCCTTTCTCTCCAAGGCAAAGACAACCCAATCCTCCAACACTTACTTCCTACCTTGCTTAACCCTGCGGTATTAGGTGAGTTGTGCTCAGCCTCAGTAACTTACAGCTGAGTTAAGTGTTTTACATGATGTTAAACATTCTTCCTACAATCATTTAAGTGCATATTTCAACAAGCCAATATTAAAATCCATATGCCAAATGTTTCTTTATAGGAGATCTTTCTGGCATCACAGGCCTCCATAACATGGTAGGTATTGGGGCAGGTTCCATCCTCCTACCCCCAGTCCAGACCTCAACTTTGGGCATGCCACTTCTCCAGGGTCCTGATGGAGCCATCAATTTGATCAATAACATACAGGTAGATAACTTACTACTATCATAGTGGATAGTTTTATTTAGATCACAGCTCAAGTTGTTGTTTTATACGTATGTGAGTATGTTGTTTTGGTGTTTTGAAGTAAAGGGAATCTATTTATAAACTACAACATTTTAATAATTTGCTTTTTGTTGGATTGATTACCTCAACTCTTTTAATTTTTTCCCCTCAAGCTAAACCTTTCACCGTCCCCTGAAGAAGAGAAACCAGTCTCATTGCAGGAAACAAGAAGCCCCACCCACCAGGAAGACATTCCAGCCAATCAGATCTCTCCTGAAGGGGTCCCCAGTCCTGCTCCAGCTCCTGCTCAAGAACCCACCCCACCCCCACAGCGAGGATCAGATGGCAGAGCTGTTATCGATCCCTACACTTCTTTCATGGACACAATTTATACCTCCTTTCTTCAAATCAGTGCTAAAGAGCAGGAAGATGGGGCCCACTCAGGGCCATCTGACCCGACTTCACCCTTCTGTGCCTTACCACCGGTTTCTTTCCCTGTGGAGCACCATTCTCTGTCCACCCCAGCCTCAACTCTGCCCCAGGCAAGTTCCCCGGTTTCCCTCAGTCCAAGGCGGGCCTGTTCCCTGCGCAACCCCGATTTATCACGACTCAGCCTGGAAGCAGCAGCCCATTCCCCAGCCCAGGGGACGCCCAAACCCACCGAGGATGGGGCTACATCACCTCTACAAAGAAAACCAGTCATGGTAGAAGGACATACTCATCCGGAGCCTCCTCTGCCACCCATATACTTGGAGGAGGCTAAGACTGACTGTACTGGGCAGGCTGCAGCTGTTTGCCCCTATGTGGAGGCTGGGGTGCAGAGGCAGGGACTTCTTCCACAGGCAGGTTATCTCAGTCCCAGGGATGGTTGCAGTGGAAGGCCCAGTGAGGAGACCTCTGGGACAGTGCTGCATAGCGAACAGGGAAGGGTGAGTGTCTGGATGTCCTGTGTGATGAATAACTGCTACTAAGTTTGATTGACAGAGTATGAGTTACCCATCTTCCTGAGACGTGAACACATTTATCATATAATGAATAGTTAATATGTAACAATAATTATGATAGTAATGGGATATATTGTGAGACATGTATTCTGTGCTTAGATGTTGAATAGTTTGATGAATTTTTGTTTCTTAAATTTCTGCCCCACGTTCAGCTGAGCATGAATGAAGGGATAAAGCATTTTGGTTGGCATCCTTCTTCACTGTGCTTTCTGATTGTAACTCCCAAGGATCAAGCAGGACCAGTGGGCGGAGCCAGACGAGGAAGGAAGAGGAAACAAACGTGAGCTAGTTCATTTCTCAGACCTGATTAAACAAGGCATTGTCTATCTGCACAAATCCATTTACACTGCAATCTCGTTGGTTGCTTTTAGATGTATTATTTACTATCTGCTGCTTGTTTTCCTTTTTTTTTTAAATTTAGGCTACAGAATGTGTTGGAAGATTTCAGAGACATGGATGCTACCGCACTTGAGGAAACCAAGGCTACGGTAAGACCCAATCAGTGATGGAACATGCTGAGGCCTAAACCAGGATGAATCAATCCTGAATTGATGATTTCAGTCTGAAGTTTTGTGTTATTATGTGTTTCCATAAGCACAGTTTTAGTCAGACCAACACAATAAATCAACTTTTCCTAACATGACGTAAACATATTCACTAGTGCGGAGGAATACAGCAGATGCTGATGTCTTATTCATGACCTTAAATGCAGCGTTCAACTGTACAACATCATTATGTTGGTTGGGAACTATTGGTCATCATGTTTTCATTGGTTTACTAAGTGGCAGCTTTTCATATTATTCTTGACTGTGTAAACGTCAGCTGATTGGATAATTCCGTATCAAATCTAAATCTTGTGATGCAATTGTCTTCTCACGTGTCACTTCTAAGGTCCATAATGAACTTTGAATCCAAGAAGCAGCGAGTTTTAGTTCAACTCTGGAAAATTTGGAACAGCAAACGCTGTGTAGTTCATCTGGGAGTGATTGTGCAGTTCCGCTATCTATGGGCTGTTAGGAAGGAGATGCAGCTGATTAGACTGTAATTTCTCTCTGTCTCCCTCTCTTGTTCCAGACAGCTCTGCTGAAGCCTGAGAGGTCAGTCCGTGGCAGGAGGAGACGAGGTGCGAGGTCTCAGAGGCAGTGATTGGTTGAGGGAGCTGTCAGTCAGAGCTGTTCACCAATTGAAGGCCTCTCTTCCCCCGCCCCAATTCTCCACCACCATCACCTCTGTCAAAACCAATTTGTTTTTTTCAAATTCAACTGCACTAATATTATGCTGTTGTCATGTCAACCATTGTTATGGCAACCACTATGACAATAAATAGGAGAGATCTAGTCTGAGAAATTAATTTATAAAAAAAAAAAATTGAAAAAAAAATGGAAGAGAAACTTCTGCTCGGAGGTTTTCTCTTAGGTCTAGTTGATGTGATCGGAGATCTGTTCATTATGGTCGGTGTTAGATTTATATCATGAGAAAACTCAAAAAATACGAGTACTGTTTTCTTCTCATCAGTGTGTTACTGTGAGTCAGGATAAAGCCCATCTACTTGAACGATGCTCTCTGTGGAACGTGTGTGTGCGCGTGGGTATGTGTGTCTTTTTATTATGTTTGAGTGTGTGTAGGACAACAGTGCTATTGCTGAGCCCCTCACTGTTTGACTGTGGTGTAGCTGAATTTATTGTATATTCATGAATGAGACCCTGTCTGTTAGGAAGAAAAAGCAGTCTTTGCAGAGACCCGGCGGTTGTAAATCACCCCTGATGTTTTCAGAAGGTGCCGAGAGAATACGAGCAGATCAGGGGTTTTGTTTCTTTCATAGTATCAAAGAACCTTAATTTAACACATGAAAATAATTTGCAGGTTTCTGAGACTCCTTAAGCCACTTTGCATCAACCTCTGACCACATTTTAAGGACAAAGACCGTCATGATTCCACCTCCTGTTAGATAGTTAGTACATCACTAATAACTTCAAGAACTGTGAAATCTTTTATTTGAAAATAAGTTCTTTTGATTCATGTCAGAAGTGGGGATGGAGTCCTGACAGGTCAGGAAAATTCAAATGAATAAATTGAAAATCTGTTTTTGATGTTTGCAACCAACAATGATGTCACGCATCTTTTAATATGTTGCAGCCCACATAATTTCACATGCTTTATTTGTAGCTGTGGTGTAATGGAGACTATTTTTGTTATTTGTTGACATAACACCCACCCCAATTTTATAACCCCCCCCCCCCTCCACTCCACTCCACCCCACCCCCACCCCCACCCCACCCATTCGCAAAAACCCTAAGTTCTCAGGCAGTACGTCCTTTGTTTGGTTGAGCGAGTGACAAGAAAACTTTAAACGCAGAGAGCAACAATGTCTTAAGTGGATCTGTTGAGTCTGTATGTTGCTGTGGAGTAATGTCGCCCCCCCCCCCCCCGCCCCCCATCTCCTCACATCACTGTTTGAGCTCTCCTCCACACACTGCCCCACCCCAAGAGTACTGGCATCTCTAGCTGTATTTAAAAAAATAAAAAATAAATAAAAATGATAAAAAAATAATAAAGAAAAGTGAAAAAGAAAGCAGATTATGCAATTTCTACACGTGGAGATTTGTACATATGTACAGCTAATGTGTTTTATTTTGATTTTATATGGTTAGAGAAAGAGACGAGAGAAAACGATGAATTGTGAATTTTTTCTGGGAATTGTAATTGAGTATTTTTCTCATTCTACCCCTTGCTTTCAATACTTATGTTAAAAAAAACCAAGACGATTAAATTGTGGACTGTAGCTTTCTTTTTTATATGGGAGTCTTTTTTATTTAATATTAAACTATTTACAGAAAATGTACCTTGTGTTCATTTCTGTTCTGAATAAGATGCCATTAATATATATTCAGTACTCACACAAGATAGTAATGAACAAGAGAATTACATTGTTGACAAAACACTTAAAAAGATTATTTTACAACTGCAAAAGCTTCCTAGGAGAGCACAGTTGAATAAATGCAATGAGTGAAGAGTTGGTGATCTTTAACCTTTACTTCCCATGTGATCTAGTTTCTCAGATTAAAAATGTCTGATACAACGTTCAAGTAATCAAAGAGAACTTGCTAGAAAAGAAATGCACCTTTTAAGGTGTTAAAAGTTCTGCTGTATCATTCCTGCTTTGGTGTTCAAGGTGAGGTTTGAAATCTTCCTTGAATCAATAATCTCCCCCCACACACACACACACACCCTCCCTCCGCCTTCCCATAATGCTCTTCTTTACCAGAACCCTAGTCATGCATTGTGGGAGGGGGGTGATTAGTCACTGCGTCAGCGGTTTGGCAGCTTCTTCACGGGGACAACCGTCTAGAGATCCTCCGCCGCTTTTGGTTGGATGTGACGCCGCTGGATGAGGCTGGACTACCGGTGAGGAGGATGCTGAGGTGGGTACCACTTAAAAAGAGAATGCAGACCACGCCCTTCGTCAACCCGCCGATAGAGGACGCTGTGGAGAACGAAGCAGGCCGATAAGCAGCGACTTTACCTCACTGCCCTTCCAGCAAGCATCTCACCTTCAACCAGCCCTGAACATAGCGAGAAAAAGAGATCGACGCCGTCGAGAAAATCTACCAGAGCAACATCTGAGTCGGTTGTTTTAATGATGTAGGGGATCGTTTTACGATTTGACATCTAATACAGCCGCCCGCCTCACTGCGACACAGAAACACCATCCAGCTGCGCATCATCTCTGATATCGTCCAAATAAATCCGGCCAGCATCTCCGCAGTCCTCCCTCGAAGAAGGACGAAGCTTCACCGCATTCCTCCTCGTTGATTCTGACGGTCGGTTCAGTCCCGGATCAGCATCCAGCCGCTTCAGCAGCATCTCTCCTCCCCGCAGAAAGCAGCATCCTTCCTCCAGTCTGCGCAATGGCCGATGTCCCAGCGGAGTGCAACATTAAAGTGCTGTGTCGCTTTCGTCCTCTCAACCAGTCCGAGATCTTACGCGGGGACCTGTTTCTCCCTAAATTCCAAGGAGATGATACCGTCGCCGTGGGGGTGAGTGAAGGGAGACGCTTTGTTGTGTGTGCAGGCCCCTTCATCCATTAATCATCAGCTGGACCCATCTGTTTGGGTTTGCAGGGAGGCCATGTCTCTCATTTCCCCTCAAGTAATATGCATTTGCTCTAATGTACATGACAGTGTGGTGGGATGCGCAGGGAGGCCCCCCTGCATCAGCTGATGGAGGTCTGTTCATGTTAGGCCTTCAGCACCATCATCAGTAATGGTGCTGTACGTGAAGGCCCGTGTTCCACAGTCAGGAAGAATTCTGATTCACACACATAACAAACTTCAGCGCTAAAAAGAAACCAATGGGTTGTTGTTTTTTTTTCCTTCCAGTCTCATGGACTCATTCATTTATCCTGGGTAGACGGTCGAATTAATTGGTTTTGAAGCAAAACAGATGCTGATTCCTGGAATAATCTTCTTTAAAGTTGTGAAAATATTAAAATACATGACACATTTGTCACTCGATCCTTTATATAACGATTTGCGGTCGCATATATGTCCATATATGGACATTTCATGTCCACATATGGACACTACATGTCAGATATAAACAAGGTTTGATTGAACTGTTAATTTGCTGCTGCAAAAAAAAAAGAGTTTAAAATCAGTTCAAACAGCTGCTCTTGTTTCGTTCGATTAGCATCTTATGTTTACGTATCGCTTCAAGAAGAGGACTTGTCAGTTTTTGGTTCTCTTCTCATCAACTGACCCAGATTAAAGAGGGGAGGAATCATTAAACCTTCCTCCAGCCATAACGGACCCCCCCCCCCATACACACACACACACACACACACACACACACACACACACACACACACACACACACACGCCCCGTGTTGAGCTGGACAGTATAACAATCTTTCTATTTGTCTCCAAAGATGATCAATAATCATCCTGCCAGTGCGTCACTGACTGACCCGCTTTCTCCTCCCTCTGGCTCCACCTGTCTCCCTCAAACGTTTCTCTATTTATGCTTTATTGTTTCTCTTCTCCCAGCCCATATCTCCATTTTTATGTGCATCCTCTCTCTCTCTCTCTCTCTCTCTCTCTCTCTCTCTCTCTCTCTCTCTCTCTCTCTCTCTCTCTCTCTCTCTCTCTCTCTCTGACATGAGGGTAGCAAGCTGCTGATGAGTCCATTTGGTAATAAGGTTTAGTCACTTAGTCCGGCTGGTGTTCTGGCAGCTCTCCTGGTTGTGTGGCCTCTGTGCTGGCTGGTATGGTGACATTCAGGGGGCTCGTCAGGGGCTGAGTAGCTCATCGCCGTGTCACAAGATTTGATATTTTTCGAGGTTTATTTTGAAAAGACACATCTTCTTTACATACCTGGGCTTTTAGTGTCCCGCTCCTAATGAGAAATGGACCAAAACCAAATTCCAGCCTGCAGTAAAATGGCTGCAGATATTTGTGATGATGTTGCTTAGAAACATAGAAGAGAAAGACAGAGCTTTCACAGACGCTACAGTTTTCTGTTCATAGTGCTGGGTGATGCATCTTGACCATTTTGAAAGTAATGAAATGTGCTTGTCTTTCAGAAAGTTGCATGACGAGATTAATGACCATGCAGGAGCGGTTGCGCAACCAAAATTTTGGGGGCTTTTGGTGCAGTTTGATGGTGATGCAGCCTCTGACTGGTAACGTGAGACGTAAGAACAGAACTGGAGTCGAATCCTAATGAAATGGTGGCCAGGTGATAGCAGATGGATCTGGAGACTCATTCTCAGCATTCTGCCTCTCCCACTCACTCAGACTCGATTGGTCGGTGTGACCCGCAACGACAAACCAAAACCCGAGTGCTTCTTGTTCCCCGCAGACGGCTCCTGTGATCGTTGCTCTTAATGGCCACCAGGGGGCACAAGAAGTCAGTTTGGGAATATTTTCCGAATGACTTCTTGGTCTCGATAGCGAATTTAAAGCCGTTTTCAGTACAGCGTGATGTTGACGTTGTAAATAATTCTCCCATTTCGAGTAAAATAGACGATGGAGCTTCTTCAGGGGAGTCGGGCTGGTGAAGTCGTATAAGTCGGGATAGAGGTGCTCCATCGTCTCCTCCAATTATGGTCTTTTACAGTCTCAAAACAACTACAATGAGATGGCAATGACCCAAATCCAAGGCTTCAGAAAGGGAGTCAGTGAATCTATTGATGACATCATCCACTCACTATACGGTCGTGGTAAAAAGCTGGTCTGGTTCTCGTTAGTGCCGGTCCCTGCGGTGCTGGAGCGTTGATGAAACGCTTTTGAATATTAAATCATGTTTACTGGTTTTTTATGATTTGATGTCAGTTTTTTGTATGGATCTCGGAAGATTTGAATGTGTTCGTTCATTCATCAACGCGTGTCTCAGAGAAGTTTGTCAATTAGTTTGCGCTCGGCTGCAGAATCTCAAAATACAGAAATCTTGCGTTGCTGTTAACAATGGTTGCCTGTTTCCATGTGAAACCGACAGACGCGCCTCACAGCCGCGACGTAAGTGCGTGTTTCTTGGACGAGTTGACGTGTCAACGTTCAACACCGACGAGTGTGAGACAATCTTATTGTTTCATGTTGTGCAGGATGAGTCATTGCATCACCGTTTCGCCTCACAGCCATGACGTCACCCGCCTGTGGCGGGGTCGCGGTGATATACAGGTTCTGTAGAATGAGGTGAGTCGTCTCTGTTGCTGACCGGTGTTTGTTTCTGGTCCCGCACAGGGGAAGTCCTACGTGTTTGATCGAGTGTTTCCCACCAACACCACCCAGGAGCAGGTGTACAACACCTGCGCCAAGCAGATAGTCAAAGGTACGAATGAACCAAGCTGACGTGAGTGACATGAAGGTGCTGTTGTCTCAGTCGGTGCTCTGTTTGCCTCTCAGATGTGCTGTGTGGATACAATGGCACGATCTTCGCGTACGGACAAACCTCCTCCGGCAAGACGCACACCATGGAGGTACAGTATCAGTAGCAGCTGCCTCGTGTACGACACACACTCGACTCACCTGTAAGAGTGTGAAGAGAAAGTGTTTTTTACAAACCAGTAATCAAATAATGTTTAGGTGCATTTTGCATTTCCTGATTGATGTGAATGCTTTGTCATATTGCAGAGTGCAGAATAGATACATGAAGAAGACAATCGCACCCCGCAGTTTCACCACTTCTTCCTCTCTCGTGTCTTCTGTACTTTCAATCTTCCAAGTTTCCTCTAATGACCCTTTTTTAATCTTAAA
Organism: Aulostomus chinensis; assembly: GCF_037954235.1. NCBI lineage: Eukaryota > Metazoa > Chordata > Actinopteri > Syngnathiformes > Aulostomidae > Aulostomus > Aulostomus chinensis. The sequence goes on along the minus strand of NC_141328.1, from coordinate 20,841,011 downwards.
TTGTATTATTTTCCAATTCGACAAAAACTGTGCTCCTAACTCACATTGTTCCATTTGTTGATTTGATTTGATGTTAATTTTAATGCATTTTCGAGGAACTCGTTGACGCAAAAGTAGGTGTTAAACAGGACGACCTGGCTGTTTCAGGGTAAGCTGCATGACCCTCACCAGATGGGCATCATCCCTCGCATCGCCGAGGACATCTTCAACCACATCTTTGCCATGGATGAAAACCTGGAATTCCACATCAAGGTGTCTGCTGAGTTGAGCGAGTTCAGGATTTATTGATGTGATGTTGGTTTGGTTTTCTAACCTTGGTTCCTTCCTCTCCAAAAGGTGTCATACTTTGAAATCTACATGGACAAAATCCGTGACCTGCTAGACGGTCAGTGTTAGTGATTTGGATGAAACTGTTTTTTTCCGGACTGTAAAGACCAAAAAAACAAAAATAAGTTCAACTTCAGCTGCTTTCTTAGTATTTACTTGCATTTACTCTCCATTTTTAGTGACAAAGACCAACCTGTCGGTCCATGAGGACAAGAACAGGGTGCCATATGTAAAGGTTTGTTCTTTTTTCTAATAGATAATTGTTCATAATCTGTGTGCCACCAGACCTGTGATGTTAAATCTCTCTCTCTCTCTCTCTCTCTCTCTCTCTCTCTCTCTCTCTCTCTCTCTCTCTCTCTCTCTCTCTCTCTCCTCACCTCAGGGATGCACTGAGCGTTTTGTCTCCAGCCCCGATGAGGTCATGGATGTGATAGACGAGGGCAAAGCTAACCGCCATGTTGCTGTCACCAGTGAGTCTTCGTAACAGAATAGTTATAATTTGAGGAGTTAACGAACATATTCAGTGGTCTCTCTGCTGTCCCTCCATATCGAACTCTGAAGAGCCCCCTTTTCTCCTCACGACTCCTTTACTGACGCTTGAATTGACGGCTGAGCTCATATCAGCTTATGATTGTGTCTTCTTATGTAGTCTTCGTGTTAAAGTCCACTGTAAGTTTCAAGCTTCATTCAGTCTCAGGAAAAATAAACAAGATATTGTTAGATGGAGTTCAGTGGGTTCAGAGAGAGCAAGAACCTTGTCTCTGCCTGGAGCCACTATCTCTAGAAGTCAGCGCTACAAACAGAAACAGCTCCTCTATTCATCCTCCCTCGTACAAGAACCTGGTTTCAAGTTGGCAACAGTCTCTCGAACATGAATCGAAGTTAAAAACATCTAAAAACCTGGAAATAAAACCCAGCTAACCTTTACCTTCTGCTCTTCTCTTTGTTTCTCTGTGATTAAGTAATAATACCTCACTATGAGCTCCAACACTGCAGTTTCTAGACTCGAGAGGGCAAGCGTGCAAGTAAAAGTCCTGCGAGGGCTCAGCGGTGCTGCATATCCACGTACTGTGAGTCCTGTGCTGACTCACGGTGCTGAAGTAAGATGAGCTTCGGGATCGGTGTTGAAAAAAAAAAAGAAAAAACCCCGCTAAGACCGCTTCAATGTGATAAATTATCACTCTCAACAGTGTAGAGTCAGTTCTTTTAGTGCGTCAGTGTTTTTGGCTCGTCCTCGTTCCTCAGTTTTCACCCTTTTCTACTCTGTGATTGACTTTATAATCTTGTGTGCTGCAGGAGAGATTTCAAGAACATTCATTTGACTGACGCTGTCAAGAGAATTGAAACGAATCAACTGGAGGGGCTAGAATATGTTAAAATGGTGGAAGAATGAAATTAAAAAAAGACCTCCTCGGCCCTCTGAGTTTGAGAAATACCCTTTAAATAAGACCCATTATTACCAAATCACTGCTCTTTTGAAATAGGAGGGTAATAATTCATCCGTTTTGTATGTTTTTTTGAGGGCAATAGTGACCTGAGCAAAAAAAGAAAAGGATGCTACATAAACAATTACAAACACCTAAAATATCCACCGCAAATGAACATATATATATATATATATATATATATATATATATATATATATATATATATATATTAGGAATTCATCATTATTCCATGAGACAGATAAACGAAGACGCCAACCAGCAGAACCTCCAAATTACAAAACGTTTGCATAATTTGTTTGTTTCAGTGGCGTTTAATGATGAGGAGCTGATTTCCCCAAACAGATGATGTACAGTAGGTCTAGCGAGCTGATCGCTGGCTAACAGTCCTTCAAATGAATTCTAGAGAAAAGCTTTACGTGTGCTAAGACAAAAAAAATCAAAAGGTTTCTAACAAATAAGGTGTATTTGGTGAGCAGAGACTGCACCAGGACAGAGGGGCTGACGCCAGTTATTGCGATGAGGATTCTGCATCATGTCTGTAAATATGAATGCTATATAAAAAAAAACACCCATGTTGGGTGTGATTCATTTCTGAGCAGTCTGATCAAAACACCGCCTGCACCCACCGATTCCGGCGGAGGATCTTTGGCAGACGAGCCGGTTCCTCTGTTGAATGTTAAATTCTGATAGATGTTCATTTCTGCTGGCGCGGCTGGGAAACAACCAGGACTGTGCGGTCTTTGGTTTTTATAGATTATGCATTAGTGGAGGGTGTTTCATCTTAATTGGAAAACAAACGAGATAAATATGACAAAAAAGAATCGCTTATAATAAAAGACGGTGTGGTTGTTAGAGGAGAGATATTACAAGGCTTTTCAGCAGTAATAGAGTGCAACAATTAAAGTGCTAAACGTTCCAGTTGTGTAAATCAAGATAATTGAAGCAGCGGCGGATGAGATCTGCTGAAAGCTGTTCTCAGGGCTGTGCGTTGTTCTCTTTCCTTTCCTGGTCGATGCCTGCTGACTCACCGTGCAGCAGAACGGCGTGCTGATAGCTCACTAATGGAGCGCCGAGCTGAGCCCTCAGATAACATCCCAGGGAAACCTGAACTTTCTGCAAGAGACATTTAGATAAAAGCCTTTTGTTATCAGGAAATCACTTGGCCACAATTCTTGGTGAATTCAAAAAAAAAAAAGAAGAATCTGTTCCCATGCATTCATGTGACATCACCTTAAGTCCTGTAGATGCAAGTTTACGCTCATGTTTGCATCACGGGGTTTCTCCATGTTCTTTTCATTCTGGCTCCCGTAGTAATAAACCCAATAAAATCTGGTGTGTTTGTGCCTCTGTGCAGACATGAATGAGCACAGCTCCCGCAGCCACAGCATCTTCCTGATCAACATCAAGCAGGAGCACGTGGAGACCGAGCAGAAGCTGTGTGGAAAACTCTACTTGGTGGATCTGGCTGGTAGCGAGAAGGTGGGAGACGCACCTGAGCGATGACTTGGTACGGGAGTTTTTGTTTCAACTCATCATTACTCACCTGTGTGTTTTAGGTCAGCAAAACTGGAGCTGCAGGTGCCGTCCTGGATGAGGCTAAAAACATCAACAAGTCTCTTTCCGCTCTGGGAAACGTTATCTCCGCCTTAGCCGAGGGCACGGTGAGCCATTTTCGCTCAACTCTCCCTCGAAAATGATAGATCTTTTTTGACTCTCATGCAGAATGTTTGAAGTCAACTTTAGTTTATACTTTTGCAGTCAAAACTTGTTATTTGGTGTACAAGAGGCTGATATGTAGTGTATTTTTTCCACTTTTACACTCAGAGAAACACTGGGGAATTTGGGATTTTCAGCTGGTCTGAAAACCTCATGTGGAAGAACTTTACTTTGGCTCAACTTTTCATCCTTTCCTCACCTCCCTTTTAATTTTTCTTCTCTCTTCTTCCCTCTAACTGTTCCCTTTCTGACTCACCTCCCTCTCATCCCCTCTTCCGTCTTCTCTCAGAAAAGCCACGTGCCGTATCGTGACAGCAAAATGACCCGCATCTTGCAGGACTCTCTGGGCGGGAACTGTCGGACCACCATGTTTATCTGCTGCTCTCCCTCCAGCTACAACGATGCCGAGACCAAGTCGACTCTGATGTTTGGACAACGGTAGCCGTTCAGTAGCAGTTGAAGTGTTAACAGCCTTTTCTGAATATATTTACCTCTCAAAAGCAGGGCAATCATCTATTTTTGGGGGTGGCCTATTAAAATACATGCAAAGCAGATGCAGATGCTAACTAACGCGTGACTTTATTGCTCTTATTACATATTTATATTGGATGTGATATTCTTATACCAGGAAGGAATTCATCTCTCTCTTTGACTCCAAAAACAATTTCTTTACATATGATTTTGTCCAAAAATAAGCAAACTTCTCAGGAGAAATTTAAATTAAGCTCTTTTAAATTGTTTAATCTCTTCGCTATGTCTGCCGCAGTGCCAAGACTATCAGAAACACGGCTTCCATCAACCTGGAGCTGACGGCGGAACAGTGGAAGAGGAAGTACGAGAAGGAAAAGGAGAAGAACAAGACCCTGAAGGACACCATCCAGAAGCTGGAGGCTGAGCTCAACCGCTGGAGAAACGGTGACACATTAGAACCTTTTTATCCTGCAACTCGACACCTCCAAAACCAACTACAATGCTTTCTGTGCTGCTGACATCATAAACAATGTTGTCCTGGAATTTTTTTGTCCTGTCATCGCAGGCGAGAACGTGCCGGAGACAGAGAGGACCCAGCCGGAGAATGTGACCCGATTCGAGTCCATAGAGGAGCGCCCCATCTTGGACAATGACACCTCCTCCATTGTGGTCCGCATTTCTGAGGAGGAGCGTCAGAAGTATGAGGAAGAGATCCGCAAACTGTACAAGCAGCTGGACGACAAGGTGACTTCCAACGCCTCCTCTATGGCGCGGAGTAAAAATATTTTAGTTAGTTTCAGTGTCTCACGAGTGTTGCACACTTTTTACAGGCTGAATTAGTGATTTAATAGAAACTGTTTAGTTTAGATCCGTTTGTTGACGTTATTCTCGATCATGCAGGATGATGAGATCAATCTGCAGTGCCAGCTGGTGGAGAAGCTGAAGCAGCAGATGTTGGACCAGGATGAGGTGAACACACACGACTCCTACACATTCTGCTGTATCTCAGTAGACCTTCAGACACTCAGAGAGGACTGACCCAGAAGACTGTTGAATTGAAGATTTCATTCACCTTCCTCCAGCTCCTGGCCTCGTCCCGCGGTGACGGGGACAAAGTCCAGGCTGAACTCGGCAGGTTGCAGGTGGAGAGCGACTGTGCCAAAGCTGAAGTGAAGGAGGTGCTACAGGCTCTGGAGGAGTTGGCTATCAACTATGACCAAAAGAGCCAGGAGGTGGAGGAGAAAGGCCTGCAGAACCAGCTCCTGGCTGACCAGCTGGCTCAGAAAATGGTGAGTTAGTAATGGTGAGAACTGTGAAGGTGCTGGGACAGAGACAAGCACCTGCTACATCAGAATGAAGACACGGGTGCTGAAGCCTCTTGATTTCAAACTAAGCTTAAGCTCCTTTCTGTCCCTGTATGTGTGTTTGTTGTGAAATTCCTTTGTATGTCCTTTCTTGTTCTGTATTTCTAAGCAACCAGCCAACACGGATGGACCGTCACATTTTGGTGGCACCAATAACCCTTCATCTGTGCTCCTTTATGCCTTACCCTCCCTCTCTTTTTCTCTGTACCAGGCAAGTCTGATGGAGCTGGAGGCGGAGCTCTCTCGTATGCAGGAAGTGAGCGGTCAGCAGAGGAAGCGTATCGCTGACGTCCTCAATGGGCTGATGAGGGACCTCAGCGAGTTCAGCACCATTGTGGGCAACGGAGAAATCAAGCTGGTGAGTTCCACCGAAGTGTGAGGAGAGAGAATCTTAGATGATAGAACAGATTTCCTGCCTGTGCTGCTCTGTTGAAATGTTTTTCTTTCCCTCCATTCATCAGCCAGTGGAGATCAGTGGGGCCATCGAGGAGGAGTTCACTGTGGCTCGCCTCTACATCAGTAAGATCAAGTCGGAGGTGAAGAGCATGGTGAAGCGCTGCCGCCAGCTGGAGAACATGCAGCTGGAGTGCCACCGTAAGATGGAGGAGACCGGGAGGGAGCTCTCCTCCTGCCAGCTCCTCATCTCTCAGGTGAGGGTGGAAGGGAGGAGTCTTTAATCCCTCACATTGGTGTTTTAAATCATTACAAAAAAAAACCTTCACGTGGCTTTGCTTTTACGAATGTGCAGCACGAGGCCAAGATTCGTTCTCTGACTGAGTACATGCAGAGTGTGGAGCAGAAGAAGAGGCTGCTGGAGGAAAGTCACGACTCTTTGAGCGAGGAACTGGCTAAGCTGCAAGACCAAGGTAACACACACCACACACACACGTGTGCGTATGATCGTTGAATTAAGAGATTTTATGGGTGAAATCAAGTTTGATTATTACTGATGTGTAATCCCTCTTTGCTCTTTCCACTAGAAAACTCTCTGCTTGAGGAGAAGGATGCAGAGAAGGGTGAGATTGAGGATGGGAACGTCAAGGTGAGAAACCTCAGAGTGATCATTTTCTAATCTTTTGGAGTTCGTTTATTGGCTGAAAAATACAGGGGAAAAAAACCCCATCTCAGAGCAGAAACCAGATGTGTTGTTTTTCCATCGAGAAGGTTCCTCGCCAGCAGGGGGAGTCTCACCGCGGCCTCCATCACAAGCAGCTGGCCCGCCTGCGGGATGAGATTAACGAGAAGCAGAGGATCATTGACGAACTCACTGAGTCCGTAACTCTGATGTCTTCAGTTATTTCTTCATCTACCTCGTAGACAGCGGGGTTCTTGTGATTCCTTTACATGAATGCATTTAACAAGTATCTTTTTCTCCTGAATGTTCCCAGTCACAACTCCAAGCTGGAGCTGGAGCTGGCTCAGATTCGGTCTGACTTTGAGCGTCTGAAGAGTCAAGACAGCACCAAGAGTGAGCGCCTGGAGGAGCTCTCGTAAGTGTTTTCCATGTACTGAACTGCATCTTAGACGCTATTGATGATTTTAATGATTATTTCAATGTGTAGATAGACTTAATGCAGTTCAGTACCCAGCAGAGGGCGCTCAAAACCTACCAGCCAGCATCAAACCATAATGAATAGACCAGGGGTCTCAAACTGATCCAGTAAAGGGCCGTGTGGCTGCAGGTTTTCATTCCAACCCAGCAAAAGCAACACCTGATTCTACTTAAATCAATTAAGCTGTGTCCTCACAGCTCATTTGTTGGATCAGGTGTCGCTTTTGCTGGGTTGGAATGAAAACCTGCAGCCACACGGCCCTTTACTGGATCAGTTTGAGACCCTTGGAACAGACTATTCCACGTTATTTATGATGATGTTTTTGTCGTTTGTGTCAGATTCCTGCATGAGCGCCATGAACAGACCAAACAGGACCTGAAGGGTCTGGAGGAGACCGTCGTGAGTACCTCTTTCTCCTCACGCAGTCTCTCGTGTAAATGGTGTATGATATTGTATCCAAGGTTGTCTTCCTCACCTCTTTATCTGTCCGTCCCCCCTCCCAGGCCCGCGAACTCCAGACCCTCCACAACCTGCGCAAGCTGTTCGTTCAAGACCTCACGTCGCGGGTTAAAAAAGTAAGAAAATAGTTCTTTATGGATTTATAAAGGCAGAAGAATCTGATCTGAGAGATTTAGTCGGTATCATGTGGATTGTTTGAAAGCCAGATGTTGATTACAGTCGTCTGATCTCTGTATTCTTCCCCTTCATCTCTTCTACAGAGTTCCGAAATGGAACCTGATGATAGCGGGGGGTCTTGCACCCAGAAGCAGAAGATTTCCTTTCTTGAGAATAACCTGGACCAACTTACAAAGGTTCACAAACAGGTGAGGAAGACTCGGGACGGATCAGCCGTCAGGACCAGCAGCTCAGTGGGTGCATGTGAGAAACAAGATCGATTTACAACTTTAACAACAGAAAAGATAATATGGTGTTTTTAAAATCCATGAATAATCACGTGAATTGTGCAGTACTGTACATTTACAGTAAATTTCTGGAGGCGAATAGCAAGTTTTGGTTCAAGTAGTATTATGTGTTTTATGTATTTCAGTAACCCAGTGTTTCATCTCTCTGTCTTCCTCTAGCTGGTTCGTGACAATGCAGATCTGCGTTGTGAGCTTCCAAAGCTGGAGAAACGTCTTCGGTCTACTGCTGAGAGAGTTAAGGCCCTGGAGACTGCACTGAGAGATGCCAAAGAGGGTGCCATGATGGACCGCCGTCGCTACCAGCAGGAGGTCGATCGCATCAAAGATGCCATGAGGGCAAAGAACGCCATGAGACGTCCTCATGCTGCACAGATTGGTACTGCTTTAGAGCTCGTACGGTTAGTGGAGAATACCAAATCACTTTCATGTGCAGTTGAAGTACAGTTGCACCCTGTTTCATCACCCCAACAGCCAAGCCGGTGAGGCCGAAGCAGCTGTCCGTCTGCTCCCCCACCAACCCATTCTACGCCTACATCCGGGCCACCGAACAGGCCAACACCTACAGCAACGCCCTTTTCCAGAGCAACGTGACACAACAGAACTCGGCCAGCGTCAACTGCAACCCCAATTCTGTCCAGAGCAACACGTGTGTTGAAATCCTTCAGTTGAGTCAGATATTTAGAGAAGATAGTAGATTTTTGTAGTCTAATTCTGTGCTGGTGTTTTTTTTTTTTATTCAGAGTGTCCACAGCATTGGGCTACAGAGCAGGCAGGTATAACGGAGACATACTGGAGTCCTACCCACTCAACATTGACAACGGTGAGCTGAAGCGCTTGATCTTGACCTTTAGATATTTACATATTTGGGATATCAGGACATGATCATGATGGCCACGATATTAGAGAAGCATTATTGTTCCCCCTCGTTTGCTCTCCAACAGGTAACAGCATCAGTGACACAAGAGACATCAATGACAACAGGTGAGGATGTCTCTTACAGTTGAACTGCATACCATGTTGAGACGCCGGTGGTCGTTTCACCCCTGGTGGTCAAGGCAGATGGAGCTTAGATCTTAACTAAGTCAAATTAAAGAGTGTGCAGAAACGTTTTGCTGTAGTTCGACGCTCTATTGATAGAACTGATTGGACTTGAACGTCAGTATGTATCGTGCTGAGCGTGAGGTTTGTCCGTCTGCGTTACCAGGAGTGATGTTCACTGTGGCAGCGAGGTGGACGATTCAAACAGGCACTACATCGTTCAGCAGGAGACGGCTGCAAGTTAATACCACGGTAACCAACACTTATGTCCTCAGTAGCATCTCTTAGCAAAACCACCTTAAGATAATTTTGTTCTTTGAATTCAACACACAAACCCTTAGATGGATATTTTTGGACCTTCACATGCAGCCATATAGTGTAGAGGTGCAAGCACTGGGACACAAGCCCAGGCGGCCACATGTTTTAGCATCTCAGTGTTTGTTTTATCGCCCCCTGCTGGTATTGCACCTTCATAAACACCCTCTGGTGGATTTATCACACATTACTTTTAAACCCAGTTAATAGTTTAGCATTTGTAGATCAAAGGCAACAAATAAACACTGTTACACTCTAAATAATGTTTTTTTTTACTTGGTTGATATGAGCTTTTTTGGTTATACATGATAGCATGTCAAAAGAAATAATGAAACTTACTTTCTCCAAATAATGACTTCCTTTTATCATGTCTGTGTCTCATGGCAGGAGATGACCAAACACTGTACCTGTCTGAGGACACCCCCCCCCCCCAACTGCATGCAGCCTGTCTGTCCCTCCCTCCACTGCTTTGATGAAGATGAAGATCTGTAGCCCTGTAGTCCGCGAACTAGATAAAAGCCCCTCCCTCTCAGACAGTGACCCCTTCAGGTTTGGGGTGCAGCGTCCTTCGATTCAGTCACTTGCAGGAAACAACTTAAATCAGAATTCATTTTTGTAAAATAGGACGTCAATTAATCAATTCATTGATCCCTCAGCCAATCAATTTGTCATCAGATTATCAGCAGATTTTTGCTTCTGAGGTGATTGGATTGAAACAGGACTGCCTCCATTCTTGATTCCTTAGCGCGCGTGCGTGCGCACACACACACACACACACACATACAAACACCCGTTGTAAATAATAGTGCTGTATACTCTAGTAGAGGTTCTGACCAGCAACTGTTTGTGTGAATGCACAGCCTCCACCTTTCCCCTGTTCACATCTTCTTAAGGGCATCATGTGGATGACATACTGTAGGCAGACATGACCTTTTTCTCTGTCATAAATAAGAGTATAAGTGTGTAACACCAGCTTGTAACAGAAGACCCTCACTCTGCATGCATGTCACTTAGCGGGTTAGCTTTCAAATCTTTTGCATGTGTCATGATGCCAGTCAGAAAGTGGTATGCTGCGAGTGAACTGTCTGATCGACTTTGACAGATGTCAAAGAGAGCTGGTTTCCCTCCATCTTGCTTCTGGTATCAGTGCTTTCTGTCTTTAAGTAGATGTCAAGTCTGAGTTGCTGTTTTTAAAGTGGCATAAACTACGTACCGAGTCTAGTTTCAATATAGAAGAGGATGCAAAAAAAAAAAAAAAAATGTCAGGGAAGTCAATTAGGGAAAGCATTTTTGGTCGAGTGACGTTGCAGCAGTGTGATGCCATTGTTGGTTTCAGGTGTTGCTGCCCACAACCATTCAGTGTGGCCCCGCCCCCGCACCCACATCGTGAGTCCGAGCCTTAAAAAAAAGAGCAGATGTGCATATATTTGTAACCACTACCTCTCAAACTACTTATTATAGAGCTATCATGAAATATTAACCCTTCAAATGCTAAATAAGAGCTGATGTTAGAGAAGGTTGAGACTATCAGCGATGTGAGCACGTTTCTCTCGACGTCCATTCATACAGGTTTAGCTCCTCATACATTTGGATCAGAGCAGCGTTAAACACTGTTGACCTCTGCAAGAATCGCAGAACCTTTTGAGAGTGTACAGATGTTTGGTGATTAAGCATTTAACTGATTTAACCCCCCCCCCCCCCAAAAAAAAAGAATCCTGGAAAATCCTTTTGCATTATTGTAAATAATCTAACAATTGTCACTGTCCACCGTAACCTTTATATCTCCACCTCTGGAACAGATGGAGACGTGACATAAAAAAAAGAAGCTTTTTTTTTCTATGTCAGATGACTTATCTTTGCCCGTTTGTCCATTATTTACAAAACGACATGGCATTTGGTGGCAATAGTGAGAGAGTCTCAGCTGATCAGCCAGCAGACTGGGAGGTTTGTAAGGAACTGTTTTCTTTTTGTCAGGCCGCGCTGTTGTTCTTCTCCTAGAACTCCTGACCGTCCAATCAGGAGAGAAGACATCTGCACGTCTGAGGCGAGAGATGAGAGGGTGAAGAGCTCTTAAAGGAACCATGCAGAACAATGTTGCATCAATTTGGTTGTTAAAAAGGTTTGTCCTCCAAAGAAAATGAAATATTTATCAAACAAAAGCGGTTTAGTCTCTCTTCATATTCTAGATTTGTACTTCAATGAGGCGTAGGTCTTTCATTCAGTGTATTAATTCACCAGACTAGACTTGCTCCATCTATAATTTAGATGGAGAGGTTTTATCCTCCTCGACCATGACAGCACCGCTCGGTCTCGGCATCAACAACATCTCAGGGCTTCACCTTCACTGTCACAGTCATCGTGGGTATCATAGTCTTCCTCATAAAATGATAATCAACCAGGTCAGTCTAAGGATTACCCCTCAGCTGCTCCTTACAGTTTATGTCCAAGCAGACCCCCCCCCCCCCCACCCAAAAAAAAAAAATCCCATTTAATCAGTTAGAAGGAGGGGACAAGTGTACTATATTGTCATCCGCTATCCCACTGTCTGATTTCAACATATCCTAAATAATGTGCTATTTATTGTTAATCTTGTAAGTAAAAGAGTGTACCACAACATAGTAAAATGCAAAGGAAAGGTACATGCTAACTCTGCTGAGAGACATCTAAGATATTTGTTTTATTTATTTATGTATGCCTATACTGTAGCGTCGACATGATTATGTGGATCACCGTGCAGAAACCCTGTATAAATAGACTCATCACTATGCTGTACTGAATGTGAATCATTGTGTTGTAGTAAGAAGTCCAATAAACTTGTTGAAAGAAGTTTGTCCTTGGATCTTATTTGGATGTTATGAATGATGATTGATGGGAAGTTGAGTTTAATAGTTGAGTTGTACTGATTTGCAGTACTAAAAAAAAACAAAAAACAAAAAACAGGGCAAAAGAAATAGATGTACAGAAAGAAATTAATAGAAATAAATCATTGTGCAGGAGAGGTTGATACCCAATACGGGCTGATATAAAAACTTACCTGAAAGAGAGGAAATGGGTACAATGTACACATTCATTTAGAGAAAGTAAAATATTAACATAACGATCTACTAACTGGGCGGCACGGTGGTGCAGTGGTCAGCAATGTCGCTTCACAGCAGGAAGGTACCGGGTTCGAGTCCCAGCTCGAGCACAGGATCTTTCTGTGTGGAGCAGGGGTGAACACTCTTCTGTGGCTGAAGTTGTGTCAGTGGAATCACCTGTTAAAGTGTTTGGTTGGAAGGAAAACCTGCATACACACAGCTCTCCATGGCACATGATTGCCCACCCCTGTGGAGTCTCCATGTTCTCCCTGTTCCTGTGTGGGTTCTCTCTGGTACTCCAGCTTCCTCCCACAGTCCAAAGACATCAAGAGGGGACGAGGCTGATTGATACTCTAAATTGACCGTAGGTGTGACTGTGAGTGTGAATGGTTGTCTGTCTCTATGTGTTGGTCCTGTGATGGACTGGCGACCTGTCCAGGGTGGACCCCGCCTCTCACCTGAAAGCTGCTGGGATAGGCTCCAGCCCCCCCCCCCATGACCCTTAACAGGAATAAGTGGAAGAAAATGGATGGATGGATGGATAAACATTAAACACTGTAGATTTCAGAGCAAACGCAAGTAACAGCGTCAAAGCCCTTCTGAGTCTCATTTTATCTCAAGAAAAGACAAATAATTAACTAAAATCATACATATACAAGAAACCTTCCATTAAAGGTCATTTACAGACAGTAAAATCTTTCACATTGACCCTTTTTCAAGTCTTCTTTAAGTTGTTCCTTCCCTATAACACAATACTTTTTTTTGGTAAACACAATTTCCTCAGCACAAATGTGACCTGAAAAAGATGTATTTTATCCCACAATATCTCCATAACGAGTGAGGTAATTTGTTCATGACTATTTGCATGAACATCTCTATTCTATTATCATTGCTCCCATGTGAGTCTCCTAACTGTGGTTTGACCAGCGTCTGACGGGGAGCTGCATTCATGCTGAGCTCGCCTGGTTGCTTTTACAAACTCTGACCCGAACAGGAAATGAATTCTCAAACTGTAAAGAAAGGGAACGTTGCCAGAAATGATGAGGGCAGCTCAAAGGGCGGCGATCTGATGATTCTGTAGAGCAGAAATGCAATAGAGAACAAAATGACTCCCACTGAGTCACCCACGCTGCAAACACACACATCACAGTGATGTCACGTGTGTGTGTGTGTGCGTGTGCGTGTTTAATCACTCAATTTAAAACATGGCTTCCTCTCTCTGTCATTTTTTTGGAGATGAGTGCAAGAGAAACATTGATTTGCTGCAGAGGTCAGTAAACGGTGCAGAGATTGTTGTCATGTGAGAGGACGACGTGTTGAGAGCAATGAAGGTGACTGATGCATCTCCAAAATCACTCCTGTTCCATTAAACACAAACATCCATTGTCTTACTTACATTTCTGTGCATGAATGTTTCACATATCATTCTGACATTCTAGTCAAGTGACAGAACCCCGTTATTGGAGAAGGAAAATTCCTCTGTACCCTTTTCTTTTAGAAAAAGCAGCACTTCCTGGTTCCCATGAGAAAGGAAGTGGTGATGTCAGCAGCAGAGTCATGTGAAGCATCATCTGTACCGTAGTGTGGGTGTGGGATGTTCATATAAGAAGCCATAGGAAACTGGTACCAGTGTGTGTGTGTGTGTGTGTGTGTGTGTGTGTGTGTGTGTGTCAGAAGTGATGAAAGTACCAACACATTAAAACAGACTCAGTATTTCAGTATAATGAGAAAAAACAGACTGACAATTTTTTCGAAAGATTTTTTGTTTGTTTGTTTCATTGGTATTTTACTGATATCTAATATTCGTTGAAGTCAAGACAAATGTAGTGTAATAAAAAGAACAATAATTCTCAGAAATGTGGCAGAATAAAAGCACAAAGTTACCTTAAATGAAAATACTCAAGTAGCCAGCAGACGCCATTTAACTTCGGTTCAACACACGGTTAAAGTTCCTTAACACCACTGTTTGTATCTAATAATCAAATATGGACGTTCTGCTTTGGTTCTCCTTGCTCAGTCAGCGTGCGCGCGCGCGCGCTGCGCGTTCCCGCTGCCCCATGGATCAGACAGGAGACTCAGCGGCACCAGCAGGATGCTACACGGCTGACACGCACAGCAGGACCCCACAGGAGAGGAGATCCTCAAGCCTTCGCCCCCAAATGGACCGACAGTCCGAGCTCGGCGTCTCCGGCATGTTCCCGGACATGAGGAGCCGCGCACAAGGTAGAGAACCCGGTCCTCGAGTCCGGTACCGAATGATGGACTGAATGTCAGAGTAAATGTTGGAGCGGCGTTGAAGTGTGTGTTGAAAGTTGGCACAGCTGTGTTTGATTGACTTGTCGCAGGATGGTGACAAAGTGGGGCAACTCGGTTTGCTCGGGATTTCAACTTAACTTCAGTTTAAAGTTTGGATAATGTCACGTGCTGACTTCAGACAGTTCGGAAGAACTTGATGATTCGATGACCGGTACGAATTCGCACATTTCGGTGTTTATTTCGCCACTCGTGCTCAATTTAAACAGCGCAATCATCCAGAGACGTTCAGTTCACCAGTGGAAGGACATGATATCTGCTAATAGACCAAAATGAAATCAGCACTGCTGGTAGATTCCTCTTCTAGTCTGAAGTACCAAGCAGTGCTGTAGTGTTTCATTTATTTCACGTCACATGAGAGACATCACACTCAGGAGTGTAGCCAGGGATTTCGGGGCCTGTGGTAAAAAAAAAAAAAACGATGTTGGGCCCCAAACTGGATTAGCCCCGCCCCCACCAGTCTGAGGGGATCATAATCTTGGCAAATCTTTTGTCAGGTTTAAACATCGCATGAGCACATTCATGTACATAAATCCATGCAGATATTCTGTTAATCTACATAAAATTTAACAGCGATGTCGTGGCACGCTAGGCTAGCCGTATGTAGCACAACGACTGGGCCTGATTCTCAACCTTCTGAGTAAACATGAGCCAGACTGAAGATCATCTGTTCAGTGAGATGCAGGCGAGATATTTGATATCGTTTGTTTCCACTTCATTTCCTTGCAAGCAGAGATTTTTGCCAGTGTTCCAACCCTCCGACCGTGTGAATACTGGGTCGTTTATCGCATTTGACACCATTTCAGTATGAACTGGTTGCGTCTTGTGGACTGAGATCACGAGTGAACTCAGTCCTTCCTGTCACCTTGTTTTACAGCTTAGCTGGAGATGATGGTTTAGATAGAGACGAACTCTAGAAAACCTGCAGTTAAACCACCATGTGTCTATCCAGCTGTACATCAATGCCTGTGACTTCACTTGATAGAAGTGATGATCAGCCCATCAGGTTTGTTAATGGTCCTCCTCCTCCTCCTCCTCCTCCTGTGTGACCTGAAATCTTCACTCCGGTAACCAGCTGTTACTGTCCGTCTGTGCGGCTGTGTCTTCTCCGCTGTGTGGCTGAGGTTATAAATAAGAGGTCAGACTTTTTGCGTGCGCGTGTGTGTGTGTGTGTGTGTGTGTGTGTGTGTTTAAGCAGCTGCTGAGCGGGTTTGTTTGTCTCCTCTGAGTGCAGGTGTACTCTCTGGCCTCGGCATGCTTTTCTCGGGCCTGCTGAAAGGTTTTACCACCCTGGTTTTACCTCAAGGGTTTTGTACTATTTGTGTCCGATCAGCATCACCTGTCTCCTGGGCTGTAACTCTGTGTGTGCATGTATATGTGTGTGTGTGTGTGTGTGTGTGTGTGTGTGTGTGTGTGTGTGTGGGAGAGCGACCTTAAGAGTTTAGGAGGATTTCCTCTTCAGTGAGTGACGGTCCCAGAGGGATGTTTTTTCCTGAGAACACTTAAAGTAGAGAAAAGTTTAAGAACCCATGTTTTGAGGTTTTCTTGCTATTTCTGAACTTTGAACTGGTCCTCAAGACAAACTAGAGAGAGAGAGAAAGAGAGAAAAAGAGCGAGAAAGAGAGAGAGAGAGAGAGACAGACAGAACACAAACCAGACTTTTAGGGAATTTTTTGTTGACTTTGTGTTTATGTTTGACATATAAATGTAGGTCAATGTAAATACCTCAAAAGTGACTTACTTTGGTGTGTGTGTGTGTGTGTGTGTGTGTGTGTGTGTGTGTGTGTGTGTGTGTGTGTGTGTGTGTGTGTGTTCATTCAGACAGAGGGGTTCATGGGAAAGTGGCCATGACTTTTTAGTAGAGACCACCAGCAGTGATTGAGCTTGGTATCGAACGTCGATTCTCCGAGACATCTCTTTATTCACGAGTACATTTCCATATCTGAGGATTAAATCTCCTAAATCCTTAAACTTAAATCTTAATTTTTTATGTTGTAAAACTGCTTTAAATGGAAAATTGGTCTGTACATCAAACTAAAGAAATAAAAAAATCTTAATTAAACCACATTTTGGTACTTCCATGTTATGAAACTGTAGTAAAATGTCAAGCAGCTGCCAATCGTAGCCAGCATTTAACCTGACATCATATTCATTTAAAAAAAATAGGTTTCAAGCGGTATTGAAAAAGTTTCTTTCAGGAGCTGGAATGGAATTGGAGGTATTGACATTTTGAGCCAGCTGCTGCAGCTCCTGCTGCTGTTTATGTCACACTTCAACTTTAAGTCAAATCGGGGCTCCTATTTGGAGACTTTTTTTATTTAAAGAAACTACGGGAATGCATGAAAGGAATATGCTCACTTTTCCTGCTGCATGTAGCCAGTGATGTCTTCAAGGACCCGGTCTGTGGGATGGCATGAGAATCCTCCTGGAAGAAAAAACACACACACACACACACACACACACACACACACACACACACACACACACCTTCTAATGAGGCTCTACTTTGCTGAGGAAAAAAGATGAAAACACTGCAAAGTTATGATGGCGTCATTCAAGCACATGAATCAGTGAGCTGGTTTTCAGGATTTCATGTTATGATGGATTGAAGGAGTCAAGCGGGGTCACTCAGGGGCCAATCAATTCATAGCTGGTCTGAAACATGAACTCCTTTCAGTTCTTCTGAAACCCTAAAACCAGCATTCTCTCTCATAGCCAGCAGAGGGCGACTCTGACGGTATCAAAAGGCTTCACTCCACTTAATAGCTCAGGGAACCTTTATACTTTCTATGCTCTCAACCACTAGTTTACAATCTTCAGTATGGCAAGATGCTTGTTGTGTAGTTGAATAAAACAGGTCGTAGAGCAGGGTGGGCTGTAGGGCGCTGATATCTCCCGCTCACCTCGGTTGTACAATAACAGAATGGCGATGACAAAATGGTCAACAAGACATCCCACTAGCTATGTCCACTTACGCTCAGGATTTATTCAGGTGCCACATCACGTTAGAGGAAAGTCATTAGAAACGGGAACATCTGGGCTGTGGAGTCGGTTCCCTCCATTCTGTTCTTTTATTTTTCATCACGCTTGTTTTCTTTATCTTTGTTAAGTCTGTGTCCTAGTTTGCTGTCATGTCTGTCTGTTTTTACCATCCAGCTACTGTTGGTGTTGTATTTCGGTCTGGCACACGCACGCACGCACGCACGCACGCACGCACGCACGCGCCTCTCTCTGAGAACAATATGTTTAAAACAGATCAAGTCAGGCTGTAACCGTTCCTCCTGACAGACCCAAACAGGTCATGGTGATTAATGACAGCAGGGTCAGCTCCAGAGGAGGTTGCGAGGGGTCACCCCGTAAGTTCAGCAGCCAAAATAGACACTTCTCCTTCAGCCCCCCTGGTTGGTTGTATCTTTTTTAACCGAGAGCTGTCGCTGCCAGCAAGAGTTAAATCATGCATCCTGCCACAGCCACTGTTTGATTTAGCTATCCTGGTGTTAGCATTGGTGGGGTGTAATATTAGCACCCAGTATAACACCCAGTTGTTGTTTGTGGGTGTCACAGCTATAATGTTTTCATTCCGGGCAAGCAGGTCGGTACCAGAACAAGTTTTGGTTCCCACCATGAACACACAGTCAGTATGACTTGGATTCACCACTGCCACAAGCACATGTTTGCAGGAGGAGTATAGACTTAAAGGCAACAGCATGGCGCCAAGGTACAACAGGTGGAGGGGTGAAGGGCTCACACACCTGTCAGTCAAGGTAAACGCACACACACCAAAATATGCAGTGCTTGACGAAGTTAGAAGGAAGCACGAAAGACACAATCAGCTGCTGAGATCCGGCTTTATTCCGGAGAAGGTTGGAGATTTTCTCTTTGGTGCGGAACACTTTTTGGAGGCGATGCGTTCCATTTTAGTCTGAATTGCTGCAGAGTGGATTCCAGGCTTAGTTGTGGCGGTTGCTGTTTGGGTGAAAACAACAAGGACAAAGCTAAGTACTTTTCCAGAGAAAGCCATGGGTGTTTTCTAGCTTTGACCACTGATTATAGATCAAGACACACAGAAGGAGAAAGGAATGATTAAGTCGAAACCAAATCTATCTTTTTCTTCCTTTTTTTCCCCCTCTGTTTTTCTTTGTTTTCTGCAGTTCATAAGAACTGACAATTACCACAGTTGTGTCTTCACACTAGCATTGTATTGTTGTTTTAGATGGTAGTTAAAGTCCTTATCTTGGTCATGAGAAACCTGGAGGTCAGGATGCAGCACGAGTGAACTCCTTCAACACAGTAAACACAGAAGCCATGTTGGTTTCTGATCCTCCTCTGCTGCGCGTAGCGATGCAGGTCAGGAATTCAGAGTGAAGCAATCGGTGAGTTAACAAGATGCATGCAAAAAATAGATTTCTGTATAAAAATGTGTTAATATGATATTTACAAATCGAAAATCCCGTAAACATTGCGAATGTTAAAAATTGTTGACCATGTTGCTGCGCTGTTTTGGATATATTCTGAAGAAACACACAAAAAAATGAGAAGAGACTGTTATCTACAAAAGAAAATGAGCGAATAGTTTTGCCAAATTGCAAGATAAGGGTTTGTGTAATGGAGGAGTGTTTCATGGAGTCTTGCTCTCACTGACATCAGCCGCTGTCAGAAATGGAAAACAAACACGGACTCGACTCCACAGCTCCCTAAAGAACTGCTGCTCTGTCTGTTAGCACAGCATCCGCGTGCCTGTTCGCCACCAGGGATATTTCTACGTCTCAGAGACTTCATAAAAAGAAACACCAAAGAAGCCAAAAGCTCATATAAGTGTCTGTTATGCGAACACCGCGCGCAGCCCGGCTCTGACCCCCGCTCGCCGGCTGCAGTATGTCAACTGCCTATCAGAACGGTAATGAGGCGCTGGCCGCCTGAGCCGGAGCGCGGGAAGATGCATGCTTGAAGTTCTGAGGATGCTGGAGGCAAAAATAGAAGGCAGAAGACTGAAGTGTGATTGTTTCCATCACCTGCTGAGATTAGCAGCTTCTTAACTCTCCGACATTCCACGAAGATGATCGTCGCCAAGTACGCTGACTCATGAACACACACGCAGGGAGGCCGCTGTTGTCTCACACAGGCATATGGTCTTTTCAAGAAAAGCAGTGGTGAGATTCCATCCGATGCTCTACATTTCTGTGTCTAATGCTGTGTACGCGTTAATGATTGTAGCACCACAATGATTAGTAATTCACGCCCTAAAGATAAGCAGCGTGTTTGCGCACATCAGTGAAGGCAGAATGGCGGACGTTTTTTTTCCTTCCAAGATGAAGAATGAGGTCAAGTAGATTATATTTTTCCGGGTGTCACCCTCTTTCCACAATAAAAAAAAAAAAAGCTCTTTGCGAGAAGTAAAGCGCTGTTGCCTTTCGCAGTGCGGTGGATTCAAAGGAACATTATTCGAAATTAATTCCCCTTCCATTTTTATCAGTTGATGGACTCCGAGTTCTCTGGTGCTGCAGCTTCACGTGTCCTCGTCAGGCTTGATTGTCATGTCCAGGTTGTTCCTGGTTCGACTGATCTAAGGAGCTGCTGGGTTAAGACATAAAACCTGACGTCGTTCCAGCTCTGTGAGTGTGTGTGGTTGTGTGAATACGTCCAAGAAAAAAGGGACACTTGAACAGAATATTATGGATTTTTTTTTTTTTGTTAAACATTTATTTTTAACCCAGCAAAGCAGAACCCAAGGAGGAGGGGCAGAGATTTGGGATTAAGTAAAATGTCATGTTTATAATATGTATGAGGGAAATGGAGGGGGGGGGGGGGTGAGTAAGAAGGGATTTCAGAGAGAGAGAGAGAGAGAGAGAGATGAGGACAAGGGCGACAAGGCCTTGGCTGTGACCAGTTGAATCAACAGCTTCTCTCCTCTGGCGAGGACATGCTCACAACACACACACACACACACACACGCGCACACACACACACACACACAGAAGTTCCCTCTCTGCATCACTCCCCCTCCCGTTCTCCAACTCTATCCTTCTCTTTGTGACATTTGCCCGTTTGCCTCGTCACCCAGTAGGGTCGGTGCATTAACGGTGGAGCCTGCAGGAGGATCAGGGAGAGGAAGAGTGAGGACAGGAGGATGAGGACAATAATGGTTGCTGCAGGACGCAACAACAACAACAACAACATCAACACATGTTTGTCTTCAGGCTTGTTCTCAACAGCAGAGAGTGAGGCAGAGGGCACTCTACTCCTCTCAGAGACATTATGACAAATCAGTTGTTCTGTTGTCGGGTAAGAAACAGCAGATATTTCACGTTATAGTGGAGACTGATACATTTGTGGGTCGATGTCACCTTTAACTTTATGAAACGTCTGCAGACTTTAGCTCTGATCGATTGGAGCATCAATGTCCTTTTCTTGTTTGTTTGTTTGTTTTTACAAATTTCTGTCATTATCCCGTTCAGCATCTGCTTTAAGTATTTTTTTGTATGCATTTTCTATGTCTTCTGTCTCTCAATATCGGCCTTTGACAGGTATATTTCTGTCTGCTGGCCCATGTGCAGCCATGAACAGCCTCATGTTGTGAAGCTAGAGAACACACTGCACATTTCTGACGCTGGTATTTACCCTGGTGGTGTAACGTATTTAAGAGGGCGGAGCAGATGTAAATCACCTCATATCCTGCTAACAATACACATCCAGTTTCTGACTTCTTAAAACCAAACCAGGTTGGTGTGAGTGAACTGGAGCCCCATTCAGGAAGGAGCTGGTGGTTTTGACCCAGCTCCTGGTTCGCTGTGTGTTCACATTGCAGCTACCTTCATCCAGTCCTGTAAAATACTGCCAAGTAGCATAGAGCAGAATAATAAACAAGATTTTGCTGTCCTAAAAAAACAATACAACATGACGATGATGTCACGAGCAAGGTAGAAAGGTAGCTAGAAATGCTAGTTTTGTTCAACTAGAGCTAACAGCTGATGGCCACCATGCCACCGCGCTCTGAAGGTGGATGGATGAAAAACAGAAACAGCAATGAGAAACCCGACCGGTGCTGGCACCAGATTTACTTCCTGACTAATCAGTAGTGATGTGTGACAAATGGGTTACGCAGTTAAGGGACTGTAGCTACAAGTCAACAGCCGTCCCTGACTTCCACGCTCTCGTTCCGTCCCCTCGCTCCTCTGGCGGGCTGCATCTTCTAGTGTCAAAGACCATTTCAGAAAAGTACCAAATGTGCGGAGAACCGCGTTCGACCCATTTCAATGAGTTCCTGCCCTTGAGATGAGTGTCTAACATGCGGCAGCGAAACAGACCACCGCAGCTGTCAGGGAGCTCACTGCTCGCATCTTCATGGTGAGAACACAGGGAGGCTGATTCAGCATCAGGGTGATGTCACTGCTATTATTACTGAACAAATGAAAAGACAAGATTAGATGCTGCCTCCTGCTGCACATTCTCAGTGTTGGGAGGATGAAATGAGTGCAAAGGCGCGAGAGAGAGAACCCAGTCATTTCTTTCCTTAATAATGGAAACACAATTACATTGCAGCTGAATGAAACACTTCATACATGTTGCATCCGCCACTTCTGATTATACAAAAAAACTATTTGAAGACCTTAGAGAAGCTCTGTTGTTTTGGCTGCTCTCTCTCTCGTCTTCTGAAATATTAATGTGACGTGTATACTTTTTTTCTCTCCATGGCCACTCGGGGGCCCCGTAGAAACTTTTGAGAGATATTTTTGCTTTCTTTTTTGGGTTAAATCAGCCGTGACTCCAATTTACTCTCAGAATAGAAACATTTGGATTCTAAACTAAGAGCAAAAGCAGAATGCCAAGAAAATGTAGCGCATACTGGAGTAGATTGGATTTATGACATCGTCGGTCTGAACTTCAAAGTTCTGGCTGTAAATAGTTTTCAGTATTAGACAGATTTCCACTCATGGAGGTGGTGTGTTCAGCCTTTATTTTTGTGTTGAATGAATCATGTTTCCTGGTCAATGTTTGGGTGAGAGAGAGAGAGAGTCTGTGTCTCTCTGTCACGCTTTATCTCCATTTGACATGTCCAGGTCAAACATACAGAGACGAGATATTTTCGCTTCTGTTTCTCAGCAGCTGCCGTCAGGATGATGTTTCAACCAGCAGTGGTGCATTTTTTTCTTTCATGTCTTCACCTCCTCTGTCCCTGCTCTAGTTTCAAGTCTCCTCACCACAACATCTTAAAAAGTTCTGCTCTCTTCTCTCCTTTTGTCCTCTGACCCAAGAGTTGGCAGGGGGCAGTGAAACAGGGGAAGGCAGCGTTTTATTTACATATCATTCAATTATTCACGTCATTATATTTTAGAACGCTGAAAACCTTAAAAATCAGCTTCGTAATGTAATGTGTAACGTAATTTGACTTTGTTGAAACTGATTGTGATCTCGGGGGCAGCGTGGCTCGGAGGTAGAGTGGCCATCTAGCAACCAAAGGGTCGCTGGTTTGATCCTCACTTCCCCCGGTGACCGTGTCCAAGTATCCTTGAGCAAGATACTGAGCCCCTAATTGCTCCTGATGGCCCTGTGATGGACTGGCGACCCATCCAGGGTGAACCCCGCCTCTCACCCAATGTCAGCTGGGATAGGCTCCACCCCCCTCCCCTGACCCTTAACAGGATAAGCGGTAGTAAATGGATGGATGGATGGATTGTGATATGCATAGGAACAGGAATTGTTAATGAACTGCTGTAACTGGGTATCAGAGAGCTTTGTTGTTGTTGTTGTTTTTAACAATATCAGCACTAGTTTCAGGTGAAGAGGAAAATATAAATAGTGGAAACAGATTTTCCCCGAGAACAAAATATATTGATGTCATTG